>NC_071533.1:33441524-33750115 GCF_026979565.1 Vidua chalybeata | reverse complement strand
CAGAGGAAATTTAGAAAAATCTGGCTAACCAGTAGACTTCTGTTCTGTGGAGCCATAGTGAGCTCAACATTAAGTGCTTTGTACTTGAACACATGAACCACAGAACAGCTTTTTTTTAAAAGGAATTAGAAAGCTGAATACATTTTTCTGACATGATTTTCATCATCTACATCAAAATTAAAGAAAAGTTCTTGACCTTGAAATAATAGTTTTAAATGAGAGAGATTATTATCCAGCCATTTTTAATAACCATATTAACCATTTTAGCAGGTATTTAATACCATTAATTAAGGTGAAATGTTGCAACATGTTGCTCTTAGTACCGAATTTGGTACTTCTATAGATTTTTCTGTAGATTTTTTCTAGACCTACTGATGTCAAAAAGAGATGGGTATTTCAGACATTCTTAAGACTTAAGTCACCTTTAACCTCTAAAGCATTATGACCAATTTGGATGTATACTGTCCTTTTTTTCTGCTTCTGTTTTACATGTAGAAATTTAGAATTATAGCTTCCAAAAGAAAAGGGCAAAGGCGAGGAAGCCACACCACCCAGCTCTCTGGAACATGCAGCAAAGCACTAAATTTGAATGTTGAAGTACACTGTTTAACAGAGACAAGGGTTTTGAGCAGAGTTACAGCATGTTTAGGACATTTCACTGACCTGTTGAACGCACTTGAAGACGGACTGTGATCTCGGTCCCTTTCCCTGTCTCTGGCACGGTCTCGATCTCTGTCTCGGTCCCGGTCCCGGTCGCGATCCCGATCTCGGGATCTCTCTCTCTCACGTTCCCTATCTTTCTCTCTTCGTGCATAGTAATCCCACTGTTTGCTGGTGTCCAAAAGACTAGACCATGAGGGTGCAGAACCTGCAGGGTGTGGAAAGGTGACTAAAGAAAGAGATGTATTTATTAGAAAGAACAAAATCAAATATCATATGGAAACTAATGCACGAAAAAACACTTGTCAGTTTCCTCCAATGACATTTTTTAATCTTCCCCTTTCACTTAATGCTATGCAAACACTGCATTTTCCCCATGGTTATTACAAAAGCTTCTGGCACTCATTTAAATACTTCTTATGAGGATGTACAGAACCAGGGTACATGCCCCAAAGACTGTCTAAATACTTATGGGGAAAAAAAACAGATGTGCAAATACTGGCTTAAAGAATCTGATTCTTTGTGGTCAAATGGCTTTATTTTGGGGGAACAACAAAACAAAAACACCAGAAAACAAAACTGCATTTGAAACTCAGGTGCTCTGAAAATACAGGACACTTCCAGCCTTATATTTAAATGCTATTATTTTTATCTCTTGTACTTTAAAATCATTGTATTTGAAATACAACGTTAGCTATGAAGTTCTCATTCACTGATTTATATTCTATACTATACTTTGTCATACTTTTCTGATTACAGATGTAAAAGGAGCTTAAGAAATAAATTCACTCTGGGGAGAAGAAATAATGCTCCCACTTGTGCTCTGTAAGATAACATTTATGAATACTCAGCACAAACACTAATACCACTAAAATGTAACAATTTAAGAAAATCAAGCATAGTCTTAATCTAGAAGTGACATGTTAAGATGTTAAGAAGGAAGTTTTAACACTGTCTCCCAACCTTTTTTTGATAGCTAGCAATGGGGAGAAGGAATGCTTCTCCACTGCTTTTTGCCAACTTCAGTGTAATACAGAGCTGCTACTTTTAATACCCCAGTTGTTCTGTCCTGCCCTCCCTCACCAGAAGTCCCATGAACACATCCTGTAAAGGAAAAACAAGGGCTGAGTATTTAGCTGGAAAGAGCACTCTCTAGCGGACTTACAGTACTGAGGACTTCTCCCTTTCTGCTTATCTGCCTTGCTAGCTTTCCTAACTTTCAATAAATCGTTTGTTTTGAGCTCCACTTCATCATCTATAATACGAGAACAATATTTACTTGACTTCACGGTGTCACAAAGAGATTAACAGTACAATTAACATAAATATCCACTGAACAATGTAAAGTGTGTTACTGGTGCTCTATTTAATACTGTTGAGTTATAAAAGCAGTGGCTCCTGCTGATAGCTATGTTCAGACTGCCTTGCCTGTAATGTCTGGGGTATGCCTGCCTCAGAAAGCTATGGCAGAAGCTTAAGAGAGCAGTTTGCCAAGCATCCAGAGGAGGAATACAAAAACCTTTAGAGCAGGCAGTGGAGCAGGAAAAAACACTTCATTGTTAAAATACATTTGCAATGAAAAGTATTATAATTCCTTAAAAACGCATTTATACAAGATTTTGCCTCTAATAAAATACTTGACACAGTTTAATTTCAGGTCTACAAGCAAAATGAAGGGTTAACGGATAAAAATGTCCTAATACAATATTCTGCTGCTCATTATGCTGCCAAGACCTGAAATTCGTCAAAGGAAAGCAGCCAGAAATAGCAAAAAAAACCAGCTGGACCTAAAAGACTGCTAATTTCCTTGACTTGCCACTATGTCAACAACACATGTATGGTACATGAGACATTGGCTGTCAGCATATTCTGATCTAAAGTTTAAACTTAAACTTAACTTTAAATGTATACTACAAACAAATTATTAATGGTATTACAAACTTTTACAATAAATTTTGAGATAGTCCATCAGATCTTGAGTAATTCTCATCAGACAGAAGTATTTCTCCCCAGTAACATGACATAAAACAGTAATTTAACACACTGCACATTTTTATATCTAGATTTTCACCAGGAATCATTCACAACACAGAAGAAGCTTACTTTCTAGCATTAACTGGTGTTCTGCTTTTACTACATTGAATAATTTGTCACTTTTGTTATTTCTACATGGATTATTCCAGTAATTTCTACAAGAAGGAAGATACTTCAAAAATTTAATTTTGATTTTATTTTTAAAACAGGAAGAGAGCTTTGAATAATTACTAGTTTTGGAGACATGAGCCCAGTTTTGGAGATACTTTAAAAACTTAAAGCTTCATGGCATAAAGCAAACTATATTTAATGCTTCTTCCTTGTACCTCAAAAAATACTGACTCTTAAACTGTTTCTGTAATGTTAAATGTCTTGAAAGTTCCTAAGATTTAAAGAATATTTAGAGCACAGACTAGAGAACTACTTGAGGAAAAAGCAAAAAAGCATATGATAGAAGGTGCTTCAGTGGCTGATCAAATGCAACTCAAGCAAAGCCAAAGGTATGATGGCAGAGGTAGCACTGAATTGTGAAAGGATTTAAGTGCAAGTTGACTAAACCACATTGATGCGGTGGAAGAGCACAAAAACAGAACAGACAATCTTAAAGTTATAAGTCATTACTTTACTATGTAACCGTCCTAAAGGGTCTTCAGTGGGAAGAAGACTGACCAGAAGAAAGGAGACACCAAAGCGTGAGCTAAGGAATTTGAACAGGCAGAAGAAGGGCTAGTACCTTAATCAAGACCGGTACTTTTTACAATGTGTTCCATTTGCACATCTTCCCCTGCAATTTTGACAAAGCTAGGAAGTGCACAGACTGTCAAAGAAGACAACAGGTTGGAGACTCAGTGCTATCATCCAAAGCAACTATTAAATAAATATACTTAGTGACTGTAAATTGCAGTGATATCCATATCCTGCTGTGCAGCTCTTGATGTCCCCAAGTTCTGATTCACAGAGAGCACTGCTAAACACTGACCAGTGATCACACTGCACAAGGACTGTGACAGTATGATGCTGACTAGGAAAAAAATTTTCACTAAGAGATGAGCAACAGTGATAAAATGCCAACGAGTCTCTACGGATTCAAAAAATCCCTATGACATAGACAGCTTTGAGACAGACAATTGCTTTGGCAGCAAATATTAAAGCTTTTGCTGCAAAAGGGATACCAGATACACTGGAAGCACACTGGGAAGATAGGAGTAGACTGTGCTCCTTGGTCTCCATAATCATATAAAGGCAAACAATATTTTAATCCTGCTGAAGAAGTTCAAATTCAGTGTTGGCATGATGGTAACAGTCATCCTTTAGAACTGGTGCTGCAACAACACAAGCATGCCATCATCTCTAAAGGTCAACATAAAACTTAGAAGTATTCTTATGTCCCTGACAATATTTGACAGAATAGAAAATTCTAACAAGAGACACTGAAGTGAAAAACATTCTACACTGGAGACTATGTAATAGATGCCACATACATATGTTAGTATGTGTTAGTAAGACTGCTTTCCTTATGATACTCTACATGGCTTTAGTTGTACATCTCAGGTTTTACCTTTTTGCTAAAACACAATTAAATTACTGCTAAAAACAAAGTCTGTGTAAAGTCGATGTTTATGAATTCTTTTTCAAGAATTCTTGAAAACATAACAAGCTTTCAATGCATGAAAGCAAACATTTGATAACTGATGAAGATCCTTACAATGTCAACAAAGTACTGCTTGTTACTCCATGAACTGCTACAAATTCAAGAAATTTTGAGCCATTACAAAATGTCATTTTGTATACCCATGCTTAAAACTTCGGAACATTTGGGAGAGAGATTTGCTGGATATTTGATCTGTGCTGAACATCACACATCCTCAGAAACAGACAAAACTTTCCCTACAATTTCTCCTCTCGCCAGCTAGGGTTCAAAGGAACAAGGAGCAAGGGAACAGAATTTAGCTGAAAGAAAAGGCACTAGGCATAGGGCAGGATGGCAGATGTACTAAAGGCAGAGTTAGTGACTGCCAACATTCAAGGTCCTGCATCTGGGTGAAGGCAGTCCTCACTGTCGGTACAAACTGGCGATGAACTGATGCAAAGCAACCCCACAGAGAAGGACTTGGGGATACTGGGGGGCAAAAATGAAACACATGCCAGCAGTGTGAGTTTGCAGCCCAGGAAGCCACTTACATCCTGGATGCATCAAAAGGAAGAGGCCAGCAGGTTGAGGGAGGTGATTCTTTGTGTGCCCTCGTGAGACACCACCTGGAGTACTGCATCCAGCTCTTAGGACCCAAGTACAACAAAGATATTGAAGAGCAGTTCCAGAGGAAGGCCATGAAAAATTATCAGAGCTAGAACATCTCTCCTATGTTGTTCAGGTTGTTCATCCTGGAGGAGAGAAGGGTCTAGGCACACCTTATTGTGGCTTTTCAATACTGCAAAGGGACTTATAAGAAAGAAAGAAAGATGGAGAGAGACCTTTTGCCAGGGCCTGTAGTGACAGGACAAGGGACTATGGTTTTACTCTGAGAAATGGTAGGTTTAGATTGGACATAAGGGAGAAATTCTTTATGATGATGGTGGTGGGGCATGGGTTGCCCAGAGAAGTTGTAGATGCCCCACCATTAGAAGTGTTCAAAGCACAGCTGGACAGGACTTTGAGCAAACTCATGTAGTGAAAGGCATCCTTGCCCATGGCAGGGAGGCTTGAAATAGATAATCTTTGATGATTCCTTCCAACTCAAATAATTTTATAATTATATCTACATTATCTTCTTATTTTCTCCTTCAGGTCAAGAAGCAGAGCAGTGCTAGCAGTTCTAAACTCAGAATATATTCTGTGGATGCCCATTTGGTGGCACGTGGTGAAGCTTTTATTTTAGTTCATTCTTATTTCACTTTTACTGAAAAAAAACCACAAAGTCAAGTTTTCCAGCATCAGATTTTTTCCCATAATAGCAATTAGAAAAAGAAAAGATGGACTTTGCAATAGGATAGCTGAAGGTTGTAGTGTCTTAGACAAATGTTTTTTTCAAAGGAGAGGTACATAATCAGGATTTCTGAATGATTGCTCTTAGCAATTAAAATTCTGATGCTATCTCAACAGTACTTGTTCTCCTGCTTTTAAATCCTTGAAAAATTCTCTCTGACTTGCAGTCCATATTATGGTATATAATGCTTCAAAAATCACAGTTCTGCAAAAACAGCCGGAAAAGATATCCAGTATATAAACTAATAAGCAAAATAATAGTATTCACCAATAGTAGTTAAATTTGCAACAGCATGTATCTATTTACAATGGTCAGCAATGAGCTTTCATAATGAAATACTGACAGGACCTGTTTAGTTTTCTAGCTAAAATCCTCGTCAGTGTATCAAACAGTTTGATATCACACTGGTCAAAATTTCCAAAGCCAGCAAGCTTGCTTACTTACCACTGCCATATGAAAATGCACGAACAGGACGACCATCATAGCCAGAAGAATGTCCACTGTGGAACACAGATGCAAAACCAGTTTCAGCATGTTGAAGATACACGTTAAAACTCAGCTTTAGCAACAAAGCTACCTCCTTCAGTAAATAGGTGCATATATATAATATATATATTATATACAATATGTACAATCAGAAGTAGCACTCATTCACAGCAACTGTCAGTACAAAGTAATAAATTTACTTAAATGCACATATGCTGTATTAAGTTAGGATTTTTTCTCAATTAAATCATATGAAGATTTTCTCGGAGATTTTCCATCATCCTCCTGTACCATGTATTTTAACAGAATTTTCAAGTTCAAAGGAACAGATGTGTGCATCTTCCTTCAGTGAGATCCAGAGGACTGACAAGAGGCTTGCACCATCTTAAGTGACTTTTGCATATGACCTGATTTTGGCCTCCAGCAAAATACAAATATTTTTCAAGGACCGTGCTGGCCAACCTTTTTCCTACTTTCATATATTTATATCTATATATACAAGTATACGTATGTGTATACATATAAATGCATATAAAAATAGTATTGAAAAATTCCTAGCCTAACTGGTTAGGCCTGTTACAGCTGGACACTTAGAACAGAATATAAATACAAATTTGGATTCTGTGGAACTCTGGCACTTATAGCTAATGAGAGCTTGAATTGGTGCTCAAGTTCTTGTGTACATCTATAAAAAAGGACATGATAGCTGAAAAGTATACAGATCACATAAATAAGCCTTCAGACCACTAAAGAATACTGTAATAATAATTCCTTTAGGTCTTGGCATTGGTTTACTATCAAAACTGTAACTAATTTCGTATTTTGATAATGTGTCATAACTGAACTAGTTAAGTGGCCAAGTAATCTACTCAAAAAATATGTTGAGAGGTGAGACTAGTAACATTTCTGTAAAATTACTGTAAAAATCTGAAGCTGTCTCCCCTTTTCCAGATGTAAATCTATAAAGTAATGGGCAATGAAAGAGTATTATTCATTTATTTCAGTTACAGAATACTGATAGATTGCTTAGTAAGACTTCAAACAGATAATCACCTGTCTATTGTGGGTATGAGGGAAGGTGGAGGACCGCCAGGTGGTGGTGGAAAACCTGTAACAAGAAATTGGGTAAGGAGGGGAGAAAGTAAAAATCTATCACCCATAAACACATAAAAGAACTAGGCTAAGCATACAATGGCAAACAAATCCCAGAGAGAATAATGAATAATGAAAAATTGTTTCCATGTAAATGGGTTTTCATTTTGTAATACTAAGAACTACTTTTCAGCTTGACAAAGACAAAACATTAAACATGTATTATCAGTGCTTCAAATTAAAAACTTTATCATTCTCAAAAATATGGTGATACAAAAGCATGGGCAAATTTTAACAATACTTAATTAACAACAAGCAAAACTATTTACTGCATAGCTGAGAAAAAAAGATTTCAAAGAAAATAAGGAACTATTCATCTAGAAAAGTGGCTGATTAGGTCCACTAATCAACAGCATTTTCATACAATCTCTCTTCTGTCCAGCATCAAAATAACTGAGCCTACATAAACACATTAAGTTTAGTACACAGAGCCCTTTATCTATATTAATTGAAAGAAGTTGGTAACTTGCACGTCAGTTAAAGCTTTCATCTCTTAACCAAATGTGGAAAAAAAAATCTAAGCAAATTTACCTGGTGGTGGCACTGTTATTGGTATACCTAAAAAGACAACAAATATCAGTTATAGTAATAGTTTCTTATCTGAAGTAATAGTTTCTTATCTGAAGACCAGATTAAGCTTTCACTACATGATCAAGAAGAATGACAACATATTTTCTGTGTCCTCAGGTTAAGATGTCACATTAATACTGATTGTTAAAATTTTATACAAGCCTTGTGAAGTCTAGCTTTTGATTTAAATTCCTATTCTTTAAGATCTTATTTATTTAGAGGCAAAAAAAACCAGTGAAGAGTGACTCTGGGTCTCAAGGTTAGAATTAAATTCATAATTCTAAAATGCTTAGTATACAGAATGAAACAACATCCCATAGACTACATTTGCTTTACTTTACATTCCATGGCTGGATGGAAGGAAATGCAATTGGCCTCTGACCTTCAATAGCTTGGTACAGGAAACAGTAGGTCCACATGAACAAAGAATTCAGGCAGCAGTAAGCAATACAGATGTCTGAGTCAATGCTATGACACTGCAGTTCATCATTCATTTGCCACGTGGAGGGAAAAAGATTGTTTTTTTCTCTATTTTCTTGTAACTATCTGAGAAAGGAGCATCCTTTAACAGAAACATGTGTAAGAATTACTCTAACCTGATTTTCATATCTAGCTAAGCTGTTATGAATCTAACTAAAAGCTGAGAAAATTTTTCCCAACTAAATTAGTTAGCCTAACAAAATATACTGCATCAACATATAAACCTATCTTACTGATTATGAAAGGAATGATTACAAGATAAAAATAATTTGTACACTTCAAAGGTTCTTATCTTCCCATGCTTTGCAAAGAACTAGCTTTACCTGAACCGAACACATAACACTGCTATATAATAAACTGGGCTAAAACAATACTGGCAGAAAATAGACTTCTTCATCATGCATAAAGCACTTTTAGTTATCAATAATTCTGCTTCCATTAAAAAGTATGTATGTTCAATCTGACAGCTCATGGCAAAACTTTGGGGAGGGAGAGAACAGAAAACTCTGGCAAGTGCTTTCATCAGTGTTGACATAACTGCATAAACATTCACACAAAAGAGTACTGGCCACTGCATGACAAAGTTTACATATATCTCATTAGTTCAACACTAAAATTAAAAGACCATTGTATGGCAGCAACATTTTACTAAATCTACATATTTAAAATGTCTATAAATGCAAACTGGTCCCAGACTGTCTTGGTAGAAGGACAGAATGAAGGAATATGCAAGCAGAGGAACAGAGATCAATATCAAAGTTCACTAATTGCTGACAATTTATCTGACATTAATTCCTAACAGCATTAATCCTACAGGATTAAACACATGGTGAAATATAATTGAGATTTCTTTCCAATCTGGAAGATTTAAAATCTGATCTCTTAGCCAAAATGTAAATCAAGAGACAGTCAACTCCAACAGCCAAATTTCTGAACTGCGTGAGCCATTTTCTTTTCACCAGCACACAAGCTTTCAATATGCACTACAGTTGTTAAGAACACTGGGTATCACACCATAAAATTTTTGACAGTGTAACATTTAAAAGACCAAACACTCTAGATGAAAATTCCTGAAAGAAAATCAAGATTAAGAACTCAAACTGTTGCACAGCCAAAGTGTTTACAATTCATCTTTTTTGGTTAATTGTTCTAATTAATAGATCCTTCATGAGCCTAAAACATAGGAAAAAAATGTTAAGCATATATGTAATATATAATAATACATTATATAACTGCTATAATATAGCAGTGTTAAGAACATAAGCTAGAAAAATACCAGAAATTCTCTCAAGGTGATTTATTAGCTCCACCTTATACTAAAAAAGATTTCAATTGCTGCACTAAAACCAGTATATTGTTAGCACTGCAAATGGCACTCAGCACTATCCAGAGAACTGCTTGGAAATCCATCAGCTAACTCCTCCTTACAGAAAGGAAAAATTTTGTATTAAGCAATACAAATTTTGTATTAATCAATATTCCTCATTTACAAGAATGTTATCTGTGCAGAATTAAAAGTGAAAATATCACCACAAGACTAAAAGCCAAATGAAAAATTTCACTTAACAACCATTCAAAAAAAATTAAGACAGACTGATTACAACTAATACGTAGAGACCAAATGTCCAAATAATTTTAATGAATTTATTCATGTAGGGTATTACACCAAAAAACCCATAAGCATTCTTTCCCACAAAAATCTTTAAGAACTCAAAGAGTCACGATTAAGAGAAGCTAATTTACTTGATGGTATCACAAAGGAAGAAAGATTCTATGTGCCAAATTGACAAAAAATCTAAAAAGATCTAAACAAATGTTTTTCCTCACCTTCCTCACAATAGACATATATGACACAGAACAAGACAAAAAAAAAATCATACCCTTCAGTTAATGGAAAACAAATAATTTCTTAACTCTTTATTCCTTTGCCTTCTAAGCGTATGAAAATACACTTGTAGTGTCACTAGCCAATTACTACTTCTGAGAAAAAACACTGAAATATTTTGCCATTTCTTGCAATGAAGAAGAGACTACATTGTACCAGTGCAAGAATGTGGCTTAATATCAACATGTCCCTACAACACTGTTGCACTCCCATAAAAATACATCCAGCATAAACCTAAATACTCAGACTTGTGTGTCAAAAGCAACCCAAATGTCTTTAGTGCACCATTTTACCTACCACACTCAAAACTGCCTTCAGAACATTGTATACCATCCTACTAGCTCAGGGCTGGTAAGTATTTACAGAAAATCAAGTATGTTTTACTAAAGGAAAGCAATGCCACACATGTTCTGCTTGTGGAATAAGTAATCAAACATGAACAACACAGCCAGAGTTTAACAACATACTGTAAATTAGCTGAACTGCATAACAGCCCTCAGAAATGTAATATATCTCAACTTGGTTCTCTTGCCACAGGCTAAATTAGGTCAAATTCTCTATATCAAAAGATAAAAAGTACACACTTAGGATGCTGAGCCTGAGCAGTCACACCAAACCCTGGTATACATTGCAAAGTTATGCAACAGAAGTTTAGTATTTCAGAGAAATTTCTTTTTTCTTAAATCACAAATACATGTCACATTTTTAACTACAGACTTAAACCAAAGCACATAAACCAACTTTTAAAGCCTTGGTAACAAGCATACATATTTTGCTTTAGATGAAAATTACACCAACATAGCAATAAACCTAGCAAACAGAAACTAGCACATATTTTGCCACAGCCAATCATCTCCTAAGGACTATTTGAGAATTTTCTACATTTGGTGCTCTGAATTGTTCCAGGACTTATTCCTCAAAAAAGATTTGAATCACAAGAGTGAATGAATACAGAACAAGAGACCTAACTTCAAAGCAAGATCCTTTTTCAAAGGCACTTTTGGAGGATGTTTTATATTTGGAATACTTAAATTTTCTGGCAAGTAGTCCCAGTTTAATATTGGGTAAGTGTATTTTTTTTTACTTCTCCTCCAGTGAACCAAGGAGGGGTGGCAGAACCTATTTTTGGAACAGCTTTGATGATAAAGAACTGGCAACAGCACAATTAAAACACAGGCCTGAGGAAACTAAATCCACAGCTCTTAATCATTATTTTTGAATCTACTTGAAATACTGAAGGATGTTCCAGAAGATCTTCTGAACAAGCCTGTGTCATAAACCAGCCTGTAAACCATGAGACTAAAGCCAAACCTGCTGGCTTGATCTACAACACATGTGCACTTCCTTCACCTTTAAAATCTCAACAGGTGAGGGGTTTCATAAGAACAGTCCAGTACCTGTATGTGACATCCCTGTACCAAGTGTGTCTGGGGTGTCTGTGGGGGTGGTTCTCATGTTTTTGATAATATGCAACTTAGAACGCCTTTTCTGAACCCAATTACAGTTAAAATAATTACTTTCTAAAAAGTTGCAATGCATTACATATATTGTTTTATCATAAAGGTTAAATGAAGCTTAAAAACACAGGAAGCATTACTGTCACAACCATCCCCTTTCTGTCCTTCCTCTCCCCAGTAAGGAAACATCACAAAATCACCAGAGCATTACCATAATCTCACTTCAGAGACTCTATTTTTTATATTTATATTAAAAAAAAAAAGAAAGAAAAAAAAGGAAAAGGACAGAGAATTACCTCATTTTTTATGTGTTGTGATTTTTGTGTATAACCATCACAGAGGAAAGCCAGAGCTTGCCAGGCAGAATGAGTTAAGTTTTAAAATTAGGAGGAGCAATAAAGAAGCAACTTCTTCTACGAGGACTTAAACCCTATAAAAGCTCATACTAGTTGCACTCAAATGTGACTTCTTTGCTTCTGCATAAGAATATTAACAGAGAAACTGTTAAAAGATTCCCTCTGCAAGCAGAATAGCAAAGAAGCTGCTCAGCATGATTTTCAGAACAAGTTAAACAAAAGAATTCAAGGCACAGGAGAAAATAAGGAAAATCAGTCTCCTCTGCAGACAAATGCATCACTTTCCTACTCAAATACACCACAAAGATTCTCCATCTATTTTAATTTCTCACAGACAGTTCTTCTTAGTTTCTTGCCAAATCCTTTTGAACTTAATATCTTAAAATGACAAGTACAGGTCACTGTACCACTTGTGCAAAAGCCCATGACACTTCTGCCAGGAAATTTCCATATATGTCACATTTCAATAAATGTTCAGTAAATATCAGTACATTTTGAAACAGATTAATAGTGGGATAAGTTCTCAAAGAGCTTTGATTCCTCTAAGATTCAAAGACATAGAACACTGGAAAAACACATCAGGGACTAATAAGACTTCTAACTGGAAGAAAGGATACGGAGCAAATGCAATACTTATCAGACTTTTGGGAATTTATACATACTCTGAGAGAAGAAGAATTAGAACTTCTCTTGCTGGCTTGACCTTAGACATCAGAGAATCCAACTTGTGAAACAAATTCATGGTAAGCCATACTTTTAGTTCAAAAGTTTGTAGAATGATGTGTTAACATATACCTCTCAATTGCATTAACAGTTACTGAATTACAGAATACAGCTTCTCACTTCAAGCATTTTCAAAAACAAAAGAACCAGCTGTTAGTCTTTAAGTAATTAATTACTACTTGGGATTATGCTTACTGAGAAAGTAAAAATAAAAGTTTCTGGGTTTGCCTTGCAGATACACTTAAGAAAAGAGCAGAACACGAAATTCTGAAATTCTGCACAATGTACCTCAAGAATGTGATGTTAATAAATCTCTCATTATTCACATCCTATGTGTGCAGGATATTTACCTGGTGGAGGAATCAGAGGTGGGGCAGTACTGACAGTTGGAGGGGGTGGGAGGAAAGGAGGCGGTGGAAGGTGAGTAGGTGGAGCTCCTGGAGGGAAAAATGGAGGTGGCTTGGTAAAACTGTCTACTTCAGGATTAGAGCGTTCTGAAAGAACCTGTAAAATACCAAACTCTAGTTACAATTGCTATGTGAAAAGAGTACAAGACAGGTTTCCTCTCTTTCAGTTACTAAAATAGGAAAGCATTACTTCACATCTAAAGACCCATATTCAGATGATACAAGTTCTACCTGCATACCTATGTTCAGTGTCCCATATGTGCCAAGTACATTTCAAGGCCTAAGAGCACCTTAAATTTGTATAATGGAAAATATTTTAAAATCAGTATGAAAAGCAAGAAAACAACCCATGACTATAAATTACTTAAATACTCTGAGATCAGATGAAAAACACGTGGTAGCATTTTCAATATTAGCACTACAATCCTTTACTATTTTCACTATTTAACCTCAATCTAAGTTGGCATGGAAATGCAACTGGAGAACCAAGCAACCCTGATTCTTCTCTCTGATGCTTCAGGAGAGAAGTGTATTCCATCTGTGTAGATGTAGTTGCTTTCTCAGGATAATAAAAGTCTAGATTAAAACCATAAAGACTAATCTTGTAATTTATGGTAAAGTACTACAATACAATTAAAACAAGCTACTACCAACTGTTTATTCCTTCACACCTTATTTTTAAAAGACTGCATTTCTCAAACTGCATACAAGGAGGCTTTCACTTCCAGCATTAGTGTCTGGCAGGAATAGGGGGACGAATGGGGGACAAATGGGGACAAAAGTTCAAATATTTGTCTTTTCACTCCATAAACAGAACAATCCCACGCAGATCTAGCAAAGCCAATGCTGTCTCCTGGATTGTAAGTCTGCAACATCACTCATTTCTTTTCAGTAAGAGGTATACCAAAACATTTCTCTTTTGAAATTTATCAAATATTTCATCTTAATATATTTTGGAAACTGCCAATATTTTATTCCTGGACTTAAAGTTACTTATGTGTTACTCATTCATACACACTGATGCTTTAGTCAGAAGCTATGGGGAAAGCAAAAATGTCTTTTAGTCAAAAATAGAATGCAAAACTGCAGTGTAAAACCTGTATGTTGCTGTTTTCATTAGCACGCCGTCGTCCTTCCACCCTGCTGATAGTGATGGTCTGTCCAATCACATCTATTGTGCCAGATATCCGCCTGCAACACAGGACAAACCAGGATCAACAAGCAGAATCAGAAAAGGAGGAAAAAGAGAAAAAGTTAAAGAAGAAAGCCTTATGGACTTCTCTCATTCTAAATGGCAAAAATTCTTTCTTCTGTAGAAAACATAAAAGACTGTTTCTCAAGAACATTAAAGGTGATGCATTTGCTGAACTATGCAAGAGCATAGAACTAAACAATGCAGCAAAAAAGACTTCTTTGAAAAGCAAAGACAAAAGCTGACTCTACAGCAGTGTCCTTCCCCCTCATAAAAGACAGTACTTCTGCTTTTCTGTTAAAAAAAAAAAAAAACCTAAACAAACAAAAAGATCACAAAACTTCAGTAAGAAAAGAATATATTATGCAGAACTTTCTCAAAAATCTAACATAAAACAGCTATAACTGTTAATTAGAAGTAATTTCTAAATTGTATGAAACTATAATGAAGGATTCCATGGAAGATCAAACAAAGGTAAGGCAGAAGAAAAAATATTAGCATAAAACATAAACACTAAAATTCAAAGAATAATCAATCTCTCAAAATCTTCAGGAAATTAACCTTAGAGGAAGGTACTGATACAAAAGAAGTACTCCAGGAACCAGACCAGAAAATATGACAAGTATCTGAATGGGACCAAGTAAAACTAAAGCCTGATGTTTATGACAATAGGAATCACTAGTTTGAAGAGAGGAATAATCTATTGTACTGACCTTTTCTGTTTGCAGACCTAAAATGCCAGAAACCAAGGTTTATAGAAAATGTATAACTCTTATGCAGATATAACAAAATCTATCTGCATAAGAGTTATAAAAACCACGTCGGACTAAGGCCATGAGCAACCTGCTCTAGGGGGAGATGTCCCTGCACATGGCAGGGGAGGTTGGGCTAAATGATCCTTAAGGTCCAATTCAATCCCTTAACCTTCTATGATTCTACCTGCTCTGCAGGCCACTGTTGATTTCTAAAATAGGTTAAAAAGTAGGATTCACCTAGGTCAACTTTGTTAGAAAATGAGGTATAAAACTACAGTACTAATTGTTAAGAGAAACAAAGGTACAAAATCTGTGTCTCACCTATAAGAGAGGTATATTTTCACCTGTGGTTTCACCTATAATGGAAACCACAGCAGATAAAACTGATAATATTTACCAAGAGCATGATATGTAACAGTAAAAGACTGGAAAAAAAACCTTCCTAAAATTTCCACAGAAACAAATCCATAGAAAGAAAAAAAATACTTCTAGTTTCAGAAGACAAGTTCTTGTCTTTTCTGCATCTAATGTAGTACTAACTGCATGAATACAAATATTAGGGAGAACAACTGTAAATTGGAATTATAGGCTCAGAGTCCTGCCAATTGCTCAGATACCTAGATTCCAATGCAACTGAAAAAGACACAGCAGACACTAGAGCATGAAGTAACAGTTAGATCTCTCAGAGATAATCTGAAGTTTCATAGCAGACTGAATCCTGAGGATGATACCAATGCCTGGCCTCTCAGTATCTGGGTTTAGAGCTTCCTCCTGGATGTTAAAAAGCAAGCTTATTACGGACAACAGTTTAGAGTTAAAAAAAAAAAAAGACCAAATCAGTGCAATGGTACAAGAGTAGAGAACATACCTTCAATTAAAGAGTATATACTATACAGCAATATATACTATACAATGATAACAGAAGTTTAAGAAATTTTCTGGTCTTCTAATACCCCATGCTAGAAGTTAAGATTGTTCCAATAATCAACACCTGCTTTTCTAAACTTCCCCAGTGGTCTTGCATGGCCTTCCAGCACTGCTACACTGGATTATTATTTTCCTTTAAGTAACTGAATTGAAAACATAGGTATTATAAAACAGTTGTTAAAACAATTGTTCTCACTATCTCAGTCTTCACTGAGAGTGCATGTGGTTTGAGAATTCTAAGACACTTATTCTCCTCTATCACTGGTATCTTCTCTTAATTATCTAAACCATATCCTAGAAAACTCATTTTACCTAGCTTTAGTCCTTGTGTGTAACAGATGACACTCTTCTACAGCAAAAGGTCCCTGCCTGGCTCACACCACTGATTTACAGGGCTTCCACTTGGGAATGATGTACACAGCAGAATTAAGACTTCCTCTCTTATACTGTTTGCACACTGCTGGAACTCTTGGAATCAGCACTGAAAACACATACAGTGACACCAATGCAAGAGTACCAGGCATCAAATCAATATATGCCTCAACTATATTACAATAATATTAATTCTGGCTTGGGAAGCAGCCCAAACACACCACTGCAATATCAAATGCAGCAAATGCAGACTACCAATTAGTTGGTTCCTAGACATCAATTTTACTGAAATAAACGTTTTCACTTAATTTTTTTTAGATTCTGAAGAGTATACCTGTGCTCACTCAATCTCACTGAGATTATACTTTGTATTTATTATTTAAATAATGCTGTGTAGTGTTATGTTCACTGCTCTTTCCAACAACTGCAAAGAGATTATTTTTCATAATGATGGATTTTGCCATAATACCTTGCACTTGACAAATTCTCTATTTCCAAGATTGCAATAATGATTTCATTAAGAATTTCCCTAGAAGAGCTTGAAATCAAACAAAAGAAAGCATAGATTCAGCTGCAAATGAAGCAGCAGATGACACTTTAAATCACATGTTAAGTCACACACACATTAAGTCACAGCAAGCTGGCACAAGGAGAAATTTCCACAACTCCCTAGACATTATCTAGACTCATGGTAAAT
Organism: Vidua chalybeata; assembly: GCF_026979565.1. Taxonomy (NCBI): domain Eukaryota; kingdom Metazoa; phylum Chordata; class Aves; order Passeriformes; family Viduidae; genus Vidua; species Vidua chalybeata. The sequence continues at coordinate 33,732,978 of NC_071533.1, read as the reverse complement.
AGCAGGCAAGACTCGGTTTCTGTCTCAGTGCCGTAAGCAAAGAAAAGGAAGGGCTTGGTTTGTCCCTTACGTGATCGAGGCACCTGGGATACAGATGCATTCTCAATGGATCCTCTGAAACATAAAAAGGCAATCCACACGTGTGGGATGCACATGAGCCCACAGCAGAGTTCATACAAAGTGTAGCTTGAAAGGAACATTCCACCAACTCTGAGTTATCTCACTCTAATTAGAGAATGGTTATTTATGAGCTATTTGCACTAAGAATACCACTTCCATGGAGAGTAATTCAGAAAGATAACTCAATCTCATTTGGCAAGCTCAGCTTAGATTCTACAGAGCAAAGAGAAAGAAGGGCAAAAAAGAAGAGAAAAAAAGAAGGCAAACCCAGTTATTTTCCAAGTGCATAGCTTCAAAAATCCTTACCACAGATAAAATCAATAAGCTGCTTTTTGGAACACCCCCAAATGACTCTTCAGAATCAGATTAACTATGGGATGCCACATTTGTGCAGTAGACTTATTCTATAGTCTAATATATATGGAATAATACTTTAATATTTCTTATTTCTTGTTTTACTTACGCATTGTATGTTTTATTTTCCTCCTCTTGAGGAGGGCCTCAACTTTGCTGAGCTCACCACTAACTGATATGAATAAGAACCAAATACCAAAATGAAATAATTTTTATAAAAACACACTTTTTTCAAAATAACATCTGAGTTTCCATCACTTCCATTACATTTCTCTGAAAAAAAAAAAAAAACATTTAAATGTAATGAACACTTCAATAACTGTAAAAGCATAATGGAGGTTAAAAACCAAAATCTTCTGACAAAAAAAAATTGTGATGGAAAGCTGTAATAGGTATTACTTGAATGAGAAAATACAAGCTTTTGCAGCCAGCTTATAAATGAAACCTATGCTTATGTCTCTATTACTAAAGAAAAACTATCTCATTGTCTTTGAAAAATTACATAAGGAAAAACACTGGTCTGGAAACAAGACACTTTTATGAAGTAGTTGGTTAGGACACATTTGAAATATGTCGAAGTCCTCTTCATGGCCTAGAAAGCATTGTAGTCAAAACAGGTTCCTTCAGGTTTTTACTGTAATTAGGACTATGCACACAATAAGCCTTTAACTCTCTCTGGAGAACAAAGATTTTATTTCATACCATACTATTTGTATACAATGTCCATTTACTAAACTATTTCCATTTTGATCTAACTCCTCCTTCAGGATTATGCAACACTTTATGCTGCTCAACAGCCCTAAGTATCACAGAATCAAGAAAAGAAATTCAGGTGTCATTTCTAAACAACTAATATCTCAGCTATGATTAAGACAGTCACTGTTCAAGCAAAATTTCCCAGAGATACGCTGTATGAACAAGCACTTGAATTACATATTTAGGGTGCAATTCTAGTGAATTAGCAACAATTATTTGCTGGTGAGCAGTAATACTCTTCCTATTCCATCATCTACAACTTCCATATTGGTAACAAGCAATATTATTGCTAGACCTCAGAGGTTTTTTGGGTTTTTTTGAGACAATTTGCAATCACATGCAAACATATACTGGACTCAAATCAAAAAGGTAAAAACATAAGCACAAAATTACTTCAATATTTGTTTATAAACAAATGAAATAAAAAGTAAGCACCACTATCTGTCCCCAACCTGGCAACTGAAGAGCTATATGTAATGTCCATGTGTAAAATCATCCATGAAGCAATATTAAAGCCCTGACTAGTAAGTGAGGAACTAAAATGTTAAATGAGCATCATGCCCTGAATTGTTTTTCCCCTTTACCTTAATTCCCATGATTGGTCCCTCCTGTATTGTTTCTACCACTTTCTGATGCCTGAACTGGCTTTTCGGGAGGCAGTGTGTGTCTGTGACTGAGAAGAGCTGCTGCTTCTTCTGGTGAGGTAAACTGCCTAGGTCTTTCTGTTTTCTTACTGATCCTCACATCAGTGCTGCTATACCAGATTGTATCAGTTTTCTCTCCCTTTCACAAAATATATCAACTACTGCTAGCAGTTCAGAGTTTTACTGCTACATGAGAAATGCTTCCAGCAATTTCTCAACAAGGCTATTGCAAATGCCAAATGGCATAAAGGCAATTATTTTAAATTACTGATGAGCTACATTGCTGAAAATTTTCTGCCTACCTAAAATAAACTCTTTAACTAAAGAAAGAAAATAGTCCAACCCCATAAAACTCTGTCTGGTTATACAGAAGTTACTAATACAGGCACTTAGAAACACAAAATACTAGATGTATTATGGAAAAGTCATTAAAGTAGAAATATATATAATCCACACACCTAATACATATTCACTCCTTGAGCTATTCTCACACTTCAGAGCATACAGTTTTCTTTCAAAATCTCTTCCAACCACTTGGTAGAAATACCTTTCTTTACAGAATAATCTATTTTAAGCAAGCGTATCCATAGGAGCAGATATTAGGAAGATGTCAGTTTTCTCATTGTAACAACTTACAATTACAGTATTCACACCAAATATATACAAAATAACCTATTCTACCCACTGGAATGCACAAGTGATACAATTGTCAAAGTGTTATGTCACAAAGTGATACATCAAAATAAATGTCACAAAGTGACACAGTCACCACAACCGCAAATTTCACACATAATCTACACAATACATTTTTTCTACAACTTTATACTTGACTACATTTTAATGACCAGGTGGTCATTAATTACTTCTGGAAGTAGTTTAGAGGTTCTGTCCACTGAGATAAGCAGAGAATTGAAATCTTGTAACAAAACCTCTGCTAGATACAGATTTGGAATCCTTGCCCTGTGAAAAATACATTCCAGTTTGAGAACTCTGTTACAAGAACATCATACATTAAAAGCAATTCAGAAAACCAAATTTTAAAAACAGCTACAAGGTTAACAAGAAGTTTGGAAAACTCTTCTCGTTTCTTTGACACAGAAAAATAGAAAAACAGAACTAAAATCTACTAAACACAGAGCAGCATAAGCTGATAGCTCAGAGAAGAATACAGGAAGGAATATGCTAGAAGTGAAAGAAAAGTGCAGGCAAGGGTATGATTGATTTCCTCCTGCCCCCCCCAACCCTGCCCCCAAGAAAAATACTTTTGGGTGTTGAACTGACTCTTACAAGATGGAATAGTTTAACACAAGTGCCTCTAAATAGTCAAGGTACTTATGGATGCAGCACTAAAGATGGGTCATATCTCCTCATCTTTAATGGCTGACAGCAGAGTATCCAATGTACAACCTGCTCTACCTTTCTTATAATTGTTTGTAATATGATGTAATATAAGGGCTTTTAATTTGCACAGAACCAAAACTTCTAAACAGGGTCATTAAATAATTAAAGTAAAGCAGAAGCATGGATTCATCTTAAGCCAAGTGCCAGATACCAAACAGCAGTGGCTTAGATAAAGAAGAGAGAACTTATTAAAGCCTGGGGCTGGGAGAAGGAACTCAGTAAGGAAATAATTTCTCGCATTTCGAAGAAAATATAATAAAATACTCAAATATGGGGAAACCAGAGCTGCCTTGCAGGAAAGAGACTAGGAATTTCAGGAATTCCTCCAGTTGTTAAAGTCAGAGCTGTAAGATTCCATCTTGTTTAACTGAAAAAATAGGTTACCTAAGACTCATAAGGACCCTAACCAGAAATATTATTATGGCAAATTTAATTATACACAGCACAGTGTAATCAACAGCTGAATTTTTGTAACTGTCTTGTTCCTTGGTCCTGCTGGTTTTTCTCCCCTTTTCTTCTACTTTTTCCCAAATAGCCAAGAAGGTAGCACAGTATTCATGTGCGATTACGCTAAATGTGATTAGGATATCTCTACCCTTCTTTTTTACCTGTTACAGAAACATAATTTCCACTTTTTTTTCCCTACAAAAATCATAAACTTCAAAGACATAAAGGTAACAGTAGAAAGAGTTTTTTGGTCATGAGTTACAGCTAACTGACCTGTTTGTTGGAATTCCTGATTTGAATAAGGTTGGAGGAGATGTGAAATCGGGTTTGGTCGACTGCACTGCCAACTCTTTCTCCAAATTTCCAGTTCTGCCTTGCTGTACCTTCAAAATAATGTTTCATCATTAGTTTACCCTCACAAGTGCAGTAGCTCCAACACTCAACACACAGCCAACATAAAAAGAAAGTCCAACTCTATTCAGAATTTCAAAACCTGTCACCTCTGCACAGCTAGAAAATTATGTCTTTTGTACTGATGTATAACTTAAGTACTGTGTTTGATAGATATATAAGAATCAATATGCCAGAGAATGCATTTTTACAGAAGATTGGACAGCTTAAATATTTATTTTCCAAGCATTTCATTTGTATATGAACAGACCAAACTGATTTTCTTGAAGAACTTCCTGTATGAACCAAATTACATCTTGATTTTTAAAAGGAGGACACATATTTAAAAAAAAAAAAAATCATAATCTTTACAGAGATATCTAACAAGCCTGCTATCAACTACCAGCAAACCATGAGACAATAAACTTGAATGGATTCTCCATCTGCCTCATTGATCGTGAGATCTAGTAACCACTTAATTTCTGAGTCATACCAGTAAGTCATCCCATACTCTGGGTTATGCAAACTGCAAAAGACTTTTCATTAGTTCAGACTGAATACTTCAGAAACACCCTGCTGTTGCTGAAGTACTGCAAAATTCCAGACACTTCTTTTATTAAAGCTATGCAAAACCTTTGGTGCAAGTACATCAAGTATTGTTTTACTTCAGCAGCAGTTATATATGAAAGAAAAACCTGCATGGGTCATATTAAAGACAAATATATAGTGATTCCATTTTTAAACTCACTCCCACCATACCAGCTACATCACTCTATGTAGCTAGTTTACTCATACTATAACATTCTATAAGCTGTGTTTCCACAGCTTGTAAGCAAGTGAACTACTATGTTTCTGCAGAACCTCACTGTTAACCATGGGCACGTTTCTCAAACCTACAAAAACGTACATAAGTAGTTAAAATTCATTAAAATTGAATTAATGTTTCCTATCCAGAAATATGAGGGGAAAAGGTCAAAGTATTTATCCAAAAAAGACTTCTACAAATTAATGAGCAATTGGGAAATGTAGGAGACATTCTTGCCAGTTACAGGAGATTAATATAAATTACATGTAAATATAACAGAAATTACATTAGACTGTTTCAGAAGAGAAGGAAAAGAATTAATGAAATTAATAATTACATGTAAACTCCTTTTAAAACATGACAAACTCTTACAACAACATTATTACCTGTACTGTTTGATCACCAGAGTCAGTACTGAGCTAGAAATAGGGGAAGTTTTGGGTTAGACAACTTACCTTTTTTCCTTCAGAGCATTTCAGAAAAGTTTGAGATTACAGTCAGTTGCAAATTGTAACTCCTACTGTCCACTATATCTACTGTCCCACAGCACTATTAAAATGATAACTGAGAAAGGTATAAAGCCCCAAAAACCTTCTGATCCATTCTTGCTAAAATAAAATCAAAATAACTGAATATCCTCAAGTAGCATGTAAGAGAAAAACACCCATCTGCAATTGACAGTTCTGTATCCGCAATTGACAAGAGTATGCAGAAGAAAGAAACCATTCCAAATCACTTCAAAGACAGTTCAAGAACAAAAATTACTACATATTAAGAATAAGTAAAATAAATAACCTTTGTATTATAATTTTAAGCTTAGTATCAAACAAGTAAATGAGAAACTGAGAAGATAAAAAAAAGCTCAATCTTAAAATAAATGTTGTCATGTAGGTGTTTCTATTCTCTGAAAACCAGCATTTGTGAATGGAAAAATTATTATACATAACTTGATTTATTGTTAACTAACCCCAGAAGGGCAACACAAAAATACGGAAGATTGATTTTCATCTCAGAATTGTCAAAGATTACTGTTACAAAACATTGTAGTAAGAGCTACAATGCCAGAGGAAAAACAAACATGCCATAATCTACAAAACTTCCCCACCACATCTGCACAAATTCTTTAATCTGCACAAACAAATGCACTACAACTACAAATAAACCATCACATCAAGAAAAATTAATTTCACTGGGAAATCTGTTAGTTCACCAGGCCACTAACTCACATGCTTGCAGAAGTGACGAACAAAGCAACACTTTTCAATCCACATTTTGTGACATATACAGAAAGTCACTGATGTAGGATGAGAGTATGAAATAATGGCTGTGTCCATATCAGTTGTTCTTCTATCAGTCTGTTCTGGCATGGGAAGCAATACCCAAGAAAAATGAGAGCAACCAACAAAATTTTACTAAAATTCACCTTTAAAAGATGGTATCTGCCATCGAGAATCTCTGCACTTGGTCTTACTTCCATAGCTTTGTCTTCAGCCTAAGTTAAATAACACATTGCCCATTAAGACACCACACAATTCTTAAATGATGGGCCACAGTCTCAATAAAGGTACAAATGCAATCTAGCTGTAGCTGTCTGTCACACTATCCACACAAACTGCCAGTGAAGCAACACAGTAACACTCAAGGTTCAGGGAAGGGAGTCGGGTGCAAACTAACAAATGTACTGAACTGGGCAGAACAAGCTTATGACACACAAGCAGCTTTACAGGGAAAAAAACATGTACAATACAAAGAAAGCACTATTTACCGTAATTTTATTTGTGGTTGAGGTAACTGGCAAAATTTCAAGACCCATTCGTATTCTCTTTTGTTTTTCACAGTAAGCTTTCCAGGTATCTTCATTGAAGCCATAGTTAAAATAATCTGAGAGATCAGCCCCTTTAAGCAGAGAAGCATAGGATTTTAGGACATTACAAAGTTCATCTTTCCTCCACTAAACATATATACACCTCTACTTAGAGCATCAAAACTGATTAGGTATTGATCTAAAAAGCATAACTGAAATGCACAGTTCATCAACAGACAGAGTATTCATTGCTAAGATTGCAAACCCATTAAAATTTAGTCAGAAACAGTACCTTGCCTAGCATCATGAAGTGGGGACCAAGAGTAGAGAATATAATGTGGTATTATAATCTCCCATATCTTTTAAGATAAATATAAGATCTATAGATTTGCTTTATGTTCAGTGAAGAACCGCTCCCTTTTGTTTTGCTTGTTCTGTATTTGACTTCTCACTTTGTTTTGGCTCCTAGTTTCATTTGATGCCATGAAGTATTTTTAGGGTAAGAGAGAACAGTTGAAACTCACATCCATAGAATATATTTAATATAGCTAACATTTTTGTATTACCATAGCAATATACAAACACTAGAAGAAACCTATATGCAGCAGCAAGATTTACTGGTACTAAAAAACCAAACCAATGCTGATAAAATTAGAAAAGTCTGGACAAATCGCTTGAGCCAATGAGACAATACAGAGAAGACTCATGAAAAGTCCATGTGGAAAGTCCCCGTTTCTTATTCAAACCTCATGGATGTCTGTGCATGAACACAACCTAGCACTGGCAGTTATGTTTCACCAGTCTTCATGCTAAAACCTGCCAGAACTATTTTCCATTTTGCTTTATCTTGTGTTCCATGGTACAGAGCAATGGCAGTAATCTCCACAGGAACACAGATTTCCAAGGAGAGCTCAGGATACATATGTATTAAAAAATTGGCCTATCTCTTTCTCCTGACATGTGATGGGGATGTATACTAACAAACAGGGCACACCCAAGAACGCTGTGGCACAGCAGGAAGGCAACAAGTAACATAGTTGCTTTTTCCAAATAATGCTGTACAGTACCTCTGAGGGATAGGTAAGGGGACAGCTGCATGCAGTCAACAGGAAACATTATTAAAATAATCTACTGAACACCTATGAAGCAGTTAACATAAACCAGACATTACCTGGCTTTCTCCAAGGTTTATCTTCAAATGAATCTAAATCTACTTCCAGAAGTGGCACACCATTAATACTCCCTGGTGCATCTAGATCCAGTCCTTTAACTTTTGCACCTGTGAAGATAAGTTAGTTAGAGCCTTCTGTCTCTACCAAATGGAATTTTATCAGTAGCATTACACTTAGAATAATAACAAACAAATTAAAAGCCAGGCAAATTTATCAAGAAGTTTTAAAAGAAACAATTATTTCCTTAACCCAAAACAATCCAGTTTGGTTTTTTTACTAATATTACTGTATAAATTCTCTTACCAGAAGATCCATAAGCTCGTCCTCCTGCCTTAATATTGAGATTCACAGGTGCTGCTCCATAACTTCAAGAAATTAACAAAAAAAATTAATTAGAAAAAGAAAACTTTTAAACCAGAAGAAAACACAAAACAAGAGACAGCTAGATCCAGAAACATATTGGACCCAGGCTCAATCACCATCCTGAATCTCTAGCTTTCCAAGCTGGTAACTGTAAAAGTAAAGAGATCAGCCTAGGAGGAAGAAAGAGTACCTTTCTATGCTCAGTAGCAACTTCTCCAACTAATAAACAGTAGTGAAGCAAGTCCCAGGCACTCTTCCTGAGTTGAAAGGATAAAGACCTTGATAGAAACAAGAATGGACAGAACCAGAAGAAGAGAGAGAAAGGAAAAATGCAGTTCATTTAGGGATACAGATGACAGTCTGGGGATTAGAGTAAAAACAAAATTAAAAAAAAAAAAAAAGGAAGTGCTTAGATGGATCATTTTCTCTTTTCATAATCATTCCATTTTATCTGTACAGGTGTGGAAAATACAAGCATTTCTCTAAAATTACTGAAGTGCTGTTTCAATGTACTTCTAGTAATCATCCATTCTTGGGAACAACAGAAAAGTATGTAATTTTTCACTTTCTAAAATACTTGAGGGCTTTCTTCATAAAAATGCACTCAGAAACCTAACTACTGAATAGATTTAACTACCTTAGGAATTACAGTATTGTTCATTTGTAACATTAAGAGCTAGCTCTCCCTACCATTTGTGTGTAATGTAACTTATCCTCACAGGTAACCCATATACCTCCTGAGATTTGCATATAATTAGAAGGTCAGGGTATAGTTTACAGTATTCACTTCCATGCAGTGCATTTTCTTTCAAGTGCTACAACAGCATAAAACAGACACAAACATTTAACCTTCTGATCTGCCACGCTGTATTTGTGCATGATTTTGTGAAACAAAATTGTCAGGCTTTTTAAATTGCAGCTGACTACTATATGAAAACCTGTTTAATCCTATAAAACAGACTTGTTCTACTGCAGTTAAAATGTACAACAATGTTCAGTTTGTTTTAGATTCCTGCCCTTCTGTGAACTTTCTGTCTAATTCACCCAGAAAATAAGATTTTTCAGAAGACAAGCATTTCTATATAAAATTTTCTACTCTAATTAAATTTAGGATCATCTGCTCATTGTTTCCTGCATACATGGAAAGAGCATCAGCAAATCCACTGAGAATATAAATATAGTTTTGCTTTAGTACCATAAAGTTTGAAGCCACTGCCTAGATCACAAGAATACTGCAAGTTACTGAAAGCAGAAAAATAAAGAACTGAAAGAATTGTCACTTTTTCTATTACACTTGTTTGCATATTATTTTAGAACATGAAATATGGAAAGTTTAAAAATACTATGTTTCAAACAAGAGCAAATCATCTGCATTCTAAAGTTAAAAACATTATATACATGTGTCAGACCTACCTGCAGACCTGTCATAATTCAATTAAGAAATAGCACCCTAGTAACTTTGGTTTTAATAAGCATAAAAACATTAGGATTGCCAAGAAAAACAAGCAAACCATGTCCCTCAGAAAATTTCCATGCAATGAAAAATATTATTTCATAACTTTGGGTAAAATTAGCACTATACAAAAGTGTTCAGGGAAAAACAAGTCCTTTTTCAAGACCGGAAGGGATACAGGGCAATAAAAGTAGCAAGGTCAGTATAAATGCCTAAACAATGATCTTGAGAAATAATCTCCAGAGACTCACAGCTTCATCCTTAAGTACATTAAAATCTTATTTGAGAACATCAATAGGAATTGAAACTACAGAGGTCTAATTAGAACTGTATCCACTACAAACAGGAAGAGGGACAAACACTTCTCATTTTCTTGCCATTCTATCCTTGGCAACCAAAATGTCACTGTCACAGTAATGACCCCAAAAATGCTATATATCATGGCAATTTTCTAATAAAAACCAACTCATTCCTTTACAAACTTAACACAATGATTTCTCAAACTCTGGAAACACAATTTAAACTCATATAGAACTCTTCCTTGTACTCCACTGATTTAATTTCACTTGTTTTCAAGCCACTGTATCATTATAAACATTGTTAAAGAGCTGAAAAAGTTCTTAATTGTGCATACAATCTGACGTTTTTGGCAAGTATTAAATGGCAAATATGTGGCAAAGATAAAAAATATATTAAAAATATAAATATAAAAAAGGCAAATAAATGGCAAGCGTTAGAGAGACTGCATTAGTAATTAAATATAATCTCAAGTTTCCCCAGTTAATGTTTGCAAATAGCTTACCTAAACTGTGGAGCTCCTGTCTTAATATCCCCTATGGTGACTTGAACATCATCTTCATCGTCATCACTATCACTATCACTGTCATCCTCAGCCTCTGCCACCTTCTATAAAAGAAAAAGTCGTTGCTTAGACAAAAAGCAGTCACTTACCTTCACAATGGAAACACAATCCAGACAAAACCATCCATTCTAGAAATCTTTGAAAGAAAATTCTCTTCCTAGACTTCAGAATTGAGTAGCATTAACAGCAAATTTAGGAGGTAACAAGTATCTGAAACATCTGGATCAAAATAGAGAAGTGTCTTTAACACTAGGTTAAATTTCTCAAGCATAAAAGAGTTTCCACTATCTAATATCCTCCTTCCCTCTATCTAGCTCATACACACTGGCTCTATCCTTACCTTGTCATCCAGGAAAGGACTAAAAGATATGGAAGACTAGCTTCTTGCCATAATCAATTATACATTCAGCATAACTCAGGTAAATGTTTTTCCAGTTGATGATGAACACTGGAGAAAACTATTTAGTTCCTAACTTAAGTCAGCTACATAAAATACTTGAGACATTTCAGCAAACAGACTGAAAAATCAGATACAAGAGCACACTGTATGCTGTATGATACACTGAGATTTTTAGACTCCGGACAAACATTTAAACTTGTCCCTCCTAAGTAGTAATGATCAATTCGGACCATTTTCTTTGTAGATCTGGTTTTTTTCCTCCCAATGAACATCACTCTCCTTTTTCTATGCAGAATTCAATAACCATGTATTAACCAGTCAGTTCTTCACAGTTAGACCTTGATCTTACTATCTTGATTAACTTTGTATCATCAGAAAACTTGTGATTTCACAACTTAGCTCTTTTCCAAGTAGATACATTAAACAGCACAGGTTAAGCATAAAATTCCAGTGAATTCTCCCTGGAAGTGACTTTCTTTTACTGAGAAAACAGAACCTTGACTTCTACCCAGTGTTTTCTATCTATTACAAACCAGCTAAAATCAGTTACCCACATAGGACTCATTCTATTACTGCATAGTTTTTAAAAATCCTTTGGTAAGGAACTTCTTCAAAAACTTTGTGGAATTCAAATGAACTTTTCCAACCAAATCACCCTTATTCACATATTGGAATCCTTCAGCAAGAGGCTGAACTCATCGAAGCCAAGCTGATTCTGCCCTAACAGCCTTCAGGTATACATGCACAGCTGAGTTCCAGCCCTTGTCTACTATACCATCTATTAAGTTGCCCTGTACATTAAAAAATCAACAAAAATCAACAAAAATCAACAGCTCCTTAGAAGATAAGATGCTGGAGTGCAGTTCAGCCTCGCTACACAACATTAATATAATTTCATAATGATGAAGAGTCTATTCTTGGAGTAGGGAAGATGGGGCAAATCTAGATCAGTATGGATATTCTGTAAATGATAGCTGAAGACAGTCTTTCAATTCCATATGGCTGAAAAGTGCAAATTCATCATTCATCAGGCAACCCACACAGATGCCATTAAAAAGGCATCAAAAAGGAAATAAAATTTTGTCCAGACAATGTACCTTTTCAACCAAAACCCACTTCATTTATAATCAATGATTTTTCAGTTCCCTCCTCACAGAAATATTCACCTGTTCCTATTCATCTAACTCGAACAACACCCATTTTTCTAAGCTGCTGCTGAACATTCATGGACACAATTTACCATTAAGTTCTCAATTTTATGGAGATATTCTAATGATAATCTAACAATGCCAGGCTTTATATAGATAAAAAAATACACGAGTACAAGAAAACGGAGCCTATAAGGATTTCCAGAAATACAAAAACCTTTGATGCACTTTAAGTAGCTTTTCATTTTAAACAACTGAAATAAGTTTTAAAGTTTTAATAACTTTTTCCCCAATTTTAAATAAACTGAAATGCCTTTCATAAATAAAGTGTTAGAGTTACTGTAATAAAAGTACTTCACAAAGAGGCCAGTTCTTGAAACTTGCAAAAATAGCTCAATAATGGTTTCTACATCACTTAAAGTTATTTCTTGGAAGATATGTTAAAAAGTCCCACTGAATTAAAACTAGTTTTCTCATAGAACTTCTCATACTTAAATTTTTCCTATTCCCAGTAACCTGAATCCTTCAACCAACACAGCAACTGTAAATTTAATTTCTTCGTCCTTTCCTTCATTGCACTAACACTGATGTTATCAGACATACTAAACATTGACTACTACAAAACAAGTGTTATGTTGCCTCTGAAAGGCACGTGTGATTCATCTCTTGGTTCACATTTTCATAGTTCTGCAAATCCTGCTTGTCTACCATATGCAAAATAAGAAAAATTACCAGAGGACTTTATTTTCTTATCACTAAGAAAAAACAAACTATCGTTTTGAAAAGGATGTCCCTGAGAAAAGAGAGGTGTCTTCAAGCACCGTCTTTCTGTCCTTCCCAAAAAAACTGGGAATACTATTTATTTATTTTCTGTAAATTAGATTTTGAAAGTGGACTTCACTGGAAATTTGATTTCCTAATTCAGTAATTTCGGCAGATCACAAATACATTTTAGAAAAAAAAAAAGGTGCACACTTAGGCATTAATTCATTTAAATATATGTCCTAGTCAAATTATGAATTCTCAGTAAGTCATTAAATCAAAACAGATTAAAACAGTATTTCAAAAACACATTTAAAACTACCGTTTTCACAATGCCATTTTCTGCAGCTTCCTCTTCACTTCCAGGTGGGGGTGGAGCACTTGAACAAAAACAAATAGGAAAAAGTGAAACTAGGTATTTATGCACATGTTGCTTCACAGGTATCAGCTAATGATGAAAAAAAGCTTTGCTACATCATTCCAGATGAAAAGCCAAAGCTCCAGTTGTCTTCTGCATTAATTAAAAACCAAAATCAACTTATTACAAAAAAACCCTAGACGAATGTAACTTTATAGTAGCAATATTTAGCTATCATAAATCATACTAACTGGATGTTTGTAGAATAGTTGGAAGCAATGAGGCATTACGCTTGGACCTTCCTTTGAAATCAAACTGAAATACTTTGTAACATATGAAAGGAGAATAAGTTGTCTGTTTTTTTTTTTTCCCTGCTGACTGACACTTTTCAAAGACAATAGAAAAAAAAAAAAACATTTAAACACCCACAGGTAATGTTTCACTGAAACAGAATTCCCACATCAGCATTGCGAAATTTTCTTCTACCATATGGAATAGTTACAATGCAATGACTAATTCAATTATATTTTAACTGTAGACTGAGAACCATAAAAATTTTAAAACTACTGGTCCATCTAAAAGGATGAGTACTGTGACATCCATGCAAATGAGCTGTCTCACTGAGCCTATCTACAGCTGTTTCCTACACAGTAATATTTTAATTTCCACAGGCCCATTAGCTGTTAGGATGCTGCACCACAAATAGCAGAGTAAGCAGGGAGCCATCTAGAAACAATATTCTTTCACTGAAAAGGTATTTCTGAAACAGAGTGGGCAATTGCCAATTTTTATTGAATAGAATTAATCTAACCCCATACTCTGTTGGCAACACACCCATGAGTGTTGCACCCAACAACCCAATAACTGTTGAGCCCAGTTATTGCCTCAGGATTCAAGCTTGATCATTTCACCTCATCACCTGGTAAAATGACAGACTAGGTAGAGAACCTGAATAACACATCACCATTTCTGTATATACAAACAGTGCCAAAACTGAGAGGCCAGAGACCAAAACTTTTAACAGCTGAACTGTCCCCATACTTCCACAGTTCCAAACACAACTCCTAAGATGGGTAAGTTAGTATTTGTTATGCTTTTTGTCCAAAACTATGCATTGCAAGAGCCAAATGCCAAGCTAGACACTATTGACCAAAAAACTGGAGTACACTGTTTCTAAAGATCATTCTGGCCTCCATGCAAGTAATTTTCCTAAGGAACAGTAGTAGTGACAAACATGACAGGTCAAGAAAAGGTATCTGAACATAAGGAATAAACTGATATGGAATATCTTCTAAATAAAGAGCAAAAATATAACAACTTCTTTGTTCTGGAAGAGATGGGATTCAAGTCAAATGCAACAGAGGTCTAAAAACCCGTTAAGACATGAAGAAGTGAAAGAAAACAACTCTGTTTCTTATACTACAGAAATAATGGGAATCAAACAATCACACCTAATAGCTGCTTCACAATGATATCATATATAGTTATTTGATGGAGATCATTATTGCTTTGTCACCCTGTGCTTGTCAAAGTTGACATGAGTTCAAAAGAGCAACTGAGCAAGCTTATGAACAAACTGTCCACCAAGGCTAACCAAATGCAAGAGCTCTCACTGAAAAAATGGAAAATGTCTATAGAAAATAACAATGTATATTTTTATATACTGATTTTCCCTTTCTTTGTTTAATATACCTTGACAATCGATAATTTCCGTATTTTAACAATTATGAGAATTCCCTTCATTCAGCACAAGTGACTGATTCCCTTTTCCAGTCAGTCCTCATTACTAATCTCCATTAACTTTGTTAGATTTTCAAGGGAGCATCTTTGTGCCCTCATACAGCTCTTTGTAACTCAAGCAGGCTGCCCTCAAATATTTCCAAAGCTTTCTTAAGTTTCTTTCTTTCAAATACTGTCTTACTGGTAAAAAAAACAACCCAAACCAACCCTGAAACACCAAGCAGATGTGATCTGTACATCAAACTACCTGGTAATCTTCCACTGTTTCCTTGTATTCCTGCTTTTGCAACTACACTGCAAACTCTTTGAGAGATAGAGTTTTTAGTTGCTAAATTATCTCAAACAAGTCCTGATCCATCATTAAGACCACAAAGCAGAATGATTACAAAAATAAAAGACCTGTTGGCATCTTGTAAGGGGTTATTGCTGCATACAGTTAAACTAACTTTCATACTTAACTGGCCCAATTTCACAGGCACAGTCATTTCACAGAAAAGCAAAGTCCAAACGTACTATCTTAAGGACATTTTCTAAGACACCAGAGCATGTTCAGGTCCTACCAACTTTCAAGGAGCTGGGAAGAAGAATGTAGTGAACACATGTTTTGTGCAGTCATGCTACAGGGCTTCCAGTTGTCAGAATACTCACCTAGATTTTTCTTCCTCTGGTCTCTCTGCTTCATTTTCATCTACCATAAGAGAAAAGAAACACAATATTTGAGAATAAAATCCCTAGGGTATCAACTGTAACAGATTATCTTGGCATGCAGAATATCAGGCAAGTCTTCAGAGACATATTGACTATTGAGATATGTTATTAACATTTCAATTGTGAAATCAGTCGAGTAAACCCCTAAGCGCCCACAGTGCTCTGCACTGACAGGTCCACCACATGGACAAGGTTTAGTTTATATGCTTCATTAGTATCTGAACGTAAAGATAGTCCCTAAAGTTGTATAAAAAGTTAATAAATAAAAGGTTAAGCCTCTTTCAGTATTTCAACGCCGGGAACTCGGGCAGGAGAGCAATAGGGAAAGCTCGGTGCAGGGATGCCTGTGGGGCAGGGACACCACGCGGGGCTCTCGCCGCTGAGGCCCAGCCCGCCTCGGCCTGCGCGGCCCGGGCTGAGGGCCCGCGGCACCGGCGGCGGAGACCGGGGAAGGGAAGGGGCCGGGAGCCGTCGCCACCGGGGGGCTGGCCGGGAGGAGAGAGGGGCCTGAGCAGCCACGGGGGTGGCGGGACTGGGGCGCCTTGTTCAGCGGCCCGGCGAGGTGGCTCACGGCGCGGCCTGCGCACCCCCGCACGGCCCCCCCGCCACGGCGGCGCCGGGCCGGCCCGCTGGGGAGGCGGGCTGGGCACGGGGGTCGGGGAAGGTCCGTACCGCCATAGAGCCACTCCTCCTCCTCGTCCCCGGCGGCCCCATCGGCGTCCGCCGACAGCCGCTCCGCCTCGCCGGTAGACATGGCCGCCTCCCGCGGGACGCGCGGGCCCGGCCCCGGCAGCGCCTCCCCCCGCCGGCCGCCCCGCCGCGCCGCGCCGCCCCCGGGCTCCCCCGGCGCCTCGGTCCGCGGCTAGGCGGTGCACGGGCGGGCGGCTGCGAACGCCCAACGCGGCCTCTCGCGGAAGATCCGCCGCCGCCGCCGCCCGGCGCTTCCCCTCCCCCCCGCGTGAGTGACACGCACAGGAAGCGGGCCCGGCCCGGCCCCGCGGCGCCCCGGGCACGGGCTGCGGGGGGCGGCCCGGCTGGGCCCGGCCCCGGGACTGCCCTCCCCGCCGAGCCGGCCGGGCACCGTCCGTGCGCGGCCACTCACCGCGGCTGTGCGTTCACCGCTCTCCCGAGGCGCGCTGCGAGAGCCGCCTTCCCTTCCACTCGCCGCCGTTTGCTCTCGGTGGTCCTTGTGCTCTCCTGCGGCCCTGGACGCCCGTCCGCCCCCATCGCAGGGATCACCGGCAGCATGGCCATCTCCTCAGGAACATCCTAGCCTATCTGCAGAAGCAGGACTCGGCTAAACACACGTACACTCCAGTGCCGTGCATCTACTGCCGGCTGATGGCAGCTGCCGAGGGAGCGTAACCACGGGGTAAACACGCCGCTGCCTCTGCTAGTACTGTCCCTCGGCTCAGGAACTATCCCAGCTGGACGTTGTATTTTAGGTTTAACAACTCTTCATAGATTTTTTTTTTCCCCTCCACAAATTTCCTTTGTTTTTAGGTACAGTGAGAGTTTAACATTCATAGTGTGCTGTGAGTCTTTCAACCTGTTTCTATGATCGAAGTGTTTCTATGAATTTCATTCATTCTCTTTTAGAAGCGGTGGGGAGTAGTGAGCCATTTTTTCTGGTGATTTGCTCACTTTACATCTGTGAATGCTAGACAACAACTGCAAGATGCATTAGAAAGGTTAAGTACCAACAACTGTCCAAATAAGTTTCAACCAGTTGTGTGTACAAATGGAGCTTGTGGTGTTTCAGGATGTATGTGAAAACTAAAACAGGAACCTGCTTTTTCACAGCAGGTCATTTTGGGAAAAATCATAGTAGAGGACGGTAACATAAACACAACTCTCAGCAGGTCAGTTTGGGAAAAATCAGACTAGAGGACGGTAACATAAACACAACTCTCAGTGAGGGGAGTTTATTTGAATTGCCTGCATAGAGAAGCCTATTTGAAAGTTTCATATACGGCATGACATTTCACTGGAGTTCACATGAATAACCAACCCACTCAATTTTTTTTTTTCACCTAAAATTAAATGTCTGAGTATTACATACAGATAATGAATTATGTGATGTAACTGGGTAGGTTTTCATCTTGCTATTTTATTTTTTATGCAAAAGTTGTGGAGTCAGCAAAGGCATTTTTCACCATTGAGTCACTTGCTTCTCATAAGACAAATGTGTATATGTAGTACCTCTTCATAGACATCAGTGTCTGAATTTTCATTCCTGTTATGTTTACTTTGCCATTTAACACAGTTCTGGCTGACATTAAATGACACAGCTGAATTCAAATAGTTTCATTTGGCTGCAGACATAGAAGAAAGAAAGAAAGAGAAAGAAAGAAAACCATGTTTGAGAAAAATGCAACAAGAGTAGGCTAAGAACAAAAAAGATCTTAAAATAGTTTGATGCAGATCCTCCAAGCAGCTTTCCTTGTACAAACCTTTAAAGAAAAATCACAGAAAGATGGTGGTGATGGAAAAACCCACTTTGAACAGTTGTGGCCTGTAAAAACTCTTTTTTCTAAGGCTTTGAGTAGCTGAAAGGCTGAAGACACAATACATCTTTGCAAGCTGCATCACCATCTTCACTCACAGGTTAAACCCCAAAAACTGACAAAAATGTCTCAAGTTTATGGGAACTCTTTAGTACAGTTCTTCTTCTGACACAGTAGTTGTCACCTTGCACAAGGGATAAAATAAGCTGTAAAAACTACTTAGATAATTTTGTTCTGTAATTTAACTATTGCGCTTTAAACTGATTAACTTCATTTTGTCTCCTAGCAAGCAATTTTTCTTTTTTTCAACACTGGCATATTCAGAACTAGTTGCAAACTGTACAGTATTAATAAAAGGAAAAACTATTAGCTTTCTAAAAAAGCATCTGATGTTTTGATAATAATATCTGAAAAAACCTCTCAACCTTTTAAAAGAGGTCAGAGCCCCCCCCCCCCACCTTTTTAAATGGTTCTAAGGGTAAATAACCCCTATTAAATTGTTGGGCAAGCCATAATTTATCTAAATTTTGTGGCTCTCAACCTGTGGCTTTCAACCATAAAGCAAAAACTCAGAGATACATAATCTCTGAGGAAATTAACTGAAAGAAGGATAATTCTACTTGTTTATAAACTCAGGGGCCCAATAGTTAACTATCCCCCATCCTTTCTTAGTGTTCATTTTTCAAATCAAAATAGTCAAGAAGGGTATTAACTTACATATTTTTCTAGCATCATGAAGCTATATGCCCTAAGGTTAAAATAACAGATTGGTGCTGGAACAGCACAAAGAAAGCAAAGAAAGGGAAGAATGCGTCTGAGTAGCAATATCACTAGAGCCCACTGAAAGGAAAGGATCTGATTTAATTACTGGAAATCTAGTGAATTCAGCGTTACTCATGTTTTTCAGTGTTCTGAAACCATTTGAATCTGTAAGAGACCTAGGAACAGCAGTTAAGATGGAGTGTGTACTAACTATTTTATCTCTTTATTAATGCTGATAACCCTGCTGTGTCAGAAAAGGTGCTGTCCTGGCTGTGCACCAAGGAGGCTGCCCAGCTGAATTCTGTGTAGAACACAGATTTGCAAGCGGCCCATCCATTCTCTGGGAAGAAGAAACTGTAAATGCTTGTTATGGCGTTTCTCTCGAATTCGAGATCAAGGGCTTTTAAAGGCGGAAATGGAATTAAAATAATTTGTCATACGTCTCTAACTGTACAGAGAAAAGCCGCATTTACTGAGCAAGAGTACTCCGTGTTGCCAGCTCATTCACCGAAGCATTTGTTAACACTAGCACAATGAATACACAAGAGCAGGGCAGGGAGCAGTGGTGAAAGCCTCGTCTCTCGGGTGCTGACCGTGTCAGGTGCCGGGGGAGCGGTCGTTCCCGCGGTGTCCCCCCGGCAGCCGCCGGGACCGCCAGAGCGCCGCCCCGCCCGCGCGCAGCCAACCCGCGCCCGGCACATCATCGCGCGGCGCCGGCGGCGCGCCCCGCACGTGCGGCGTGTTGTGGCTGTCACGGCCATGGCGGTGCCGGAGGTGCTGCGGCAGCTGAGCCGCCGGGCCTGGGAGCCCGCGCTGGCCCGGGCGCACCGCGCCGCCGTCCTCATGGACGCGCCCTCCGCCGAGGCGCTGCACTGGGCCGGCGGGGCGGGCGAGCTCCTGGCGGCCGGGGCGCTGGCTGTCAGCGCGCTGTCCGCCGAGTCGGCGGTGCCGGCGGGGGCGGCCTGCGTCGTGTTCGTGGTGAGCGGGACGCTGCGGGGCGGCGCGGCGGCCGCGGTGCGCGGCGTGCTGGAGCAGGGCGCCGCGCGGCACTGCGTGCTGGTGTGCGGCGACGAGGCGGACGGCGGCGGGGCGGCAGAGGTGGAGGAGACCTTGCGGCGGTGGATGGGCGAGGGCGGCCGCGCCGAGGTGGTGCTGCGGGGCCCGCCGCTCCTGGCGCCCGTCTCGGCGGAGCTCTGCCTGCTGCCCGCCCTGGCAGCGCTCCTCCCGCCGCTGTCCGGCCCCGGCGGCTCCGGCCCCGCAGAGGTCGGGCTGGGTGTGCTGCCCGCCGAGCTGCGGGCGGCGGTGCGGGCCCTGGTGGGTGAGCTCGACTCTCTCTTCACCGCCCTGGGCCTGCGGGAGGAGAGCTTCGCTGTGGGGGCCCTTAGCAGGGTCGTCGCCGCTGAGCTGGCAAGCTATGCCTCAGCCAGAAACAGGAGGAGGACAGCCACCAACAAAGCGTCTGTCATCTTCGTGGACAGGACGTTGGACCTCGCTGGTAAGCAATCCTCAGCTGGTATGGGCTGTCATTCTTCAGGGCCCATACCCACCCCACCGGGAGGGTGTCAGATAGTGGGAGCACTGGTGTTACCACAAATCCATATTCCACTTTGTACCGTGTCCTCCCATGGGTGTATAGCTCTAGTTCCAGGCCCTTGGTGGGATTGCTCTTGAGATCTGGTCTGCTGGAATACACTTGTTCAGTGGTTACCAGGCAGTGACGGTAGAACTCTGGGCTTCTCACGAAGCTTGGAGAAACATGGCTGGGTTCAAAGCAGTAGTTCCTGTAAGTTCCAAATCATCCTGCTCCAGTAGGAAAACTTGGTGCTCCAGCATTCTGCTGGTGATACCCAATGTCTTCCTTTCTGTTCCAAAACAGCTATTACCATGGGGGATATGTATATGGTAATCTTTTGTCCCAGTGTCAGTTTCATGCTTTCTGGATTTAAAAGCCACTGCTCACAAGCATCTAGATCATCCATTACTCATGTTATCCAGTTGTTTGGAAAAGTATCTTACAGGCTGCTTCCATGACTCCAAATGCTGTGCTAATACCCCTAGTGCCAGGTGCATCCTTTCATGCAGAAATAGCTCAAATGGTTTGGTTAAGTAGTGGTCCCTGGGGGTCCCCAAAGTGACCTCAAAGTCATACTTAACTGCCCAATGAACTGATGCTGCTTTCCAAATTAGGAGAAAAGTTGACATAACTGAGCTGGTTACTCTCTTGTTCTTCTTGGTTTGTGTTTAACATGATCTTGCAGAATAAGCGGTGTTCGGTTCTGTTCCACAGGCTAATGGTTTGAAGAGTAATTGTATTTAGCCACCAGCTATGCAAACAGTTCTTCATCTGGCAACACTGGGAGCATGTTTAATCCCATGGCCATGATGGTTGCTTACACACCCTTGTATCCCAGTGAATTATAGAAATGAAGAGTAAGGCAGAAGGCTCTACTGGAAATCCAAAATTTTGCTGCAAACTAAAAGCCTTAAACTGTGCCTGTGTGCCACCTTGAGGTGTGAAGGAAACTGTCTGCATGTTTCAGACTCAGCCTTATGGATTGCTATGAAGTATCCAGTGAATCTATTTGTCATTGTTATCTTTATGTCTGTCTAGGCAGACAGACGTATGTCTCTGTGTAACCCTTAGCCATATCGATATGCCTGAAAGTGCTTCTGTACATATGTGTATTGATATAGGAGTGACTGCATTTGCTATCCCAGTCATACATACCTCCTGCTGGCATGCACAGGGTGTGGGCCTGGTTTTGTTTATAGTCAATGATTCAAGTCATAATTTTTTGCCATCACATATCATGTAGCAAGTACTTGGCACAGTGTTGCACCCTGCAGCTCGTCTGTTTCTGAATTGTCCTCCATATTTCTTTTCCTCCCATAATTTTGCCATTGTGTATCCTTGAACTGCTGTAGGGTTCATAGCTATCACCAAGGTGCTAAAGAGCAGCTATGAATCCAGGCAGTTAATGCTGTGCTGAGTTGGGAAGATTGATCAGAAGACTGCAGGAAAGTGGACTTGAATAAGGAACCTCAAAATGAAATTATGAGAAGAGTGTTGGTTTGGGGTGGGAACGGGGAAAGGATTTGTTTATGCACTCAGATAGTGATAAGAAATAAAAACAAGAAACAGAACCAGATGTGGGATGACAGGGAGCTGACTGACAAGGAGACTCTTGAGGAGGTATGAAGAGAGATATTTGGTACCAGCTTAAGCTTGGGAAGGGAAGTGTGGAATCTTATACTTCAGTAGGAGAAGGTTTTTTGGAGATAACATCAGGGCTGTAGTGAGCAGCATTGGAAAGAAATATCAAAGCTCACAGACTAAGGATGAGAAGTTACAGGATTTGTTTTTATTCTCAGAATCTGTAAATGAAATTAAGATCCCTGCATGCAACCATTTTTTTTGTTACCAACAAATGCCTCCAGAATTCATTGGTAATTTCATTTAATTATTCCTATGGTTTGGATGTGATACTCGTGCTATCAAATACAATGCAAACTGAAGGAAGAAAAATTGGGTGCATTTCAGAGGTAAAGCTGTATATGAACCTGAATTTAGTGCCACAGAATAAGATTTGTTTCATTGGTTTGCTAAAAACTGTACAGTAAAAAATGCACAAGGGAAGCAGGGGGTCTAGTTAGTGAGTTTCTTGCTGTTGTTAAAGAACTGGTTGGTTGACTTTGCAAATTGTGTCAGCTACAACTTGTATCAAATGTCACCTATTTCAGTTTGTAAGTTATAATGTAAAGAAAAAGTGAAATTAGAACACCATGATACATAAGAGTTCTTGTATCCTGAAAGCTAGATGTTAGCCTGGCATGAAAGCTCCTATTTTGCACTGGTCAGATAACTTGTTGTCACATGAATGCTCAATCTGTCTGTACTTTGGCAGCATTCAAAACCATCACCTGTGCCTTGAACACTGTTTGCTCATGAGAAGCTGCTAAGCAGTCTGTTGACTGTCCTCAGAAGTGGGGAGTAGAGAGGATCAAAACTAGTCCCATGCACCCTTCTGAAGTCATTGCAGTTTGAAAGTGACTCCCTGTGATTTCTTGTCCTAGTCTTGTGAAGTTTAACAATCTTTTCATGCTTGGTTAACTTATGCAGTTGGTCGGGGTGACAGTCACTTTTAAAACCTCCAGTAGATGTTTTGTGAATGGTTTGATGAGGTATGGCAAAGGCCAGTAGCACTGGTGGACCAGTGGAAACCTCCAAGAAGTAACAGTCGTGGGAAAGAGACACAGGCTCTCACTAGCTGTTCACAGAAGCAGCTTGAGTACTCTGCTAGGATGAAAGGAGAGATGTCAATAACTAATGTGGGTTTATTTGCATTTGAGGTGTTTCTAGTTTAGCCAAATGTCTTGTCTAACTAAATGTTGCTCTCATGCAGCATGTGTGGAGAGACAGATGGGGTGGAGGTTCAGAAAGTTACCATGGGTTTTCCCTGTGCAACTTTGTTGCAGTGTGCCTTACACCTGACTGATCTAGTAAGAACAATGTAGAGATTTTGGAGAACAAGATAGCTTAGGGAGTCAAAGACAGCCCAGCTCATTCCATCTGTATTTCACTGTTCTAACTCTGGCTGGGAATGGTAGAAAAGAAAGTTGCTGTTATTCTGTAATTGTTGCAGTTTTTGGTGAAACAAGTGGGTAATAAGCTGAGTAGTCAGATGTCCACACTGCAGTACCACTCCACGCTGGACATATGTGCCTTCTTTGCTTTCTGTGGATAAAGGCATTGCCAGCACAGAGTTTGGCTTCACTTTTCTTTTCCTTTTTCATTCTTGTTTCTCTTTTCAACTTTTTGCACTATGGAAAAGTGGATAAACCATGGAAAGCCATGGCTTACAGCCTGGATACCTGGCTGCTGTAGAATTGCTGGAGACAGTCTTCTGCTTCTGCTGTCCAAGAGCACTTAATAATCTGACCTTAGCAATGTACTTGATGTAAGGGCCTTGTTTGGGTTTATGGAGCATGTGAAGCTAATTCAGCTGCTGAAACAGATATTCTCTATCTTTGGAAATGATGAAAACATAAGAGCAGATAGCTGCCACACAGATGGACTTAGGAGTGGGACCATAGCCTGAGAGAACTTTTTCCTGCCTCTCAGTGGTGCTTCAAAAGTTCCCGTTTTTCTGTGATTAAAGCTAGGACAACAAAACTAAGCTCAGCACTTCTGTCCAGCCCTGTGTTGATGGCTGAACTGTAGCTTAAATGGCAGACTACAAATACCTTCAACTTGTTCCTGACCTAAAGGCAATAAAGTTTCTGGTCCTTCTGTCTTGACTTTTATCTGTAGTGTGTCATGTTTTTCTCCTTTGACTTGGCTCACAGCCCTAATGTTTTTTAAGTTGGTTGTAGAGCCTGTGTTGAGAGTTCATGAATGGAAAGAAAAGCATGTGTGTTTGAAATCAGGAAAATTGAATAAACCATGCCAGCTGGAGTTCAGAGTTTCTCTTGGAATACAGTCAAATTGACATTTTATACTTTGTAACATGGGTTGGTTTAGTTATTTCATGTTTGTTTCACCTGAGCTGCCCTCAGTTCATATAAAAGTGATATGATCTTGATTGTGGCATGCCATTGGTAATTGTTTATTTTAATATTAGGCTAGCCTGTCTGGGTAGCTATTTATGCAACTTGTAAATAGGCCTTTAAAGCACAGCCCTATTAGTTTATGTAGAAAAGTATAGTATGTATGTGGGTGTATATATAAATATTTGCTTGATTTTTTAATAACCATTACAAATATTATTTAACAACTTCCTTAGGCAAAGAAAAATGTTTTTCATGTCTAAGTGTAAAATCAGTGAATATCTAACAACTGTAAAACTAGGTCTAATTTAGTAGTAGTAATATTAGTAGTAGTAATAGTGCTTTTTAAATGAATTTTTCTGAAATGTTTTAAATCCCTTTAACTTTATGCATTCTAGAAATTAATTTTACTTTTGTAGAAAAATATTTTTGAAAAGCTAAATGTCGTTTTGATGTTAGGAGTGCCAGTGTCCTTCTCCTCAAAACATGTAGTTATTTTCAATTCCTTGTGTTTGTTTGTTTTTCTAGTTATGCACCTGATAGTTCTTGGGTCTTTTTTTTTTTTTTTTTTTTTCCTCAGGAGCAGTTGGTCATCATGGTGACAATCTTGCAGAGAAGATTCTTTCTGTGCTTCCTAAACTTCCTGGCCACAAGACCGATGTAATGGTTAACATGGTGGAACTTACAGCACTGCAGACTACAGATGAAACTTGCGGTATTATAGCACCTGGCTGC
The DNA here is from genome assembly GCF_026979565.1 of Vidua chalybeata. Classification (NCBI taxonomy): domain Eukaryota; kingdom Metazoa; phylum Chordata; class Aves; order Passeriformes; family Viduidae; genus Vidua; species Vidua chalybeata. The sequence goes on along the minus strand of NC_071533.1, from coordinate 33,707,740 downwards.
TTAGCACAACCAAAGTAAACATTCTTTTCTTCTTTCTTTTTTTTTTTTTTTTTTTTATTTTTTAATTTTTTTAATGTTGAATATGTTTGTTTGTTATCTCTCTGTGAAAAAATGAACAGAGAACAAGTCTTTAAAAAATGAAACAAAAGAAAACAGTCAAGCTTACAGCAAAACCCCATCTGGTCGTAGTTCTGCTGGAATGTAATAGCCTATATGTGTACATAAGTGAGCAGGCCAGATAAGACTTCCAAAAGTGGAAGAATCTCAAGACCTTTTATACTTGGGTTGTTTAAATTGCTGTAGATTACTGTAGCAGAAATCAGTATAGAATAACACCAAGAATTCTCCTTGTGAGGAGAATTTTTTCTCCTCCATTTCTTTTTCTGCCTAAGTAATAGGTCATGCAAACAGGTAGGTCTCAATGGTGACTTCCTTTTCCCATAAGCCTCTTTATAAAGTTAGCTGGATGGTGAATTTTTGTTAGAGTACCTGTTAATTTAAGGTTATATCCTTGTTTTCAAACACCGTACCTGTGGAGAAGGATAATAAGGCACAAATTCAGGTATACAGACAGCTTCACAGGGGCTTGATTTTTGCTTAAACAAGAACAACCAAAAAGCAGTAACTTCAGGCATTGTACTTAGCTATGTATAATGTGTAGCTAAGACTTTACAAGTAACGTGCATCAGATTTGATGTTTCACTTTCTAAATTTAGTTGTCCAAACCAAAACTCTCCTGGAGCTTCTGTTACTATGCAAAAACAAGGAAACATACCAGGTGCTGGTTTCACTCCACAAGAAAAGTTTTTCTCAGCAGTGCTTTAGAAATTTATACAGTGCAAAGGAGATTAAAAGTTCTTTCTCTTTCACTATAATGCTCTCCTCATATATTAGAAAATGGTTTTTCGAGATGGGCTATTTAATATAGTTTCTATTCTTCTCTTTTGATTTGTTTTGTGATTTTACACCTGCACTGTATCCTTTTTCTTCCCTTCCCCCCAACAAAGATTTCACAGATTTCTACCATTAGCAGCATATGGCCTTTATTTTCTGAGAGCCTCCAGATCCTTTGTCACCTTCCATCTCTCACACGTGCTGTAACTGGGTCCAGTTTCTAGGTTCTGCATTGCATAACTCTTTTCTTCCATAGAAGTTGGAGAGGAAATGTTTCCTCATAGAGGTGGACTCAGTTGTAACCTGCTGCTGGAGTGACTAGCTGAAATAAAATTTGTTCTGGTTTGCTTCTCACTGTCTGCTTTCCCTCTGATTCCTGAAGTAGAAGTGAAATGTCCTTAAAGATCTGTCTGCACAGTAAAATGAAGAGGTCATTGTCCATAGTAGAACTTTGTGGTAGCTTTTTGTGCTAACTTTGAGGAGTAGCTGCTAGAAATAAAGAAAAATTCTGTCAGTGTGGACTAGGAAAAAAAAAAAAAGATATTTACTGCCCTGAGATTATTGACCTGTGCTACCAGTCTATTATTTCTCACATTATTGACATTGAGAAGACTAAAGGTAGTGCTGGTATGCCTTCCCATGGCTAAATTATAACTTCAGTCATGTATTTGTGTTTTTAGTGACAGCTGACAGAGTTTTACTATGTGCCTAGGAGTATATATACACATCCATGCTTGTTTGCCTATTTGCTGGCTAATGGGAAGGTGCCCTCTGTTAATAGTAGATAGTTTTAACATATTTTGCAGTTTCATATGGACACAGCTGCTTGAAGAACAGCAGGATTTGGCTACGAGATGCAAGTGTGGCAAAGTTGGATGACAGCAGCTGATACCTGGTACCAAAGCAGTGGTGCCATTAACACACTGGTCTGTAACAGCTTCTTCAAAATACTCTCCCTGTGCAAACTCATGGTACAGAATCTGTTACACTGAAAATTTTTGAGAACAGATCAGGCAAATATTTTAAACAGTCTTAATCTTGCCTTGTAGCACAGCAAAGGGAAAAGATGACCTCTGAAAATCTCTCTTGTTATCACTGTTCACAACTGAAGAAGAGTTGTGGGCCTTAGAAGAGTCTCCAAACTCCAAGTGACAGTGTGATGTTCAACCTGTTTTTCGCTGCTTCTCCAATTATATAATGATCAGGAATGGTTCCTAGTTTAAAATAGGCACTTCCAAACTAGCTTAAGACAGTTGATGAACAGTGCTTGAAACCATAACAGTGGCTGAAGGCAGTAGTTTCCATTCTCTTCAACGGGACTATTTTCAGTGTTGGCTTATAAATGCTAACCTTAATCATCTTTGCTAGTGAAAAATGGTTGTTTTTCTGAAGCAAAAAATGAAATGGATTAAAAATTCCCACCAGTAGGTTTCTGTGTCAATTCCATAAGAAATTCCTTAGGACGCTCTCAATTCCTCATCAGCTTGGTTGTTGCCCTTGGTAGCTAGCTCAGAAGTGTTTCTTATAATTGAAAACTTAAGTCTTCATTTGTATTTGTAAATGATGCATGGCAAGGAATGTTCCTCTGCTTGTAAATTTTCAGTTTACTCTGGTGAGTGAAAGTGCCAGCCCTTTCCCCAGAGACAGGGCCAGCGACTTTAGTTACACCCAAATGAAATGTGTGGGGGCTCTTTCACATGAAATTTTGTGATCAGACTGTGGCATTTCAGACTCACATATTCAGAATATTTTTAAAATGTTTTCATTGTTTCTCTCAAGTAATATTTGAGCATGCTGTAGTGAGGGAAGAGAGACAGTCTGGTCCTTGCATACAGCTTGCTATATTTAACTTCTCTTATGGCATGCTGCTCCAGCAGAAACATCTGGGCTCAGTTACAGAGTTAGCAAACAGAATTAATGAATAATTTATGGTTGGTATGGTGAAATAAAGCAGGGCTCTTTTCTCAAATCTAAGGAAATAATGGGCTTCTTTAAAGATTTAGATGAAAATGTAAATGCCATATGTTGCTTGAGTTACTGTACTTTGAAGGTACTCTCTTTGTGAGGGAGGGAATTTCTTAAAAAAAACCCCAAACTATTCTAGTTTGGTTTCTTCTAGTTGGGGTTCTTCTATTTCTTGATTTTATTAGTTTTATTAGTCTCAATAATCTCACGGAGTAATTGTTTGCCCTACTGTAGTCACTGGCATACTGCTGTTCAATGTGGATGACAGTAATGTTCTTTCAGAATTGTGTCAAAATATTTTATTCATTTTTATATACAGATGGATGTACATAACAGAAGGGAAACAGTTCACAGGTATTTAGCTAAAGACATCCACTCTTGATGAGAACTGCTGGTGTCTGAATCAAAAAAGTAGTAGCCACCCTGTCCTTTCAAACAGATGATGCATAATAGAAGTGAAATTGTAGTGAAAGCTTAGTGATAGGGGTGATTTGAAAAAAATTATTACAGTTCTCTTGCTGGTCTTTATATTTTGATAACCCATACAGTGTTTTTGGAGAATTCTTGCAAATTTCAGATTCTGATTTTAAGCATACACGTAGTGGCTTCTAGGTGTTGTTTATTTGGATGAACATCAAGCTCTGTGTGTTTGTGAGCAATCCATCCTGTACATTTGGTAACATTTTGGCCACGTTTCTCAAAACACTCCTCTTGTGTTTTGAAAATCTTTTTTTAGCATGTTGAAGTGTCTTGCTGTCATTAATTAGTTTATTTTGATGGAGGCTTATCTTTTCTGCCTCTTGTGAGCTGGGAGCTGAGGTGCATGAAGCCCCTGTGGCTCCAAAACCCCAAGTGAGGGTTCAGGTGCCTGAATCCTGGTCACAGGCCTGTGGTGTGTGAGAAGTAAAGATTTATGTACACTGTGGACTACCAAAGGAATATCTGTTTACTCTTTTTTTAATATGCTCTTTTATTAGCCAGGAACACTTTTGATATGCTCTCCTATTTTGCTGAATAGATTGAATATTTAATTTGCTTATGCACATTCCAAGAACTTGCTGAATAGAGGTTTCTTGCCTGTTTTTCCACTCTTGCTTCCTTTCTCCAGTGTTTGTAGTTTTCAGGCTTCTTAGAATTCAGTATGGTGTTAAAATCTTTTTAGAAAGTCCATATTTTTATTTAAAACATATATGTATTTAATGCAGTATACAAAGAACCATTGGACTCCTGCAACAAACATTTTTCCATAAAGATGAAATACTTCAATGTAACACAGTTCATATCTGGGCTGCTATGCCTAAAGCAATTCAATAAGCAATATAGCTGAGCTGTCTGGGCACTTTTGACAGAGTATGTGGAGCCTCTAAATCATCTGTATTTGCACTGGGGGGAGAAACAAGTTGAGAATGAAGTGACCATGTTGATGGGTGTGATGCAGAAATCATTTTTATGCAGGCCAGATGTTTGAATAACAGCACCCACAAACATCTTTCTTTAAGTTTTGTATTAGGAGTGAAAGGTAGGTGTGCTGGGGGGAGTGGGTTAAAAATTAGGACATTCCTGGAGATGGAATGATAAAATTTCAGTGTCTCATGTTAGTGGTAATTGAAAATACATACTTCTCCCAATTATTCTTAGTTCTGAAGTTTATTCACATTTTGGACTGATCAGTACTTCTTACAAATGCTACAGTTTGGATGGAGAAGAAAGCCCTGTTCCAACTGCATCTTTGCATTTGGGTGTGATGTGATGATTCAGTGCTCCTCTGGTACTGGTGGGACTTGGATAACACCAAGCCTAAAGGAAGGTCATGAGGTCAGGGGACTTGTATTCCAGTCCTGGTTCTGCTTTCAGCTTGCAGCATGATCTCAGGCAGGTCACTTAATTCCTTTCTGCCTCTGATTCCTCTTGTAGTCCTTGTCCTAGGAACTTGTTTTCTAAACCAGTAAAACAGGGAGTTTCTTAGGATACAAGTTTACATACTGAAGGCACAAAAATCCTAGGGGTTCTGATCTCTAGGGGTGCAAGTAACAGTGCAGATGGGTAGAAGGGGAATTAAGGTGTCAGGACTATTGAGCACAGGATCTCCATTTGTGTTTCTTTGGTACCGTGTCCTTCCCACTCCTACTCACAGTGCTCTGTTGTCCTGGGGAGGGAAGACAGTTTTGAGTTGTATTCACCTGGCACCTTTCCCTGGGAACTGATGGAACAGCAGTTCCAGTGATCTCTGTATAACACACACTGCAGTATTCTTTGAACAGTCACATGTATGATGTCAATTTCAAATGAAAGATTTTTTTGTGTGTGTATGGCAAAGAAAAGGGCAACAAGAAATAAAACTGAAGAGGAGTATAAAATCTCCCTTTAATTTGGAAAATAGACTTTTTTTGAATAGTTGATTTTATTCTCTTGAGGTTTTTTTGTTTGATTGTTTTTTTTAATCAGGGAACAAGCATCTGAAGAAAATTGGTGTTTTGGTTTTTTTTAAAAATGGTGTTTTGGTTTTTTCTTGGATGTTTTTGGTATTTTCAGTCTTTTAAAAAATATTTCCTTTATGTCAGCTGTAGATATTAATTAGGAATAAAATCACAATTTTTGTTTTTTTGCATGCATACATTTTTAGAAGCTTATAATGAGAAAGTAATTTGGGACAGTATTATTCTTGAATGAGCTTGAAATTTATGGCATAAATACAAGTAATTTTCCTTTCTGGAATGTTAATATTAAAGAGGAAACATTACTATTGCAGTAAGAAAATCCAGATGTCATGACTCTATTGCTTCACATCCACTGCGAGTCTTGCAGAGGAGGAGGGGTAACCCAAAACGAAGGATGATAAGGCTCCTTTCGACAGGGAGAGAGACAGCTTCATGTACAAACTGCTGTTGGATCTGTCCCACTATGTTAGTGGTGGCTCAGCAGCAGTGGAGTGTTCCCTGCCCATCGCTGCTGCTGGGGGGGGTGTTCCTCCAGCTTTTCTGCTGCTGGACACTTCCCCCTGCTGGAGGCTGCACGCTCCTGTCTCTGCTGAGCTCTGCTCCTAAAGATTGTTTGAAACCTAAACTCAATGCCCCCAAGACCAAAAAAAAAAAAAACCAAAACCAAACCAAATCAACCCAAAAGAAGCCACCACCCATGATACAGCTGTTTCCTCTCTGCCCTTCTGAACAAGGTGAGCCGCACTTTGGGGAGAGAAGGAAGTTTTAACTGAGAATTTATGAAAAGCAGCCATCCCATTGCATTAAATAAAACTCTAAAACTTTCTTTCATCAATGACAGGTGAAATTACATCCCGACCCTGTGCTTCCAGGACTCCTGTTGTGCCACTAAGGTCCATTTTCAGGGAGATCAATTGTGCTTTAGAGGGTTTTTATGTTGTTATCTTTTGCCTTTCAGCAGTCCAAGCAGGAGATGCTTCACAGAGTGGTGGATTGGGGCAGTAGGAATGCCCCAAACACAGCATTCCTTCCTCTCTTCCCCCATGCTCCTGGACTGGCAGCTGTCCTGATCATCACTTTATTGTACTCATACAGGCTTAGAGCATAGTCCTGAATTGAGGCCTATTTAGAGTTTCCCCATTGTTTGAAATTTCTCAGGGCATCTTCTTATTGGAAATAAGATCCCGGACTGGATCAGCTTCTGGGATTTGTCAGTCAAGACAAGCTTTCCAGGAGGTTCTTTCTGCTCAGTTTCAAACCAGCCAGAATCAAATGAACGTAATTGACTGTTGTCACAGGATGAGATGAACAAGCTGATAAGATTTATTATATTTTACAATAAATGTGTATATTACCCAGATCCTTTCAACATGGGACCTCACTGAAATGGAAAAAATGAAGGGCTGAGAGGGCTGTGCTGAGAGTGGAAAATTCTGGAAAGAGGTCAGGACCTCCAGCTTGCCTGTGCTGTGTAACATACAGCATTGTTAGAAGACCTTGCTGCCACTCTGCAAAAGCCCAGTTTGCTGCAGTAGTGAGTCTGTTGAGGGAGGCAGCAGAGGAGTCTCACAAGGGTTCTTTGTCCGACCATCCTCCTCCCTAAAAGGTGCCACATTTTTGTCAATTGTCTGTTATGACAGGGCTCAGAAGCCTTAGAAGTTGTCTTCTAGATAAGAGGAAGTTTGAAGCTTATTTTCCTTGAGATAAAGAATGAATTGGGCTGACAGGCTCTTGGCATCAGCTGGGTGGCTCTTCCTTATCTATGCCTCTCAGCCCACAAAAAGGACTTCTGGGGGCTGTGGGAAGCTGGACTGCTCAAGACTTCTTTCTTGTACTTTGAGAACCTCTTAACTGCCCTCTTTGTCTAGGGAACCCAGGCTTACTAATGAAACTGTTCAGATGGAATTCAGACTGTTTTTCCTGGGCCCTCTGACACTATCATAGCAGTCCTCAGAGTACAAGGATCAAGAGTTTTGAGATGCTGTTGCCTGTAGAATCAGTTTGGTGAAAATAGTAAAATCAGAACTCTTCATGCTTAATTTTTTGAAGACATTTTTAGTTCTGAAGAAGAAAGACTCCCTGTATTTATATTATTTTCCATATTCTTTCCCTCTATTTGAGTTCTGCCATTAAGTCCCATGTTTTTGATTTTCCTTTGTCCATGGAAAGATGCAATAAATTTGAATCTTACCCTGAAGTTGTCCTGCCATCAACACGTCTGAGTACTTGCATCTTCACCTGGTTATCAGTCAAGGTAGCTTAATGCCTATAAGGAAATTCAATGAGTACAACCCCTCAGATAGTTTGTCATCTAGCTGTTCCCTTGTTACCATTGTGCTCTCTTCTGCAGGCTCATTCCTTGCAAGATATAAAAAAGGACAAATCTCTTTCTGATGACCTATCAGCGTAACTACTGTCTGCACTCAGGACAGAAAGGGAAGATCTTTATGTTGCATAAAGGCAATGATTTTTTGTCTCTCTGTAGCATTTCTTTTTAAACTGACATAACTTTCCTATTCCCTTATTGTTTTTGTTTGTAAATTTTGTGAAGTTTTTTTTCCCCTGTGTAAGTTTGCAAAGTGCTTTTTTCTTGGTGTGGCCACAGTGCATTTTCCTGCAGATGTATTCAGAGTTTAATAGTAGCATAAAGACTCTGTCTGTTTAAGTAGACTTTATGGTTCTCTAAAGTGAGCTCTGATCTTTCTTGTGTTGTAGTACAATCTCCTGGCGACTGTTGCTTTGGCTGATGTAGTGAGATTTTTCTAAGACTAGCTCTTACTCTGTTTGGCCATCTGCCTCCCAAGTTTGCCTCCTGAATGACCTCAACAGCGAGGTTTTAAAATGCAGTGATATGCATTGGCCTTATTACATATGCAGAATTACTCATTTGCTGTTCAACCATAGTGCTAGAACAGAGAGTGACTGAGTGACCTGGAAGGGGTGTTTTCATTTATCATTTTTATACTATAAAGTAAGCCTGCTGTATCTTAAAATAGAGAGAAATGTGCCGTAATAGACTGAGGAGAAGAACAGATGACAGCTGCTCATTTGGATGACGGAGTAATGTTTGGGAAGGAAACAGTATTATCTGTTGGCAACTGGTCTGATTGCAAGTTTTGACTATATGATTTGTGTTATTTCATGATTCCAGACTTAATATGAACCAGGAATCAAAGGTTACACAGGCTTAAATTTATGTGAAGTCAGCTATTTACCTGTCAGAACTTGAAGATGCTTTTACTTTGAAAATGTAAAGATGGAATCTTGCACAGAGAAATACTCTGATTTTATACATACATACGCAACTATTGATTTTAATTTAATTGAGACAAAAATCCAACATTCTTTTCTGCTATTTAGCATGGCTAAGTAATATTTAGCATGGCTTCTGTTATTTAGATGGCAGATCTTTGGAATCTAATTCATGATCCCTAGGTCTAGTGTTTACCTCTGTGTGTGTGTGATTTTTCCCGAAGTGTATTTAGGGCATGCTGAAATGGCTATTATAATATAATAATTATTGTGCTTTATAATTGTTCACAGTTTCAAAATAGTTGTGAATATTGACCAAGCCAGTTCTTGTGCCCTGATGAACTGCAACCCCCAAGTAGTCCTTCTGCAGGTTCTGGATGACTGTACTTCTCCAAGTACCACTTAGTTTCCATAGGTTGTGAGTATATGTTTTTAAATGATCTTTGACTGGGAAAGATTTCCAGCCTCTGTGGGAGAGAAAAAGTTTTATGACCTTACCTAATTCTCTGCACAGCTCTACTACTTATTTAAATAAGTAACAAGAAAAAGAAATCCATATCAGGTCATTTTCACTAACTGGAAACAGCCACAGAACACAAGCTGAATGTGTATGCTGTATGTGACTGCTTAAGATCCAGTTACCCCTTAAAAAAAAGGAAATGGACCTCAACAGAAAAAGCTGCAGTTCTTATTGATGACAAAAATGGGTCATGGCTTCAGACCTTCTTTGACAGGTCAGAAAACGCCATCAATGGGACACTTGGTTTGGTGGTAAGGAGGATATGTGGAGGAGGAGGGAATTAGATGGCACCAAACTGATTATAGAAGCCTGTTTTAGGAGGAGGATGCAGAGTTAATAGTGAATGACTACAAAAAGTGACCAAAAATCCAGAGATTTTGGATTAGGACAGAATTCTGCTCTCATCACTCATTCTGTGGCAGGCAGAAGTGTATCAGGAAGGAGTTGTGAGAAGATACCCAGAACACCAGGTAAATATATGCAATGTGGACAGAAGTCCTTAACTGTTTCTCATGACAGATCAGCCTGAGTATGGAAATGGTTATAAAAATGAAAGCCTGAGGCTGGATCTTTATTCTTTCTGAGTAGCTGTCAGTTTGGTTTTGAAGGCTGGAATTGTCCATATTAGGTTTGCATGAGATCTGAGGAAGCTATGGCTTTGAAACTATGCATTGAAACTATGACAAATATGCTACTTTGAACTAAGAGAGAGGAATAATGAAGATATGCAGGATTCAGCCCTCAAGTTGATCTAAGTTTTACCAACATGCTAGCAAAGAATCTGGTTCTACATGTTCAAACATCTCATCTTTAAGATGTAACGACTGCTTCAGATTTTTTTTTGTTTTGCGATTTATTTTGGATCTTGAAGTATCTACTTGAATATTTGTTCCCAACTCATAAAAAGAGTATCTTTGACTCTTTTAACTACTTATACCATAGAACTTACTAAACAGTGATTTTTGTGGTAACAGTAATTTATGCAAAGAGTTGTCTTTCTGTCTGTGATGTAGATGTATTTTTGCACATTATGCCCTCAAAATGGATTGGTTAAGAGGTTGAATTGATGACTCCAGGCCTTAGGCAAGCAAATGAGGGAGGGAGGTCAAAGGAGACTACCAAAAATTGGCTTTATAAATGAAAAACATGGAGGAGAAGGAATTCTTGGCATTCCATGGTATCTGGGTTTATTTTCTTACATTTCTCTAATAAGAAAAACACGCGTCAGATGTGTTCTTGGTAAATGTTTTCACTTGTCTCATCTGTCTCTACTGCCAAACGTGACCCAAAATACATTGGTCTTACATGCCCTGAGGACATCTACTGGATAGCTAAGCAGCGCATCTGTAAAAGTGGACTTGGCACTCCAGCGCAATCCCTAAATGTAGATTCAATTGTCAGCACCTCATTACTAACTGCTCTTTCCCTGGAACCATTTTTATTAAAATAACCTTATGCAATAGCTTTAAAACACAGAGCAGAATGTTCTAAAGTAACCTATTGTGTTACATGTAGTATTCTCAAGCAATATATTTGTTGTAAGGATCAGACTTTATATTTAGTATAGTTAGTTGTTTTGTCCAAAACTGAAATTAAAATCCCTGACAAGTAAGGCTTTAATATACACATTTTAAAGAAATGCTTGCCAAGAATGCTTGCTTTTGCTGTACCTTGTAGTGCACAAAATCCTACTCAGAAGCTTTCAATTAAGTTGATTCATGCAGTAACTCAGTCTGGCATTCTGCATAAGCTGTCCTGCAGCTTGTAGGAATGAAACATTTTGTTGGACTAAAAGGCAGCCAGTTGAAATTCAGACGGGGTTAAGTGATGGTTACGAGTAAAAAGTTTTAGGAAATTATTTGTATGCCCTTTTTTTCCTTCACCCCTGCAGAGTTTGGCCACTGTTAGAGGAGCAAGAGTGAATTTTGGGGTAATGCTGGAATGATGGCCTGTTTTATTACAGTGGGCAAGAGGGCTAAGAGGCCTCTCTTAGTGGGAGCCTTTCAGCATCAGTCGTTCCCTTTACCTTATGAAGTAGTACGTATCCAGATTTGCTAATTGCAAAACAGGGTGGATCAGGTCACAATAAGCAATTCTACTTCTGACAGAAAGAATTTCACTTTTCAGTGATTTTTTTTCATTTGTTTGTCTTGAAGGAAGCAAGTGTTCATCTAGATGTCAGTTGTTTTGTCTTTGGCAGTCCTCCAATTGCTGTGGTGTGCTTGGTTGTTTATTTGGACCAGTCTGCATTTAATTGTTGCTCTGGGGTCTAAAGATCAGGTGTCACTTCTGCTTTTGAATGGCAATGGACAGCTGGAATAACCTTCTTATTTTTGACTTTTTGTTGAGTTTTTGTTTGTTTGGCTTTTAACTCTACTTGACAATAAATCCACATGCTATTCCAGGCTACGCATCTTACCTTTCTATTCTTTCTACAGGAGACCCTTTTGAGAAATCTCTGAAGACCTCCAAGGAATGTATTATGACTGAGGGGGTGGGGGTGCAAGAGGAGACTAGGAAGGAGCACTTCTAGATCTGGTCCCACGCTGAGTCAATACAGAGAAGCTTAGTCCTGAACACCTGTCAAGAAGTGACAACACTACCATGTGTTTGGTTGGAACTGAAACTTGTTTTTCCAAATTCAAGTATGATGCATTGTTATCCACAGAGTGCCTCAGTATCCCCTTTAGTACTACTTAACAATGGAAAAGTAAATGGAGTAGCTAAATGTTGTGTTGCCTGTAATAAAGGCTTTTCTGCAGAGATGACTGCTGTGAAGCTATTGCAGAAGGGAAGGAGCCTTATCAGCTGCTTTACAGATAGAAATTCTAACAGTATGTATTATGTATTTTTAAATAACATAATTTTTAAAAGGAATACCTAGGGGTTAGAGGAAGGGTAAGAGTTAAACTGGTTTGAGGTGTCCTGAGCACATCTTAGAGCTAGAACACTTTGCCCAGTGGATAGTTAATCTGCTTTTCTGCTTTCACAGAACGTGTTCAAAATCATGTCTGTATACAAGATGGAGCTTAGTGGGATTTAATACTTCAAGGACTAGTAAGACCTAAAGATCAGTTGGCGTCTGTCAAAACCAGCCCTACTTTCCTGAGATGGTCTTGTTTGTTCTCCACTACCCTCAAAATAAACTGCTAGCTCCCTCTGCTTCAGCTGTCAGCAAATAGAGTTAAAATGATCCAACCTTGTGTTTGTTAAGTACACTTGGTGTAGATCAAAAAAAAATAAGCCTTAAAAAAAGATTAATAAAATCCCTCTTTTCTTGATATACTTTCAGTAAAGTTTTTGAGATAATCCAACTTTTGAAAAAGACACACTGAAATTCATTTTAAGACATTCAGAGGCATTTGGTTACAGGGTAATAATCATGCAAGATTATAGACTTCAGAGGTTCTTGAAGTCAATAAGTAACTGTCATAAAAGGACTTCAGGCGAGGATGATGATCTGTTGCCAGGCATGGCTTCTGTTTCAGGCTGTTTGCGTGACCAATGCTTCCCTTCCCCTCATGCTTCAGCCTGGTGAGCAGCAACAGCTCTGCATGGGTTCCTTTTCCTACACTCCTTACCTTCCCAAATGTGCCTTTTTTTTCTCAAGACTTGCCTCAGGGTAACATCTTCCAGAATAAGCATGACAACAAAAAATGTTGCAGTTTGTACAGTAGTCATGTAATGGTGTGAAACATCACTGCCTGTTGGTTTTGTAGAATGTGAGTAGAGCTGGCTTCAGAAATTTATTTAGGTTGAACCTGCTTCTTTGCCAGCCATTTCATGCTGGTGCTGTTGCTTCTTCCAATAGTTCACCAGAGCAGCCTTACTTGTTTAGAGGAATTTTCTTTCTCCCAAAACATTTGATAGCTGATGCAAAAATTATCTTGTAGCAGTATCAGCTGCCATATGAAATTGGAAAGCTAAGTCACCTTGCTTACATGACTTCCAGTGTGTGTGTGACAGTGTTATACTTAAGTCAGAATTTTCCAAAGGGAGCTTTGATGTACTGGTCAGTAACCTAAATCCAGTAATTTTGTAACTTGCAGGCAATAGGGGTTTATGGAATTGAGCACTACTTCTCCTTTTCACAGGGTAGTTTGGGAAGATGAAGAGTCCTGATCCAAGCAGTTTCTGCCTGCAATATCAGCCTCTTCTGTTTAGTCAGAAGATTTTACAGATTTGATGTACTGTATTGGGATGCCACGGCACATGAAGGGCACAATGATTTATATCTGTATTTTTTTCTGATGTCACAAATAGCGGTATCTGGTTTATCTGCGTGTATAGCTTTGTTAATGTTGGCATTGTCATTTGCAGAAGGATAGCTGTGAGAGGAAAGGAAGTCCAGGAATTGCAGAGATTTTGCTTGATGTTTAGTCCACAAACAGATCACTCTTGATCTTGAGAGGTGTTGTATTTGTAAGGCTTTTGTGCGTTCTCAGTGCTGCTGTCACAAGCTTATAGGTGTAACATAACATGTCGCTGCTGTAGCTTAACAACAACAATCAATGCAGGCTACAGGGTTCATGTTGCTTGTGACAGTGGTAAGATATTCATACAATATTACAATTTTGTTTTGTATTTTTATTCCATTTCTGGACTGTTTGATCGCTATTTTTTCTACTCATTTCATTCTGATTGTGTAGCATTTTCTAGAAAGGCAGAGTTACTTAATTTTAAAATTACTAACTAAAAGAAATTGCTAGTCATTCTGTAAATCCTCCAAATTAAACTCTGGCTTAATATGGAGGTTATCTTCCTATCTTTTCTACTACTAAGGAAAAAAATTTAAAGTGCGGTTTAAGGAAACTGCGTTAATGTTTTGCAATATATAATCTAGTTGAATATTCCATATTATATTGCTTCCTTATGTTTCACCTTTTGTTGACCTTCAAGTTTACAGGTTCAAATGGATATTAATGATCTTGGGAATAGCTAGAATAAACAGAACTCAAAAGGGATGAGAACCCATAGCTCCCCAAGCTGTTTGTTGGACTGTGTAGTTTTGGTTTTTAACACAAGAAAGTGCTGTGTTTGCCATCTATAATCAGCTGAAACTTTGTAGAAATGCTGTCTGGCTAGAGGATTATTGTGAACAAATAATTTGACAAATAATATATAATAAAATATCCAGAAGGGTTTTTTTAATGTAGAATTTTATAAGAATTTTTTTCACTATTCTACTATTAAGCTGAAACAAATTCTGTATTACTAGTCTATATAAATGGAATATAATAAGAGGATTTCTTAATCAATTTTCAAGTACTCTCTGTGTACCTGTGCATGCATGCATTTGTGCTGACTTGTATGACTTGTATTATGGTAAAATACAGTGCAGGGATTATTTCTCTGCTGTCTTGGTTTAATGCACACTGGTGTCATTGGTTTACACTGTAATTCTTTGATATCAGAAGCAGCAATGAGTGGAGTTGCATTACTTTTTAATAACATCATTCGTGCACAGCTGCATTGTCTCCTGCATGTGGTTATTAGCAAGTAAAGTTGTTTTTTGTCATAGATGTTTAAGTGTGTATGTTAAACTTTTTGGCTTTCTGAAGCCAAAATACTTATTGTATGTGTATCAGAGCATACATATATATACAAATATGTCTATATTTAGATCAGCATGAAACCAGACTGTGATTAAAATGCTTGTCCTTACAAGTTTACACGATGCTTGGACCGAAGAAATGTTTGATAAAACTGAGGATGGTGGGTTTGGCAAGAGATGAACATGCTTCAGATGGTGATTGACCACATTCATCAGACTTGTGTACATATTTTAATTTATAAGTATGGCCATCTGAAAAGTAGATATATGAATGAGCCAAATAGAGTTAAGTTTCTCTTTTATTTTTTTATTTAAGAAAAAAAAAAGGGGAAGCGTAAATGTTATCATTTACTTTGGTTGGGAGTTTTTGTTTCCCTTCTTTTTAATCAATTCCTGATGTGAACTGAATCCTTGCCAACCTTTTAATAATTATTTATTAAATTTTATTTTAATTCAGTTCACCTGTGGGACCAAAAATATGTCAGTGTTAAGAATCTGATTTACTTTCCATTATCTATAAAGGAAGGAAAAGGAATTCATCCCAAAGCAAAGAACTGTAGGTAAACAGAGAAGTTTTGTGACATCTTGGGGTTGCTGTGTTGGTTGTATTTATAAGTACCTCCTGAAATGTTTATTTTTAAGTTCTCCCATGCTCTGCTGATAACAGGGAGCATATTTCTTCCTGGTTTGGAGTATAGTGGTTGTGGTTTTCTTGGAACATAGTAGTTTATAGTTTGTACAAAACAGCAGTTTTGCAACTTAAAATTGCAGTGATGTTTAAAAACTGGTTTGATACCACTCTGTTCACAGTTTTTGTCTGTCTGAAATAAACTATTGATTTTTTGTGTTCTCAACATATTTTAGACCTTGCTACTATGTTAGTGAAAACCCTGTCCCATACTTCCGTATGCTTCTTTGTAAGATAAATGGAAACTTATTCTCTCATGATGTTCAATAACAAAGAACACTTTCCTATTACTGTTGGTCTTAATCACTAGATCTGTCTTGTGAATCTTAGTTTCTCTTCTCCTAATGGTAAACAATAATCTGTTTTATCATCCTGTGTCTGAAAATGATTGCAAAGTTCAAGTTACCTTGACTGGCATTGCCCTGAAGTGTCAGTATCAGTAGGTATGCCCTTATGAAGTTAAGCATCATGGCTTGAATATAATAGCTTGTGTACAGTAGCTGTTCCTTGTCTTATTGGTGTGTTTTAACCAACTTTCCCGTGGTACACTCCACAATGTACCCTTCTTTTGTGAGCCAGAGCTTTCAAAGAATGCTCTGCCTGTTGGGATTTTTTATGGCCATGTTGAGTCAGCTGTAGACAAAACCAGTGATGAAGGAAAATGTGGGCTGTGTCCTGTGGAACTCCCTGGCAGCACCTCCCAGCTGTCAAGGAGCAGGCAAAGGAAGTTCTTTGCTCCTCATTAAATTTGCAGAATGATTCTGCATTCTGGGTCAGTATTACTGGCACAAGGAGACCCATGCCAAAGTAAAATGGGAGGAGCCAAAATATTAAGAAATTTTTTACTTCTATTGGCAAATCTTGCCTTTTTATGAATGAATCTACTGTATTAGTCCAGTGAATACTGTGCTTCCTTGGTATGTATACCTGGATATTGCACAACATACAGTGAACTGACGAACTCCTTGTCACCTTTTTTATTACAAATATTTCAGGTAGTCCAGAGGAGAATCCATTGTAAAACTTGTGGCCGATAAGCAGCTCCCAGTTTTGCTCAAAATGCTTCAGCCTTGCTGGCTGCAAGTTGATTTGCAACACTTTAAATATTGTTTTAGAACTGCTTTTAAAATGCCTGGCAGCTTCATTTTATATGTCTGTTGTTTAAAATAAGTGTTTTAAAATAAATTGGTGACAAAAGGCTCTTAAACATTTAGTCTTATTGTAACGATTTTTGTCTATATTTTTAAAATTAGATTGTATTCTTTTAATTAAAAATTGATGGTGCTTTTGTCTTGCAGAAAAGTAATTACTGTATAATTTGATAATGAATTTCCCTAACATCTAATAAATAATAACTTGGTCATACAGGACTATGTTCTGAAGTATTTTAAGTGTAGAAACTTATATACTAGGAAATACTCCTAGTTTGGATATACTAAATAGCAAACTATATCAGATATGCAAGACCTCTAGTTTTCTTTTGGGGGAAGTTCAATAGTTTGCAGAACTAACAATATAGAAAATTCATTTATGTGACCCTTTCTGTTGTAGGACGTGATTTATTTTTTGCTTAAGCATCTCATGAAGCACTGATTATTTTCTGAACTTTGCAGTACATTTTAAATGACAGATTAATTTCTTCTTTCATCTGTTTTTCTAGTGAGATTATTTCTTTAAAATTCCTGTTTGCATCGTGGAAAAATGCAAGTCTCAAAACCTTTTGTTGTTGAGGCAGAAAAGTTGGTGTTTTAACAGCACTCTGTGTGACCTTTAGTGAATCAATTGTTTTATCAATCAAATTATGCTAGTATGAGTTAATTAATTAACCTGATCTTGATGTGACACAGCTTTCCTGGAGTATACACAGAGAGGAGGGAGGGGAAAGAAGGGTCTGTATAAACACCATATGCAAAGGCTGAAGCTATCAGCCTGCCATTAGCCCTTTATCTAAGAGGCCCTTGGCATATAAATCAAACAATAACCTCTCTGTTTTGACTCTGTGCCAAAGTAAACCGCCACAGTTGAGTCTAGGACAGATTACACCCACCGAGTGGCTTGAGGGCTTGGAGTGAAACTGGGAAATAACCATTAAATTATTCAGGAATATATTTATGTTCTTTAATGTTGGCTGTTGGCTACTTTTTTTGGTACTATTTGCTTCATGTTTTAATCATAAAAAACAATACCTGTAAGCATTTTAAGATGCATCTAAGTGAGGATGTGAGAATAATATTCTAAGTTGAAGGGCTGCAAAGAACTTGGTTTTTTAAAAGGTTTTGTCTGTTATGCCATGTTGCAAAATTTTTACTGATCTGTGGCTGAGGTGGTAATTTTCATTCTCCTGCAGTTTTCTGCAAGCACAATACCAAGATGACATTAGCTTTTTTGTATGTTTTTTTCTAAGGTTAGGATGGATTGGAATATAGTTCCAATTTCTACTGTCTGAAGTGCATTTAATTAGGCTGAGCAGATCTGCCAACTGTACAAAATGTTCAACAGTACAATGACAGCCCACTGCTAGGAACTACTTTAAAACTTAATGTTATTTTGCTTTCTTAGAAATACTGTTAGTCCCTTCTGGGGATGTGCAACTTACATTTATTTGAAAACAAAAATTTTGTGGATTTTGTATTTTTCTCTGACTAAACTATTGCTAACTCTTTAGTTGAACACACATTGGCTTAGCCCATCAAGAGCACATGCTTGGGATGTGCTCAAATTGCAGCCATGCTAGAGAATGAGCTCCTGGAAATATTGATAGCTGTTTCCATATGGAAAATTTTAGATAAATTATGTTGGAGCTGTTTGGTGACTTTCAGAAGGATGAAATGAAGAGCAGCTTCATTCTCTGAATCCAGCTGTGATCTGGGAACATGGCAGCATGGAGCTCTTTTCATCCACCTTGTGTTCCCCACAGCACGTCCACACAATCCCTGTAGCATGGAGGAGCTGCTCTTCCGGGGAGGCTGTTCCAGATATTGTTGGTTGTTTCCAGTGGGGGGCTGCTGTATGTGTGGTGGGCTGCAGTCAGGGACTTTGCTGTCCCCACCACAGTTGTCAGGCTGGCACTTGTCCCCAGGAATCTACAGTACATCCAGCGTAGCCTTGGCGCAGCCTCCGCTGTCTGCAAAACAGCAGAGCAATTGGAGGAGGGAGGATGTCTCTTCATACATGGCCCTTTGCTCCAGGCTCAAAGCCAAATTGTTGCATCTTATCACAGGCTTGTGCTTCTCTTTGTTTTATCAGTATTCAAGTGACATATTGTAGCAATGGATTTGTCCTTTGTAGTAATGGTCTTCTGACCACCTGGTGGTTTTTTTTTTGAAGTGATGTGCACTTAATGAGCACATTGCGTTGTCCTTAAAGAAATGTGTTATTGCAAAGGCAATACTTGGCAGCATACCCTTTTTTTTTTTTAGCGGTCATTCAGTTTTGGGCAGCTTTGTGGTATTAATGACCCTCTAATTTAATCTTTACTGAATTTTTCCCTTCTCCCTTCCTCTTGTGAAAATATACAGATGTAGCTGAGTTGTAAAGCTATATAGACAAAAGGTGAAAGCTTTGCTGATACAATAACCACAGACTCTGTCACATGTTGAGACTACCACAATTTTCCTTCTGATTTTTTTTTATCTGTGAAAGTATAAACACGACTACTTTGTTATGCTGAAATTCTGTCATTTTGGTTGATTAATTTTTGAAGCCTACTCACAGTTATTTTCTGTCTCCTATTCAGAGCCTGTGTCAGCAAATTGCTGTTTGAAATCCCATGTCCTTTGCCAGGTGTATAAAAAAGAACATTTGCTTATTATTTCTTCCTTATTAGTATCTTGTTCATATGATGTCCTCCACCTGGTTATTTGCTGTTTATGATGTTATGATATAGGCTGTGCTTTCACCTGATGCCAAGAGGTTTAAAACCAAAATAAAACTGTAAAAAGTCATATTTTTCTTCCTTCATTTAAGCTACAGGAGACCTGTGAAGGAAACTTATGCAGATACTGATTTCTCAATTTGGCCTTTGAAAAGGTCGTGGAAGAGACTTTTGACCTGTTTTTCAGTAAGCCTGGGGGCATGGCAACTGCATGTAACTGAAAAAAATGCCAGTGTTTTATAAGGAGAAAACAGGATGACCTGAATTTGTCCTGTTAGGCAAAGAAGTCCAGACAAAAATCCAGTAATAGATAATGTACATGTCACTTTTATCTTCCTTGACTGGAAATTAGATCACATCATAATAATTCGCAATAGCTTGCCAGAGACTACATATGTGGCTGATAATTCTGGTGATTGTGGTATGCTGCTTGGACAAGAGTGTTTGACTTGTTTTTATTGGTTAATTACTCATGCTGATTGAAGAAATATATTGCCAAACTAATGCTATAAATGTTAGGAGGGTTGGGAATGGTCTATTCGTACATCTGAAAACAGAATGATAAATGAGGAGCACTTAGTCACTGAATGAACATATTTTCTGGTATAGGCTTACCACTTCCTGACCTTTTGCTCTTGCATTAGAGACCAGGAGGACCATATTTTAATAATTTGTAAATAATAGACAAGACCTGAAGCAGTAAGGGAAGTAAGGATCTTTCTGTACTGGTGGTATGAAGCAAGACACATGTCATTTCAGCCAAGGGTAAATTGTGGTGTTTGCACTGGCCCCCCTCAGGGTAAGTGCCTCCAGATTTCTGTGTTTGCCTCTAGTTTTGCATCTGCTCTGAGAGTTTGCTCTCCATTGACTGGTGCTTGATTTCACCTATTTCCAGGCTACTGCCTCCAGCTTGGTAATAGCACATCCCAGTGCCACCAACCTCCCCTGTTCTCCCCAAATTTGTTCAAATTGAATAGCTTTGATTCTAAGCCTACAGATGATCAGGGACAGGGATACTTTGTCTGTCAGATAAACTTGGCAGTGTTGTCCTTGCAGGAGTGGACCAGACCAGATCAAGAGAGTAAGTTTCAATTATTTTAACAGATGCAAGATTAAGCATTTGATAATCAACCTGTAAATGTCTAGATCAAACAAATTAGTTTAGTTATCAGAACATGTTACTGAAAGGAGTTCCATGGGAATGAGAGCAAGTTTCCCCACAGTGACTATTGCTGAAGCTAGTGCACCATCACCAAAAGAACTGCTTACCATACTGTACCCTTACTTCTGTCCAGGGTTTTGGCTTTTTCACCCTGCATCTTGTAAACAACAGATTTCATTCTGTGGTCTTTCCTTTGGATATTATAAATTTGAGAAGCCAGCTAGTTAGCCACTTCATGGCTAAATAGTTTTATTATCAATTTTTATTTTTGTTTTTCTATCTCTCCTTGAAACACCTGCATCAAGCTTTAGTCAGCATTGAACATCCCAGTCTTTCTGACTGGTTCTCATCAGCACCATTTCCTGGCACAACTGCCAACTGGTGTCTCATTTTAGGATTCTTATAGGCTATGGATCTGATGACTTGGTCCTTTTCCCCTCTGTCTTCCTGATTCAGCTTTGAAAACTGGCATGCAAATACCAGAAGTAGGGGAGCTGCATCTTTTAGTTGTCTAGATTTTTCCATCTTTCTTTATAATCCTTTTCATTGTCATTTTAAAGTACAAATTCTATGCAGTTAAATTTTAATTCGTTTTGAAACAGAGAATGTCTCATTAAAAAAGTTTTTGTATAAGGGGAAGGGAGAAATTTGCAATTATGAGATGTCTGTCAATGGCTGCTTTATTTAAATTGAATGGTATAACTGTGTCCAATGGGGCTTTTCAGAGACTTATGCTTTTTCTCAGGACTTAATGTGATATTTTTGTTTAATAAATGTTCTGCCAGGTTACTGCTACACTTGTTTTTATTAAATTCTGTTTTCTGATATAACTGGTTGATTAGGTACAATACAATGAGTATAGTGATAAAAGAAATGGACAGGGTATCAAATCTGTGAGCAAAACTCTACCCTTGTTGGTGAAACTGATTTTCTGGAGAGGCTCCTGCATTTTAGTGTTCTCTTCTCTTTGTCAGGTTTGCCGTGCCCTGCAAAACATTTTGTAATAGAAAAGCACACACGTGTGTTCTGTAATATTTACCTAATTTTGTGACATTTATTTTAAAGGGTGTTTTTGAATTCCTGAGATGTACTGTTGTGTAACTGTAAAGGATTTATTTCTTCTTAAGCAAACCATCATCATTCAGACAATTTCTTTTAAGGGTTTTGTAATGCATTGAATATTAAAAAAAAAACCCAAAACTGTTTCATTTCAGAAAACTACTTTCAGAGTGCAAAGGTTGACTAGATAACGTGTAAAATCAATACATAGTTCTTGGGAAGTCAGGGAATGCAAGACGAGGGAGAATTGGGGTGGTGGATTCCATAGAAATCACTGATTACCAGTGTCACCAGATTGGGACATTTGCGCCAAAGCAGAGGAACTGCAGATGGGAAAAGGAGGAGGGGAAGGGCACCATGACAAGAGCTGGAAGGCAGTTGCACTCAAATGTTTCCCCAAAAGGGTAAGATAAGATAATAAATGTTCCGAGTGTTAGAAATCTCTAAAAGGAAAATGTTGTGGTAACTTCTCAGATCAGGCAAGAGGCAACACCAGAGCCCTGTACTGTGTCCTACTGACTCATTCCCAGCAGTCATTCCTGTCTTGTTACTGATGAAGGTTAAGAGTGGGTGTTTTTCAAAGCAAAAACCTTTATTGGAAAGGGTAATAGAGGGGAGACAGGAAAAGTGTTAGCAGCAGAAAAAAATACAATTACTTTTGTGGCTCTTTTCCTCTGTTATATTAAAAAAAAAAAAAAAAAAAAGAATGACCTTAAAATTGTTTTCTCTGGATTGACCTAGTCACTTGACCGTGTTAGCTGTTGATATACATTGACCTCACCCTGCTTATATATAGTTATATATATATATGATACCTAAACCACTAATCATTCTGCAAAGCAGTGGGAAGAAAAATGTCTACAGAAAATCTGGATGACAGAGATATAACATACAGGAGTGTGGTTGACTCTCTTCTCCTTTAAGGTTGTACCGTAGTTGTTTTGCTTTTTGCTATTTTTGGTGTATTAAAGCAACCCTCAGGGATCCTGCAAACTTTGGTTTTTGGGATTAAAGAAAAACTTACTGTGGCTAAAGGAGGAAGAAAGAATATTCAAAGCAAAAAGTAAATCGACACCCCTCCCATTTTTTTGTTTTCCTAAAACATTAGTATGACTCTTTCTTAATTTTTGTTTCTTTGTTTAGTGTTAAATAATGGGTCTGTTATTTTGGAGGAGTATTAGAGTTTATTAACAAGTAGAAGTACCAGCTGAAACAGGGACTTCTGGTAGTGATGGTACAATATAGTGTAATACATGTTGCTTTCAAAGGCCTTGCCACCTAAAATGACAGGACTGATGCACACCTGATGTGGAAAGGGAGAGCAGCAAGCAAGGATTATGGAAAAAATGGTGTAACCTTACGATATGCACTCTTTTATTGACTTCTTTAGATGCTTTTAGGATGAGTTTTCTACAGTTTACTGTTTGCTAAGTATCTTTATGAATTATAGGAGTGAGAAAGATGGGACTACAAAAGCCTGTGCAAAATCTGGCAGGCTTTTATTTTAGCTTCCTTATGTTGCTTGTTTTCCTTTGTTTGAAAGGCTTAGCTCCTGGTATCTTGTTTATGTGAGACTCTGTGCTTACGTTTATGGTGATGAAGGGAATTCAGAATGAGAACAGGTTAAAGATCTTAAACAGAAACTTTACTTTTTTTTCTTCCAAATAGGGGAAAAAGTATTTTTAAACCTAGCTTCCTGCTGTTTCAGGTTCAGTTCCTGATCTCTATAGATTTGGTATTGGCACTGTATGTTCAGGAAGGGATTAGTTATCAGGCAATGCAGTGGCCTTATAAAATCCAAACCTCAGGCACAGTTGTAAATGACAGTGAGACATGCCCTGTGAACAGGATCAATACAGTGCATTTACAAGTGATGTTGGGTGGGGAGTAGATTGAGTAGATAATCTGTAAAAATAGCATACCTGAGGATCACAGAATCAGAGCTATTAAAAGACCTCCAAGATCACCAAGTCCAGCCTTTGACTGAGTACAGTGTGCCCACTAAACCACACCACAAAGTTCCAGATCTACTAATTTTTGGACACTTCCAGATATGGTGACTCCACCATTTCCCTAAGGTGCCTGTGCTTGACAACCCATTCCATAAAGAAATTCTTATATTGTGTTGAAGCATCTAGTTGCTTTGGAAATCTCTTATTTCTTGCACTATTTTATGTTACATATCACTGTAGTTTTTTCTTGTGAGGAATCTTGGAGCTGCTGCCCGTGAAAAGTCACAGCATCAGTGCTCAGATCGCACTTGGTGATGGAGTAGAGGGAGCTGCTGCAGGTGCCCCAGCTGCTTTTGGGAGGTTCTGCCTCCTGCCTCTGTGTTTAGAAGGAGAAATGGAAAGGCTGTGTTAGGTCATCTGATTTTTTGTTTTTTCTTTGCCACCCATGGCAGTAGGGTGAAATTTACACTTCCTATTCATTTGTGATTTGTTCAGAAGAGGGGTAACTCAAACTTCGTCCCACAGTCCTTCCACCCACGCAGGCTTTGACAGAGGATGTGAGTTGCTTGGATGTCAGAAATGGAGCTTGGTGATCCTCTTACCTGGTTTGGGAGATAGCTCAGATTTGCAAAATACAGCCCTGCTGTTGCAGCAGAGCATAAGCACAGCTGCTCTGGAATGGGTATCAAATGAATTATTATGGATTTCTCTTTCCATGAAACAAAGCTTGTTTTGGCATGTTTATAAGCATGTTGTAAATGACATCAAAATGTCTTTAGGAGTTAAATGTCTCCTGAGGAGAAAACAGATGGAAGTTTTTCCTTTAAAACAAAAAATAGATTTAAAAAAATCAACACAGTTAATCCCAATGTGTGGCTTTAGCCCCAAGCAAGGGATTTTCCTACCTGATCCTCCCTTGCCACTGAGAGAACACTGAATTCATTCACACTAGCAACAAATGCATTGTCTTGGAGGAAAGAGAAGACTGACAAGGAACTGAGTGCAGATGAGCTGCACAAATGCCTGATTTAAGTTTAGCAGCAACAACAACAAAAAGGAAATCTGTAATTACAGAAATCATAAGGACAGTTAATTTTGGCTATGGATTATTCATTTCACATACGGAGAATCCATGAAACCCAAAGTGACTGTAGTTCATCAAAATTATAACAACAGCCTTCAGCATTGGGAGTACCAACTTTTTATATCCCAAAGTGGGGAAATTAGAGCCCATCCTTTCCATAGCTTTTTAATAACTGAAGAAGTTTGGACTGTTTCTGATATTCTCATGGTTGAACAGTAGTGGTTACTTTTAGAATGACATGCTTATTTATTTTATGTGAATTCTAATGCTTTATAATTGGTAGCAAAAAAATCTAGCTTTTCTGTAAAACTGTAGCAACTGTTCTGCTGAGAATAATCAAGCTTCTATATCACTTTATTTTTGCTTGTATCCTGCCTACCTGAGAGAATAGTAAGTAGAAGCATTCATCTCAAAACATAAATGTTGATATAAGTTTACTCTATTATTCAAGCAATGTTTAGTGTAACAGTGTCATTTTCTTACAGTGATCCAGCTGCCAAAGCTCTCTGGGAGTCCTTCATGAACCTCAAACAAAAGGAAGCTGTGATGGAGGCCAGGAGACACCTTGTGGAGGCTGCAAGCAGAGAAAATTTACCTATTAAGATGAGCATGGGTGAGTAATGTGACATAGTCTCCCTTACATAGTGATAATGTGAAAGATGATGCCAGCTTCTCTTTTTCCACATAACCCTCTTGGGCAAAACCCACCCATTCTTGGTTCCTCCCCATCCCTGTCAACAGGTTTCAGGTAGCCTTCATGGCTACCATGGGATCTTTCTGGTATGTGAGAGACATTTTTTTTTTTAATTCAACAACCTTAAAAAGATTGAGAACCATGGCGAAGCATTGGAGTTCTAGGAGGGTTTTAAATGCATGTAAATGGTTAGCAATGCTAACCATTGTCTTTGTTTTACAGAACATGAGAATTTTTTTCTAAAAAAGTTAGCAAGATTTGTGTTCTGAAAGCATATATTGTAAATAGCAACTGGAAGTTGTGCAGCTCTTGCATATGATGACATTATATTAGGTAGTATTTACATTACATAGGTAATGAGGTTTATGTCAAGTAAGGCTGTCTGGCTCAGAGGAGTCTAAGCTGAAATCCATGTCCGGGCACATTTTAAATCTCAATTTTTCAAAATATTAGAGAAACAGATTAAGACACAATGGCTTTCATTAGCTCTTTTAGAATCTCATTCTCATCATGTACCATACTCAGTAAAACATAGAAATTGATATATTAGGCATATAAAAACTCTATAGCCTATTGCTCTATAGAGGTATTGCCTCTATAGAGCAATGTTTTTTGTATTGTGTATACTCTTAGGTCTACTTCTTGCTGAACTTTTCATCAAGAGAGAAAAGTCCTCATGGAATAAGAGTAACAGAGTAAACTGCCAAGATATTGTAGAATTAGATGTACAGCCAACTAATGAATTCCTTACAACTATAACGTGTAAGATATTGTATGGTCTTTACCAATATCTAGAGCATGCATTTAATAGATTATTAATCAGAAATACTAGATTTCTGCAACAGTAATGTTGTAAGCTGTTTTAAAGAAATGGAAAAGAAGTAGCTCAGAAAAGGCTATTAAAAATTTGTCTGAAGGAGGGAAGGTTCAGTAAACAATAGAATCTTGTTTAAGTTTTTAAGATCTGTATGTGTATCCACCATAATAATGTTAAGAAGCCCCCACTATTTTTCTGTGACATACACTTTAAAAGCAATTATTATTAATGTTGAAATTAATCTTTGTTATAAAAGTAATTGCTTCTTGTCTTCAAGAGGTAATGATCCATCTGTGACCTTTGCTCCTTTGTGTGAATGATTAGATTAGCCACCCTTTCCTCTGTGTCCCCTTCCTGTGGTATCCAGTGAAGGCTGCAGTAACCTAGTTTTTAATCACAGTGTCTGACACTTACTGAATGTCTTGCATACATGGGCCTGACACAGTGCTATATGGAACCATTAGGAGTTGATGGTGAAACAAATTCTTGATTTTTTTGTTGTTGTTGAAATGTAGCATAAAGTAATATTCACAGAATTTTGTTCCTTTGTGAATTTTATATTTATCTTGCACTAGACTCATAGTCTTAACTTTGTAGTTGAAATTGAAAGGGTGAAGTAAAGTTTGAGGTAGTCTTGTAAATGATAAACAGGGATAAAATCAGAAACAGAGAGAGGGGGCACTACAGTAACCAAAATAAAACATTTCTTATGGAGCAGAAATGCAGAAAACCTGAAACTCACACCCAGATGTCATATTGTGCAATGACACATATTTGTTGATGACTTCTTAAAATGGACATCTATACAGCATTCACTGCTTATTCACCATGCTGCAGAACATCTTGCTTTTCTGTAGGGAAGCTGGAAATTGTGCTGTTTATCAATTGCTGCATTTGCTGAGAAGCAAAAAGTCATAGTGGCCTGTTCTGGTCCTGATTGCTGTGTTTTTTTGAAATGCTCCTTCCACTGCAGCTGTGATATGAGGCAACTCTGGCTGGAGAGAAGGGAAATGCTTTCACTGGGGTCTGTGCTTAGACTTGAGTTTTTTATGATTTTACCTCAGGTTCTGCCTGTGTTGGAAGATCTCAGTGGATTGCACATTGTTTTTCTCAACACTTAGGGTATTTTCTGAGTTTTTTATGGCCCTGATATTAAATGTCAGAGACTTTCTAGCATGAAAGTTTCCTCTTACTCTCTTTACTAAGACCAGCTGTGTCAGATGGTAAGAGTATTTTCCTTAGTACTTCTTTTTTGCCTTTTTTTTTCCCTTGGAAATAAGGAGTGAATTACATTTGAAAGCAAAGCTTTGAATTCCATTTGGTGTAGCTGAGCCCTCCTGCAGTGGCCACCTGCCTGAAAAACTGCATCACTTGTGACACTGGCAGCATGGGAGCCCTTTGCAGTGATGGGAAACTCGATCACATCCTGTTTCTGTATTTTCAGTGAAAGGAAAAGAAATTCTGTTGTTTTCTGGGCTTTGAAAGGCTGCTCATTACTCTGAGGTGTTCCTGTGCTTGCCCATGTTTTCCCTGCAAGGGATATGCCTGATGCCCACCTTTCCTCTTTCTCTGCCTCCTGCGTGTGGCAGGAGCAATGACAGTTCTGGGAGGACACACAGCTCAAGCCTTTGCTTTCTGATATCCTCTGAATGTGTCTTCTTCCTCCTGAGAGGGAAGGAGAGTAGGAAAACTGTAGAAGGGGACACTTGTCTTCTCTCCAGCACCTCTAAATGTCTGCAGGCCATTGGGAACTCCATCTTTTTCCATTGAGATCAGCAGGAAGAGAGGAGAAGAAATCTGATGAAGGAGAAAAAAGAGAAATAAAGGATACAACAATTATGGTTACATTTTTTGAACAGGCTAAATTAGAGCTCTGCTTTCAAATGTTCTTGATTTGCATATTCACTGTTTTAGTTGTTAGTTGTTTGAGGGGAAGTGGTAGTGGGGATGTCTGAAGTATTTGTTTGCATGTAAATAGGTGAAGCTGTCCTTTTCTAGATGTCATTCAAATAAAGAGGCATTAAAATATTTCATGCCAATCTATGTACACACACACTCTTCAAAAAATCCAGAAGCCAACAAACAACATTTTTAAAGAAAT
Source organism: Vidua chalybeata (assembly GCF_026979565.1). Classification (NCBI taxonomy): domain Eukaryota; kingdom Metazoa; phylum Chordata; class Aves; order Passeriformes; family Viduidae; genus Vidua; species Vidua chalybeata. The sequence goes on along the minus strand of NC_071533.1, from coordinate 33,679,686 downwards.
ACATCAGCTCCATTTTTCCTCTGAGGTATTTGCATTTGTGTGTTATGTACCCAGATAAGGGCTGGTAAATACTTCCAAATTCTGGTCAGATGTAAAATATTTTGACATAATAAAAATCCTTATATTTAAAATGTATTTTATTTAAAGAATTAAATACCCTTTTGAAAAGCTCTTTGGAAGAAAAGATTGTCTTAATAGCTTTTGGGCAAGATTTATAGCATTGTACTAAATTTAAGTGAAATTGTAAATACTGCAAAGGGATTACTTCTGCCCATCCCTTAGTAAGTGAGTGTAACAAAGCTGCTCTCGAGCAGCAGAGAGCTGCTTTTTCCATTCCTGAATTTCCTGCTCCATTCTTCATACATCTGATGCATATCTTAATCATCCTCTGAGCATGGCTGCCCCTGACTCCTGAAAGCTTTACTATTAGCATAGTATTTGGCAGTGGTAAAAACTTTGCTACAAATGTTCTTCTGTGGCTTTAGCAACACCCTTACCCTTCTGTTTGAAAAGAACACAGTAAACCTTGACTGAGTCTGAATTCCTTTATTGTGTCTTTTTACTGGCATGGAGACTGGTGAAAGTCGAAACACTGGTACAGTAACAGAAACAAATTGCAGTGTGCTGTTACACAAGCCCTTGTTAGCGGGAGGAAAGCCATTTGGTTTCTTTACATTTGAATTGTACAAATACAGTTTTAAAAATCAAGCTCACTATAAAATTAGCAAAACCTTAGACTTTGTGAAGTAAAAAAAGAATGCTGTAACTTTTTCAAATGGGGTGGTTTGTATGGGTTGAATTGAACTCTTATTTGTTTGGGTAGAAATAGGAAGATGTGACAATACAAAATAATATTTTGAGTTTATAGCAATAGCTTAAAATGGACAAGATCAATGCACTAGATCAATACTTTATCTAAAAACGTAAAGCATATAAAATGTGCATTATTTTCTTTTTAATGAAGAGTTGCACTGGACTGCAACAGTGTTTAACATGCTGTTTGTTCTTTATGAGACGAATATAAAAATATTCAATACCATACATTTCTGGAATAAATTTTAAGGATAAAAGCTACCAGCCAAGATGATGAGCTAATAAGGTAGGTAAGTACATATATGTGTCTTTCTAGATAAAACAAGTATGATCTTGGTTATCTAAAATCCACCCTGGCCAACCATTAGGACAATTTTGTGATGGAGACAAGTAGTGAGACAGCACCAGTCTGAGTTTACAAGGGAGTAGAAAGAAGGTCATCATTGCAGAGCTCCGTGTGGTCTGTGGGGTATTTGAATCCATTCTGCAGCATGTCTCTGTAAGTGATAAGTACCTGGATAGCAGCTGGGTTTGGAGACACTATGGCCCCTCATTTTGCAGAGTAGACATCATACTGGAGGCTCATTCTAGGGATGCTTGTTATGTTTCTCTGATGCCTCTTTACCTGGTATCCTAATCCTTTGGGAGAGCAAGTAGCAGGATCAGTAAGGCAGCAGCCAAAGTTCCCCTCCAGGCAGCCTCATGAAGTGAGTAGCTTCCTGTACCAACTCAACTGATGCTGGCCTGGCTTAGCCTGAGGTGTCCCAAATGCCCAATAGTGGGTCTCATGCTGCTTCTTCAAGGGCTCCCTGATCTTCTCAGAGATTTTTCCAAAGAGAGGGAATGCTACTTTTCTCAGACCTGAATTCCTTCCGTTGTACAGCCTGGATCCTGAACAGGCAGTTCTTAGGTTAAATTAGTCTGCTCTTCTCTTTGTCTCTTTAAAAGTAACAGGAGTCCTGCAGTGTGGGACTTTCTAGCCAAGTGGATTTTTTTTTCTTCCAGCCTATTGCAATAGTGAGTTCCTGATTTTTCCCTGTAGTGCAGCTAAAAACGTAGTCTTGACCTGAAGCAAATGTTCCCAACCTCAGTGATGGTCAATATAGCAGATGTTTCATTGCATCATTCACCCCCGGAGGCAGGAAGGCTTTTGCTTCTCAGTGAGCTAAATGTTTTTGAAGACTTTGAAGTCAAGTTTCTGTAAAATTTGGAAATGTTCCTATTTCAGAGGCTTCTGTATAGGCCTTTGCATTTCTAGGGGAATGTACTTTGAGTATTGTGGGGATAGGCTTTCCCTGATAACTGTTGATGAAGGTGGTTTCTGAACAGTATTTACCACATTGAGAACTGTAGAAAGACATTGATATTATGGCTGTTTCACTTTGCAGTATTACAACAGGCTGAATGAAGTTCAGGGCTTCAACCCTGCTAAGGGTTCACCTAAGTAACTAAATAGAACCCATCTTCTGATAGTCATCTGTGTTTGCCAGTTTAGGACAGAAATGTTCCAAGCTCCACATGTGCAGAGAGTATGCTGTTTTTCTTAAACAGCTAAACTTTTCACTTAATTCACATACCTCACTAGATGTAACAGAAAAGATGAAGGATACTCATATTCCTACCAAAATTCTCTGTTTTTCAGGAGATGTGACAAAGTAGCTGAGATGGAGAGACATTCATGAGCAGAAGTTTGGTTTTCATCAATAGGTGACACTGCATTGGCATGTAGTGTTGTTTAGGAGCAACACCAGCTGAGGAACCATCTTTGTGCTAATCATTATACTTCTTTCAAGCTGGATATTATGCCTGTTCATTTTTTTTTTTTCATTCTTACCTGCTGATACTCAGAATAGCATCTTTGAGATCTTAAAATAGTTACTCAAAAGAAAAAACAAGCACACCTCAAAATAACTGGAACTACATGAAGTGAGACATCCATAAGCATATTTTGCAACTTATCCAGCTTTTTTTTCCTGTCTAGCACATATAGGTTCCTGTAGTTGAAAGAATCCTGTGATTTATGAGTAGCAAGTATTTATACTCTTGGTGTGAATACTGTGCAGGTTGAAGATTGAATTGAATTCTTACTGGGCTTGGAAACAGCTGTTGGTGTGGAGGCAACTGTGTGGCAGAAGCTTGGTGATAAAGAAGAAGATAAGGCAGTGGCAGGAAGCTCATTTCAAGAGCACAGTTATTTATCCTTTCTTATCAAGTGCATCCTAGAGGAACAATTACTTCATATAAAGTTGATTGAGAAGGTCTGGAAGGAATTTTGCCCTTTTTGATAGCTTGCTTCCATCATAGCACAGAGTGCAGGATATCAACAAATAGGGATGAACTGTAGAATAATCTTGGGTTGGAAGGGATCTCTGAAGTTCATGTAGTCTAACCTCCTACTCAAACCAAGGACAGCTTAAGAGTTAGACTAGATAACACTGTACCTTGTTCAGCTGGATTTTGGATATTAATGTGGTAGGTTGAGTGCTGGCCACTAAATTCCACAGCCTGTCTGGTTACTCTGCACCAGTCTTAACCACTGTTGCGGAGAAAATGTTCTCCTTTCTGAGCAGTTTAATTGTTCACATGCTGCAGTGTTTGACCATGGCTTCCTTGTCCTCTCATTCTGCACCTCCAAAATGTCTGATTCAGTCTTCCCTGTAATCACTCATCACATCCATGAAGACAGTAACACCTGTCGCTGCTTTCATATATTGAGATTAAGCAAACACATCTCCCTTAGCCTTTATCTGTGCATCATTTTCTCTAGCCTAAATCATTGTAGTGCCCCTTCTCTGAACCAACTCTAACGTTGTACTGTGGAGTACAAGATACACTACTACAAAACTTCATATTCCAGATGCTGTCTCTCAAGTACTAAATAGAAATTTAAAACCACTTCCCTCTGCCTGCCAGTTGCATTTGTTCTGATGCCACCTAGTACATGATTCACTTTAATTGGTGCAAGGGCAGATGACTGATTCATGTTCAACTGGACAGACACATTTAATCCTGAGCTTCGAAGGACCTAGGCCACAGGTCCACTATTAGACTATTCTATGAGTTTAATAGTGGGGGAACTCTCAACAAGCGGAGCAATACAGTGTATTTAATGAGGAAGAAGTAAAGTCTAAAATGAAAAAGGCAGCGGTAGGTAGCTTGTTCTTATCCAGTTCTGTCAATCTTGTAGCTGCTCAGCTGATTCAGTCAATTATTCTTTCTGGGTTTTTTTTTTTTTCTTTTTTTTAACAACTTACCAATTTCTTTCATTTTTCTCTTACCTTTCCTTGCTCCCCTCCCTCCTTTGCCTACTGAATTGTCTTTCAGTAGGTTATGTTCCTTTACTAATTGGGGAAAACACCACTTCACGTCTACCTGTTACTTATTCACTGGTTTGTATTATCTTTAATGGCAGAGTATCAATATGACTCTCAAAGTGCAGGATTTCTTTTTCTGGGAAATGTACACACTCAAATCCACCTGAGGTGAGAAGAGTTAAAAATGGGTTCTTGAGTATCTGTGTCATTTATACATCCTGTGTGAAGAAAAAGTACCTTGAAGTACCAAATCGTCATCTGAATTGTAGAGATGAAAAGAAGGGTTTGGAATGTGCAGTCCCACTGGTTTCTGCTACTGCAACAACATCCACAGCTTTTGAGAATGGGTTTGGAAGGAATCCTGAGAGTTAGGTCCTGCCCTATTCTTCAAGGAAGCATGCTATGGTTATAGAAGGAGACAGATTGATCATGTGAAGAAGTGCAGTCATAACAAAAATAAATTGTAAGCAGAATAGGTAAGCAGAGTTTAATCCAAAACTGCAACTACCCAGAATAGTATTGAAATTAAAAAAAAAAAAAAAAAACAAAAAAACTTGGAGAACATTCTGTATAGCCTCTCTATTGCAAGAAGTTTATTTGGAGGCAAAATTTCTCCCTCCATATTTTAGGAAGGTATTCCCTGCAGGTGACTTTGAATGGCTTTTAGCTGTTCTTGTTTAGCAGATCAAGTGTTCTTCAAATTTGTTTTGAGTGTTGTGAGTTGGTTTGAGTTAGGGTTTTTTTGTTTGATTGTTTTTTGACTACTTAATTATGGGTTGTGTGAATGTACCTTAAAAAAAGAAGTGTAAAATTGAGAGTACTCAGTCTTGATTTAAGTTTAAAGAAAAATTTCAGCTGGTTTTGAAGTACTAAATACCACATTTTACCCTAAGGTCTTGTTGAATTTTTTTTTACTTTAATTCTGAGACTACATATTCTTGCAAAAATAGCTTAGGTTAAGTTAGTTTTCAAAGTGTTGGTAAAGGTATTTTTGTCTTAATTGTCTCTCGTTGTTCTCTGAATAATGTACTGCATGCTAAGTAGTTTCTTGTGGTGTAAGGTGAGTAATGGTTCAAGCCCTAATAAAATTGTAAAGCCTATTGTATTTGTGTCCCATACCTCATCTACTTTGCACTTCACTGCTGTGAAACAGTTAGCAGATGGAAGTGAAACACAGAACCCTGTGCAGTGATGGGAAACAGAAAAATATGTTGGTAGTATGTTTTCTTTGATTAAATTGTGGTTGGCACATGGCTGCAGAGCTATTTGGCAAACCTTACTGTTACTTTTAAGAAGGGACTGGTGTGACATTAGTCTTTCTATGATCCTTGATATTTTTGGATAAAATTTTAATTTTTTCATTATTTTTATATCAACTTTTGTAGAAAATAAGCCAACACACTGAAATATAAACATGAGGCCATGTCTTCTTCTGTGTCTGGTTGTGATTAGAATTGAAAATAATTTTTAAAAATTTAAAAGTAAACACAAGTGTTGCTCTTGCAGAAGTTCTATAAATATGTAATTTCATTATTTGCATTATTTCCTAATGTTTTACTGCAAAGCTGATATAAACATCAATATGAAGTCTTTTTGTCTTAATAAAAGTATAAGGAAAAGCCTATGTTAATGTGTCTTTCTCTAGACAATTTCAGTGATGTTCACGATAGTTAGGAGTAAACATTGATGTGCAGATAAATATTTGTGAAGTCTTGAAACAAAGTTTTAATGAAAATACATGTTTTTACTAATATTTTCTACTGTTTAAATCAAGAGAAAATTATTTTGAGTGAAAAGCTTAAAAATTTAAATAGTGTTTACTTGCACATATACTGGCAACTGGGATTTTTTTTTTAGGATTTCACAAGTAACTTTGCTTGTTCATTTTCTGGAATCTGTAGTGATAACAAATCAGCTTCTAACATATCTAAACAAACAACTTTTATACATAACAAACCAAATTGTCCAGAAAAGCTTGAAGTGTTTCTTCTGGTTTTTGAGCACCTGTGATAAAGCTAGATCAAAAATCCTTCTCTGTAGAAATAAGCTGATTAAAAAGAAAAGAAATATCTATACACACACACACATAAATTTGTAATGTATCAGTTATGAATGCTAATGCAACTTCCTGAAAAGAAATAATTGTATTACCATCTTCTGTTCTCTGCTTAAATTTATTTGGAGGGTATTTTTCAGGTAAACGCCAGACTTCTTGTACTAACTAAGCTTTCCTTATTTTTTGCTGATATTGAGTTCTATTGTATCATCTCAGTCTTGAAAATAAATATTTTGATTTTTGAATTTGAAGGTTTTTTTTTTTTTAAAGGACCCCACTATACAGTAGACTGACCATTTGTGATAAACAAGATGTGGTTAAAAATACAGGAGCAGGTTCCTTAAACCTCTTTGTATCTGGGTGAAAAATAAAATACTTCAAGTTCAGAAAATGAAATTCACTGCAATTGCTGTTCTTTTATATCAGTGGGGAAGCAGCCTGGTTGAAAATAAGATAGAACTTGCTGTGATGTGTGCTGCGATATCTTCATTTTGTAGGGTGCATCAGCCACAAGGACTGTGTTTTACACAAGGAAGACTTGATGAGTGTGGGCTGGGAGATGCTGATTCTGGCATGCAGTGGGAACACATGGCACCTGCACTTTGATGGAGCATTGTTGTGTGTATCAGCACTAAGGGATGTGCTTTTGTGTGTCTGAGGATCACAGAAAGGACTTTAGAATTTGCTTACGTTAAAAAAGGAGGGGGAACAAACTTCAAGTGCTTGAAAGTGATGTAGAAGTAAAGGAGCGAAGTGCCACTGAGAAGAGCGTGTGCCAAAAGATTTAAAGCAAAGATAAAATACGTGCTGTTGTGCTTCCAACATCTGTAGGTGTAAAACTTGAGGTGGAACATGGCAATTCAGTACAACTGGGTGGGTTGCCCAGTGCTTTTTTTTTCCAAGTATACTTGTGCAAGCCTCTTCGTTCAGTCTCGCAAAGGGTGACTTGTTACACCAGACATGGTGAATTACATATGTACGTACTCATACATCATCATGTTTTCCATCCCTATTTAATTACTTACCACCCAAAATGATTGTTAGGATGTTCTCAGCTGCAGAAGTCTTCCAGAAATTATAAGAGAAATAATAAGTCCTGTGAATAGTGTACCAAAGAAGAACAATGACCTCCTTCTCTCTGGGGCGGTGTGCCAAGAACACAATGAAGTGCTTCAGTGTCTGAGAACATATGTCGTAGGGCTAAATGAGGACATGCACAAGCCACCTGACATTCCTTTGGGAATGGTATTTTTAAGACAAACAAGTTGATTCATTTCTGTGAGAAATTTAAAGTGTTCTGGATATGATTCAGCCAAATTTGTAGATTTCAAGTCCTTTTGCAGAAACAGTGAATTACTGTTTCCAGGACTTACTGGATTTTAGGGCTGGAGACTCTCTGTTTGGGAGTTGGCCTAGTACTCTGTATTTATGAACTTGGTGGAAGTGGTAAAAACTAAGTAATAAAATCCAACCCCTATGCATATTTACTCAGGATTTTGAGGAGTATTTGGTAAACTCTGGTGTGCCAGTTTTAAATTACAAGTTTAATATTGATGATAACCTCGGAAGCTTAATTCTGGAAAACAAGATTTCACCTGCTTATTCACACAGTTCTTTTTTTTTAAAGTATTGTAGTATTGTATTTTTAAAAGTACTGTAGACACTGGCTAGATATGATCGTTACTTTTCTGTGCATACCGACTTAACAATCAGAAGAGGGAAAACTGAATAGTAAAGTACACAAAGAAGGAAACAGTCATTTGAAGGGCCAGAACATTTAAAAACAAAGTTCTGAAGGACAGAAAAGAAAAAAATTATCAAAAATCTTGATGATTGTATTAGAGTGCTTTCGTTATATTTGACCCACCTAATTGATTAGGTTTTATTTGTTTTAAGACATGTAAAAGAATTTCAAAAGAATAGTCAACTAAAGGGATATTTAAGTGTGGCTTCTATTTTGTAATAAAATATTAAGACTTATTAGGAGAGAAAACTAAAACAGCAAACATATGGAACTTATGTGAATATAATTGGGCTCTATAGGAACATTGTTAAAATAAGGATTTAATGATACCATACATATCTAGTGATATAGAATAAACTGCTCTTGGGATAACTACAGCTGGTGGGACTGAAGCCAAGTCAAGTTAGAAATTTAAGCTCACATGGCAAGTGCTAGTTGAGTAGTAAATAAGTTCAGCTTTATTTGTTCTGGGTATATGCCTCTATTCCAGAATTTGCTGAACATTAGTGTAGTTGTCACCACTGTCTGTGGCTTCATGAAAGCCACTGCAATACACACCTTCAGATGTGAGATGTGGCAAGCTCTGCCTCCCCCAAGGGCCCTTACTGACTCCCATTCCTCTTGCCACCTTAACATCTGCAGAACACAGGCATTGGAGGTCAGCCACTCTTCCCTGTGACAGACAGGAATGGGAGTCAGTAAGGGCCGGTCACAGCTCTTCCTTGATGGCACAGTGCTGTGGGGGCAGGCAGCAGGAGCCCACCCCTGCCTTGTGGCAGCATACTTTGGGGTGTACTTCAGGGACTGCTCAGACTCCCAAAAGGGACTTATCCTGGCATTGCTCTAGTGAGGACTTGCTGTTTGTACTCATACCTGTGACCATGAGGTTATCTGGGTACTGGTGTTTCTGCCAGAAAAAAGGGAGAGGCCTACAAGTGACCATAAACCCCAGGTCTGATGAGCTCACATTTCCAGGAGGTGAGCGTGCGCAGTTAGAAATAAGCCTGAGACATCTGTTTTCAGTCTGCTGTAAGGTTTAGAGCTCTTCAGGTCCAGAGCCTTATTCTGGAGAAGCCAGCCAAACAGCATCCCAAACTGGCCTACTTTCCTTCTCTCCAAAGAACTAGGGATTAGCTGATGTTCTTCTTTTCTTTATTAACAGTTTAAGGGCTGGATGTCTTTTGAAGTAAGCTAAACAAAAGTTGAGATTATTTTCCTGGCGCTTGTTGTTAAGGATTGTTATTGAAGCTTCCCAAGAAGTACAAAAGAATTTTGAGTATTTTAATAATAACATCTGGAAATTAGACTAACAAGGAGATATAAGGGGCATCATCTTCCCTGCTCAATTGCTCTGACTCAGTTTGTCAAATATCCAGCTCCATTAGCAGCACAGTTGCCCAGTTGGCTTTGTGGAGTACAAGAGCTTTCTACATTCCTCTCAAGTATCCAGCATTGCTACTGGGAGGGATAGGTCTATGTTGCTTACACTGTGGACAAGGAAAACAATTTATCTGGATATCTTCAGCCCTCTACTGACTTGAAAAATCTCATCTGTGAGCATAAGCATGCCAAGATTGTTTTTTATTCTTCATTCTTTCAAGTGGAAAATGGACCTCAACAAAAGGATTCCAGCCAGTGAAACTCTGTGTTCTTGCATAAAACTGAACAAAGTTAAAAGCTGTGTGTATTTGGCGGTTCCTGCAGTGTTGGAAGAGCATCCACTGATTTACTCAGTTGGTTGCAAAATGTACTTTCCTCTTTACTTGTTTCCTTGTCCCTATGGAGATAATTAACTAAGTGTTATATGAATAAAATAAGGCCTGGATGTTTGGAACAGTGCATTGATAATTCTGACCTTTGCTCTTTAAACACCTTGTTCATCCATAAATTTTTATTGGATGCATAAGCACTTTTGGATTCTGAATTTTAAAAAATTACTTCTACCAGTAAATCCATCTTGAAAAATAGTTATATTCTTGAAGCAATGCCTGCATTGCACTACATAGACTGCAGCATTAATTTCAAATGGAAAAAAAGTCATACTGGTAAATTGTGTCTTAATGTCTATAAATGCAGTTTGTCCAGTTGACTTTTTGTGTAACTGTTAAGGTGAAAGTCTTTCTGTTCCACTCAGTCTATTCTTACTGCTCAAACCCAGATTTTTGAGAATCCTTCAATATGAGTTGCTGGTAATTTCTGCTACAGTATATCTATGCTGAGTGATCTGCTTTGCCAGTAACAGAAATACTTCTTCCCTTCAGACTAATTGTGCATGTCACCATTTGTGCATGTATTATGAACTGCATATATTTGATATGGTAAAACATTGAAAATCTTGATATTCAGTGCTGCTATTTTCATATTTAGCAATTAATTATTTATTCAATTAATTATTAAAAAAAACCCAAAACCAAAACCGAGCAACACCTTCTGTAATTGAAAAGTAGGCAAAATTGTTCTGCAGTTCTTTTGGGATCTGCTCTGAATTCTTGAAAGTTGGAGGTGGAGTTCAACCAATATGTTTACAAATTTATTATCATAGGAATAAAGGATTGAAGGGGACAATTTATATTGAATTAAGTCTTGTGAACATTTATGCAGCTGCTCATTAGACACTCAACAAACTTCACCTTAGAACAAGCTACATTTGTTTGCATCCATTCTTGCCTCCAATACTGGAAGACTGATACAGTGATGTTTCTTAATATCTTGTATAAATATATTAATATATTATTTATCCCCACTGGTTGTAGTACCAGTATTGAACTTTCATGCAAATGTTTTTTATGCATTCAAAGAGACCTCATTTTTTGTTCCAGCTGATGCAGGGAGCCCTTATAAGCCAGAAGTTTCTGTTTTGCTTTCCTAACTTTAGTTCTCCATCAGCCTAATTGTTATAGTGACCTCTCTGTGCATGCATCACAGTTTCGAGTTAAACTTCCAGGAATGGGAGTGATTTGTGCTGCACAGAGTGCTCCTGGAGGGAGAGGTTTTGTATTGAGGCATTTCTATGATCTTTACATATTGGAGCATTCTATGGCCTCTGTTTTTACTACAACTGTAGAAATGTACCTGCTCTTTTACAATGAAGAAGCCCAGACATTATTTCCTCCTTCTGTCATTTCCAGGTTTTAACTCCACATTTTCAACTGTTACCCTAGCCTCAAAATGCATAATTTTTCTATTGTTAAATTTCATCCTACTTACATTGGTCCAATACTCAAAGCAATCCAGATCTGCTGGCTGCTCTTTTTCCGTATTACTGATGTTCCACAAGCTTCTGACAGCACCTGTTTTGGCACCATTTATTACCAAAATTTGAACTATAAACATGTATAAGCACACAGAAGAACACTTATTTTACCTTTTCTTTTTATATTCTAGTACTTCTCTATTGCATATTACCTGCCATCTGGTTTTGAGCGTTTCTTAGGTATTTTACAATTCTTGTAATCCTAGTCTTTTCCCACTCAAATATGGTTCTAGCATAATTAATGCTATGTTAAATCCATTTGCATTGTAATTCATTAATTGGTTACATAACAATTTGACATGATGTTCTTTGATAAATGTATTTTGCATTTTTATCCCATTTTTAAGTATGATGTAATTTTTTTTTTTCTAGGACATTTGTCCTGAAGCTTTTCACACTCTTGACATCAGCTAAATAAGGTAGCTAATTTCACCATTTCTTTGACACAAATGTTAGATTTCTCTTCCTAGGCTAGTCTAGTCTCTGTTATATCTTACTTTTTATCTTCCATTTATCAGAGCCCTAAAACACAGGGTTGTTTCATCACACTGATGTTCAGTGTTTTTTGGATCGGACAGGTCTCTCAGTAGTGAGATTTGTCATTAGTCTGTCATGTTTCTGTTACTTCTGTAATATCCAGTCTATTCCCTACACTATTATTTCATTCTGTTTCCCAAGATTATTTATTTAGTGCACGAATATGTTAATTGTGCCAAACTAGCCATTCATTGTGTTTTAGCTGAATTAGTTCCCATACATCATCAGTCTGTTTTTCTTCCCTGCTTCCCATCCTCCTATATTCTGTTAAGTTTTGGGTCTTGCTGTGATACTTCCCAGTGACTACCTACTGATTTTATCCTCCCTCTTATACTTGTGAAGCGGCATGAGGCTTCAAAGTATTAGGGTGATTTGTGGTGTTGTTGTTGAGGTTTGTAGTTGGTTTTGTGTGTGTGTGTGGTTGGTTTTTGTTTTGTTTTAATATTGCTTTCAGTAGATGTCATTTTTCAAGTCCTGTATTGGGATTTAATGCAGTTGACTGAGTTTGGGACAAATGTACCTGATTCACACATTCTGCTTGATAACTGTTAATGGCAAAGGTTATTTCTTGGACAATATGGAATTCCTGGCATTTGTGCAAAAAGGTTATCAGTATTCTTGAATCCCTTAACAGTGGTTGAGGTTAAGCTTTTCCTTTCCACATCCAGGAATTTAAAAATTATCAAGTGCTTTGTCAGCATAATGTATTTCTCACAAGTCAGGCTTTGATGCCCATGCAGACTTCTGACTGTGCATGAATCTAGAGTTTGGAGCAGTGTATGACTGTGATGGAGCTGGAAGAAGAGGGCAGGACAAGACACTTGCACTAAAGTCTTTTTGCCAGTAGTTGTCATGTTCTGCCTGTGAATCTTGAAATATGCTTTAAGAGACCAAAATGACAGTTGAGACATGATGTGGTTGAAATAGATCTCCTCTTGATTTCTTAGGACCTATCTGCAACATTGCAATGAAACTATTTAAAACAACAGAGGGACTTCAAAAATCCAAAGGGCTGGTAGGGTTGAAATTAGATTAACAGTAGTCTGTTGTGCTGAAATCTCCCTCTGTGATCAAGCAGCAGGGAAGATGATGAGGATTTAGGCCTCAGGAAAAGTCATCTAATTGCTGATTACCACCAATTACTTTCCCAAATTCCTTTCCTCAGCTACTGGAATAGTAGAATACTGGAACTATATTTATCAGCCAGCTGTCCAGGGAGATTGCTGTGTAGAAGTTGGCTGGAACTCTCAAACCCTGGATCTGAGTGGTTCTATGGGTATTGTAAATATCACAGCTGAGATGCTGCACTCCTTAATGCCAGTATAAGTTTTGTTAATGATTTGCTAAGGTCAGGATTCTCCTTGTACTTACATATGTGTTGGACTTTCTTTTGGTGGTATTCTGAGGGTGGGAAAGAATTTGATTGTTTATCTAAAATGGTGCTGAATGGCTCTCAGACTGATCCAGTGCTTCATCTGGATTCACTTTCATAAGAAACAATGTGGAACAAAACTCGTGCTTTTTTTTTTTTTTTTTTTTAATTGAAATCAGAAGTCTTAAAAGCCCTCCTATTTTTCCTGATTTGTATGAGGGAAGGGCTGGCAACTGCATGTTTTCTCAATTGAAGCAAGTTATCAGATTTTGAATATGCTACAATATATCAGGACTGCTCTGGGTAATAATGCAGTCATTATCAAAGGTATGCTGCAAGGCATCATGGACTGACATTTTCAAATCACCGTGTAAATCTGCCTGACACAGCTTTAAAAGAAATAAAACAAGACTGAAAGCTCCAGTGTTTAGTCTAAAAACACACATGGCCATGGTTGCTGTTTTAGCCTATGTGGGCTAACTGTGGAAGCCTTTTGTCAGCCCTCTAGCCTACTGAGTGGTGTCAGCTTGATTTGTGTGTTAATTTGCTGACTTTTTGGTTTGATGCTTTCCATTAAAATTCACATAAAAAGCCCGTGTGTTTTCGCTTTATTTAGCAGCTTTCCCAAATCTAAACGCTCTTCCAAAGACTGCCCTTGATATCACTGAAACTAAGAGGAAGAGCTTTCAACATTTATTCACGGTTGGAATAATTTATTTGCCATTTATATGATACTGAAAGGATGAAGGCAGATGGGGAGCCTTGTTAAGTGATGATGTAACCAAACACAGAGAAGAAACACAGTGGCACTTTTACAAGATTTTTTTCCTTTATGGAAAAATTCTGACTGAAATGATCAGTGTTGTAAGTTATGACCCACTTAGCATCAGGACACCCTCATGTCTCCCTGGCACCAAAGACTGTCCTATTTAAGTTAAAGGATCCTTCTCACTCTGTCTCATATATCCCTGCTTTTTAGGTCTGGTTTGCTTGAGGAAGATGACTTGTTACTGGCAGACGCTTCCAGGAACCAGCCCTGGGCTGAGTCACAATCCAGACTTGCAACTAGGATTTTGTTTTGACACCGTTTTTGCCTGCCTGTTGATGGCATGTGTAATTGCCATCTGGGGTGATTTTCTTGAGATAGATGAGCTGCCTTCCTTCCTGAAAGAGATCCCTTATAAAATATAAATTGCTTGAGCAGTTCGGCTGGCATTTTAATGTTGGATGGAACAACAGCTAATCCTGTAGTGTTCATCAGACCCAAATGGTGCCTCTCATGCTCTTCTAATAAGAAGAGAGCTACAGGACTGTGTATGGCCATTGGGGTGTTTATTTTCAAACAGCTGGCAAAATCATGCTGTGGTTACTGCATGTCAGAAACTGAAGGGTCACACCTTGGAAGTGTCCGTTCCAAGAAGAGCTCCAGAAATAAGTTCCTTGTGTCACTAACATTGTATATGTTTCTTGAGTCAAGACTAATCAAAAAATGTGCCCTCAGGAAGTGGTGAGAAGATTTGAATTTGCTGTAAGGTAAAAAGCTCACAAATTCCCATTGGACTTCTGGTAAAAACAGAAAGATTGTTTAGAAGTAGTCATCAAATATTATTTCCCTAGCTGAAATGAATGTCCCTCTTTGTCTGAAAACAAAAATATTACCCTTTATGTCACCATCTGTTGTACATCGTTAAAAACCTGCCATATTACATACCTCAAGGCACAATTCATGGGTGATGTAAGTCTTTGTCCTAACCTGTTGCTGCAGCTGAAACTCCCAGTGATTGCAGCAAAGCTAAGATCAGGCCCATAGTGGAGAGGTCTCTAAAGTTCTGCATAACCTTTTCACTCTAATTTAAAAAATTCAGTTTTGCATTTGTCTCCACTGAATGCTGTGTTCTGTTTTCCTTTCTACAGGCAGAGTCACCCCAGAACAGCTCAGCTCATACATTCAACTTTTCCGAAACAATCTCAAAGCTTTGGAGAACCACTGTGGTCTTCTACAGCTTGTGCTGGCCACAGTCCAGACTTTGAAACACCCCCAGACTTCCAAATGGGACAATTTCCTTGCCTTTGAGCGATTACTTCTGCAGGTACACATTATGTTTAATGGTTTGATTTTCCATTGCATTCTGTAGCTTGTATTTGTTCATGAAGAAGTGCATTGGGATGTCTTGCTAAGGAGCTATTCTTTATTACCAAATGGATAAAAAGAATGGGAACCTACATATTTATTGTTTTATAGCTGTGTCTAAGAAATTATTTAAACAAAAGAGTAGGTATTAAAGGTGGAGCACATAAGTAATCTGAATTGGGTGACAGTTTTGCATTTATTTCAAGTTTCAAGAAGATACAACTTCTGACATTGCCTAGGATTTTTGTTATCATTATCATTATTATCATTATTTTCATAATTCTTGAGGTAACGTGCCAAATCAAATGCAGAGAGGAGTTTGTTACTATGTAAGTGTAAAACTTGTGTAATTTTCTGAGTTGGAAATTCCATGCACCAAGAGAGTGAGGTTTCTCTTGCTCAAAACTGTCATCTACCCTTAGTTGTTCCCACCACGACATTTTTTATGGCATCCTGTTTGTGACCACAGTATTATTTACATACCATTTTCTATCACATTTGGATTGCTCTCAGGAAATTAAGAGTTAGTGATATTTTGAACTTTATCCTGCTAACCTTTGGAGATGTACCAAACAAAGGAGGAGCTTTTTCTAAGAACCTAGTAAAGCTAATTTCTGCTGAAGTTCACAGAAAGCTTAAAACGTTTCTTCCTGTACTTTTTACTGTTTTAACCATCTTCTGAAACCCTAGCAAAAGGCATGTCTTGATGAGCAAACTCCTAATGAAGTTAATGAGTCAGACTTAAATGAGTGAAAACCAGATACCTCTGTAAAAATCAGGTGTCTAGAACAACCAACCAATTTGATTCTCCTCATGATCTCTGGCAGCAGGGTACAATCACTGGTCCTTCAAGAAGAATATGCCCATACTTCATAGTTTTGTAGTCAATGGCTTCCTGCAAGGTTTGGAAAGCAAAAAACTACAAAACTTATATAGTAGCAAGCTCTTATCTAAGTTCATTTTCAAAATTATTGTCTCTTGGTAAGGCTGAAATATTTTTGAGTATCATAGGCAACTTTCTTTCTCTATTAAAAAAAAAAAAAGAAAAATCCACACCTCAGGTAAAAAACTAATTCTAGCCAGTCTTTAGTTTTTCTGTAGAGGATGGGACTGATAGCACATTGTCCCCTTTTCTCTTCCACAGTGAGTCATGTCACATAGCTCTTCTCAGAGGCTGGCTAAGTTCCATCTTAAAACCAGTTCAACTTTAGAATTAAAATAAAGCTGCAAGCTCAGCATAGTTTTCACAACAACAGACAGCTGCCTATATAAAAGCCATGCAGTAATAGAGCAGGGAATGGGAAAACAGAGGTAAGGAACAACCAAACTATATGTTTCATGAAAAAAAAATGTTTAACAAGCACTCTCATAATCGTAGGTGGCTTTGGATTATACCCTCTGCCTTCCACCCATCATATTAAGGTAAACTGTGTTAGCCAAAGCAAACTTTCTAGGCTAACATTTGTAACTGTTCCTTAAGCACATACTTGTTTTCAGTAGTTCAAACAACAGTTATTTTGAATTATATCGACTCTATTTTGAAGACAAAATCTGACAAGCATTATCTGCTCTGAGTGCGTGGCCTGTCGTTGAGCTGTTGACAGGGGTTTGTCGGGAGAGCAAAGTGTTGAGACCCAGAAGACATTAGAGATATTTTTATTTTAAAAAACTCAACCAGGACATTACTTTGTGAATGGTTGGTACATAGCACACTGCACTAAATTTGGTGTTGTGGTATTTTGTTTCAGCATTACTACTGCGAAATTCTTTAGCATATTTGTTATGTTTCATATAGTTTAAAATAATAAATCTTAAAGAATCCTCAATAAAAAGTACTTGTTTTTACATGAAAGTGGTATTGTTTCTATTGTATATTGGAACAACATGGAAGACAACTGTTTGTAAAAGATGTACTGGGACTAATATTGTTAGATTCTGACCATGTAGGAGTTCTAGATTTTCTGCTGATGGATGCATGTCAGACTCCAGCTGATGCTAAAGGAGATAATGCAGTAAAAACAGTTGATGTTAGAATCTCAGATTTCCCAAAAAAAAAAAATCTGCACAGTGTTGGAATTTCTATCATTACTGGATCTCTCTGATGGCTCTCGTGATTCTCTGCTTAGTCTATTTCATGCTTTTCATTAAAAAACACATTGTTAATAAGAAACCTTCAGTCTAACTATTACACTGAGTAACCTTTTTGTTTTTTTCTTTTTCTCTCTACTCCTTGATTTACCCTTTTCAATTGCAAGTACTCAGTTCAAAAAATGGTCTGCTAGTGGTCAAAACAACCCACTTCTACTATTTTGTCATAACTAAAATCTCTACATTTTTCAGACTTATGTTGGCTCATTAAGTTTTTTACTTCTGCAAGGAAGTTTGGTTTTGACTGAAGGTCTGCTAAAAGTGTAGCTGCATACTTAGCATGGTGTTTTTCTCTCCTTAACTGGGATGGATGAATAGTTTGGGACTGAAATTGGATTTCAATGGAATCATGGTGTTGACCTCAAAGGAAAGACGATCATGATCTAAGAGTAATGCATCAAAATGATTCATTTTGTCGATCACAAGTTTTCTCTGTGTTCTACTGCTCTACCTCTGCACATGATAGAGCTTTCACTACTGAGGAGTTTTAAATGCTGTGTGAATTGAAACAGTTTGTCCTATTTGCCAAGGAGATATCCTACCCCATTGTATTTTTCTTCTCTTGAGATCCTCTTTCTATTTTTTCTCATTCTGACCATCTGTAAAACTGATAAATGGGAAAGGGAGCAGAGACCAAATGCTGCACCACACAGCCTGTAAGTCTCCAGTATTCCTCATGTGACTGCCTTGTTTTCTTGCAACTGAAGATTTAATATTTAGGGAGGTAACAAAGTAAGAAAGAGTGTTGCCACTCCATACATTTTAGCTATATTCCCTGTTCCTCTAAAATGTATGTCTTTATTGCAGGCTTATTAAGCAGTGTGGGCCCATGAAATACAAAAGCACAGGAGGAGATCTCTCCAGAGTAAACAAAATGTGACACCGTGAGAGAAAAAAATTTGCTGTTTTTAACATATACTATTCATATCTTTACTGAGCAGGGATTTCTGTCTCCAAATTCAGTTTAAAACTACCCAGCAGGTAGTGTGAATAGGACCATAAATGTGCCCCAAGGGAAAGTGTTGTTCCTCTTTGAATGGCACTACTCTAAAATTGCCGAGGTTGGGTGCTGCCTCTTAGAATTTGCTGAATCCTTCTGGCATAATTTATTCTCAAGATTTAAGAGTAAATTACTTGTCATACTGAGTAGAAGTCTATTTCATTAATATCCCTACCACTGAAATTCCATGATTATGGTTTTTTTCAGTTACCTTTCCCAAAAGAGGAAGCTATCTTTCTTCTTCAGGATGAGGACATTCTCTTCTTTTTTAAGATGTCTGGGGTAAACTTCCTTCTAAAACTGCAAATATACCAGCATTGTTGTCTTAGAATAGCTGGATTGACAAAAATAAGGGTATCTGAATGATTATTAAATTTATTGTTATTATAGTGTTGGAGACGGAAATCTTGCTTCTTGAGATTTTTTGTGCCACAGGCTTTTTGCACCTCCTGTCCAACATTTCACAATTTCCTGGGAAATCAGACAGCTTCAGCATTGATGTAAAAACCATGATGCTACCATTGGATCTCAGAACTGTCAAAATTTTGTTTTGTGATGCTGATTAATCTCAAGTCACATAATCTCAAGAGTAACTTGAATTAAATTCATAATAAAGAATTCTATAAAAACCCACAAACCAAACAAATTCACAAAATCAATCCATAACCAAAGATCGTTAACACATTCACAGTTTCATCCTATAGATCAACTATATATATATATAAAGATATAACTACCTTTATGATGCCTATCTGACTTAAAGTCCTTTCAGCTACTATAAAAAAGAGAACATTAATATTTTAGCAAAAGCAACTGGAATTTTTAGTCACTCCTGGTAGTAATACAAGTAAGTCAAATACTTTGGTGGTGGAAGCTGTATACAAAAAATTAGGTGGAGAACTCTTGACAGTATAGTATTTTCATGTTTAAAATTCCAAGTACTAATTAGTACTAATTTGGTGCCGTAAAATTTGTCAGAATACAGATTTTATTGTCGTCCTTCGTGTCTTGAGAAACAGAAAGTATAAACATGTTTTTAAGGAAACAGAGACTTAATGCCAGACGTGATTCCAATGTTTTTATTTTCCTTTTGGCAGAAAGTGGTTATGAGTTTCATCAATGACATCATTCTCTTATAAATATTAGCGTTCAAACTCAGAAAAAAAAAAAAAGGAAGTGGAAAAATCTCAATACTGCTGAGTATTTTATATTGTAGTTAATGTTTCAGTAGCAAGATCTAGTAGCTGGGGTGTTACTAACCACGTCATCCTGTGCTGTGATTCTTTACCATTTTTACAAATGTAAGGTACACAACTCATTACTTTATCAAGGGTGACATTATTTATTTGCACATAATAGGTTAGGCATTCCTCACACACACATACCTGCACATAATCATTTGCCAATAAATTTGAGAACTCTTAAGAGAGCTTACAAATTTTCCCTGCCTAGAACTCAATGTAGTTTTCAGACTGCTCAGCTTTCTACAGGATACAGTAGTTACTAGGTAAATTTATTGACTCTAAACTGGTGTAAATCAAGAGCTTAAGCATGGGCTTCAGTCTGCTGAAGCAAGCAGTTTACTAGAAAGTGAGAAAATAGAAAAGCTTTTGTAGTATTTGCTCTTGCTCTGCAAGAATAATTCATAGGTCAGCTATTGAGAGACCTTCACTTCCACATAGACTAGATTAAGATCAGTGGCATTCCTTGTTATTATTTATATTGCTTATTCTATGCATAATTTATAATTACATAACTCAGCTCAGTGCAATAAATTATCTTTTTGGTGGCCTACAATGTTGATCAGTTAATCTTTTCAGAAGAGATATTGCAATAGTGTTTGGAAAGAAGACCCATAGTGTTAGCTGCCCACAATTAGAGATTTTACATTTTAAAAATAAATCTTGAAATTAGCTCAGTTACTTTTCAACATAAAGCTACATATGGAATGAATTGTCTTGGTGGGAGTCTTGCATGATCCAATGGTGATTGCAAAGGTCATCCTCTGGAATTTGGTATCTTTTGGATGAGATTGCAGTTTGGACACTGATACACAATTCTGTCTTACCCAACTAAACAATCAAATGTAATTTGTTAATGAAGTGAAAACAGTAATGTATCAATTACTTAAGCTTCCAAATTATTTACTGTTAGTTCTTATTTAGCTGTCTGTGTGATAGACTTGCTGCATTTACACTGTAGTCAACTCCATTACAAGTAAACCCATTCGTATGTGTGTATATATACCTGTACAAATTATTTTCTTGTATATATAGAATTCTTCTAGTTAAAATAATTTCCTGTATGTAGAATGCTCTTGCTCAGACTACTTTGAAAGTACAAAATAAAATACAGGTAAGGATTGTTTTAACATTAAATAAATACTTTGAGAGTAAACAGAAGCTGTCTTTATTGACAGTTTATTAATCGGTTGAAAGAAAACTATTTGAAGCTTTTCTAACTCTGGCTGACAAGAGGTTAAAATATTATAAGTGTGGTTACCACATCACATGGGAATTAAGAATATTTTTCATTATTCTTGTCAAAGAAATGTGTTTGCATTTGGTCTGAAAATTGCCAAGTATTGCCATTATGGCTCTCATTTAAAACACAAAGATGTCCCTCTCTCACTCTGTAAACGGGCTAATATTTTGTATCCAGACACAGGTCACCTAGAACCACTAAATGAAGAAATGGCTTTCTTAAGTGTACAAATGTCAACATCTGTAAAACTTTTAAAGCCTTGTGGGGAGAGGCTAAACATATTAAGTCAATTGGAACTGTTAAATTAATGTTCTGTGTACAAAACCAAAATACTTATTGTAAAATAAAAGAATCCCAATATATAAATTATTGTAATAGGAGCCAGCTTTTCAGGGGGGGAAAGCAGAAAACCACTATCAACCCCTCTAGAGAAACGCACTTTCTCTTGTTAGAGGTTTAAGCAATTAATACCTTTTACTTGGCAGTTTTTTTAGATAACATGTTGTGATTACATGGCAGCTGCTATCTGGTTAAGCCACACTGCAGAAGGGCACACTGCAGACTCTCAGTGTCATATGAACACTTGCCACCAGTGAAACCCAAAGTCCTTCCCCTGTCCTGGGAATCCCTGTGCGGAGCTAGGGCCCTGCATGTCACTTGCCGTTCTTTCTCCTCTGTGGCTTTTCTCCTTAAAATGTAACATTAGCTCCTTACTTTCTGTAAGAGTTAATATTAAGTGTGCCAAAAGGTGGGTGCCCTCAGTCCCTGCCAGTGTATGAAGAGGAGTAGTGAGGAGACACGGTATTAACAATATTGAATAAATCATCATTTATTCTTACACTGACAATTGTGCTCCAAGAGGCAAAGCTTCTGTTGCATTTCTTTGCTCTATACAGTGCTCCAGTGATAAGAGTTGCCTACTACCTGGTTTCCTTTAGATGCAGGATCTGGTTTCCAGTGTCTGCTTCTTAAGGAGATTGGTACCACCCTCACAAAAAAAAAAAAAAAAAAGCTCTTGCTTCTTTATGGTTTTGCTTGCACAGGACAGGCTGAGTCATACATGAAATGTGTTTTAAAAAGCACTTTGCCTACATGACAATTGTCCCCAATAGACTGGACAAATGTCATGGCTCATTAACCCACGGAAAAACGGCATGCATTATTTTGGATCCAACAAAGTGGAGGAGTAGACAACTCTTGGCCGCAGCATCTTTTATATTGGAAGGCAGGGACTTGTAAGCAATGCCTTTTTAGATGTGGCTTCTGTGGTCACAGGTAAGCAGTGTAAGACTGCAGATTCCTTTAGTTCATGTTTTTACTTCTTAACCACAGAAATCCCATTAGCAATGCCCATTCGTCAGCCTCCTGATGGACAAGTTAATTGTCAAGGTTTTGCTAAGTACTGAATCAAGTGTGTTTTTGTGGTGTTAAGTCTCTGCTAATAAACTCATCAATTTGATGTTAACTGAGTGTTGCTGGCAGGCAAAGTCATATATGAATAGAGATGGGGAAGTAGACAGCTCCATTTGTATTCTAGCATTTTATTTTGTATCAATTTCATTCATTATGCTACTCATAGTTATTTGATAAAAATACTTGTTTGGTGTAAATTTTTTTAATGCTTTCAGTCAAAATGGTTCACTCACCTTGTCATAGGCTAGGTTAGAAAGGCAAGGGGTTTATTTTGAAATGATATGTAGGATTTCTAAGCTAATAATTGTGATTGGATATTACCCTCTTTTTAGAGCCAGACTGTGTTTACCTTTAGATTTTTTTTGCTTTCATACTGTAGTCTTTAAGGAAATAAGCATTGCCTTATTTTTACAGCCCCTGTGTCCTCCCTCCCAACACATGCTCTTGTAATAATAATGAAGTCAACACCACAAAGCACAGTGTATAGTGAGAGCTTTATTCATAGGAACTGCTTATCATTGTGTGTTTTAGCTCCAAGGCAGTAATCACCTATCAAATCTCTTATCTGCAAACCCATTTGGCAGTGCCAGCACTGTATGTATTGGTTTGAGTCTGATTATATTAGTCTGTCAGTTTGGTTTTCCTTCCTTTGGAGGATATACTTGATTATTTTCTACAGACTAGCAAGGCGAAAGCAGAGAAACAACACAGTTGAAGACTAGTGAAAACTTTACTGTGGGCAATATGTAAAATTAACAGTGGGGCTGCCACTGTTTATCTCCCCATCTTAATGAGTTATATTTACTTTCAACAGGCCACCCACGCTTCCTTGGATCAGATATTTCTAAGCACATGGAGCATGCATAGACATAGAGGTGCACTTACTTTCAGTAGGAAAACATGTATATTCTTTAATTTGATTTTGCTTATTTGATGGAAAACAAGGTGGTGTTAATTTTCTGAGCTTTCAGGCCAGCTGAGATCAGGGTGGTCTAGGACTTAACTTCTTTTCCTGGTTTAAGATTTTGTCTTTTATATGGTGAAGTGGAACTGGCAGTATGTCGGAGAACTCAGAGGACTCTGTTGTTTTCAGTGAAAACCCCACCCCCAAAGGAAGCTACACAAAAAGACATTAGTACATAACAGGCTGATTGTGGCTCAGTCCAGCTGTGGAGCCATGGTAGATTTTTGTTCATTATAAATTATAACATAATTTTTTATAGATATATAGACTTGCATGCTATTGTTTGCTCATTTCCAGCAAAGAAGGCAGGCTCAGCTCTCCTTCTCTAGGTTAGAAAAGCAAGTCATGTTTGAAAGCAGCATGTTGATATGGCCAGCAAAATACTAGTGGAATTTTACCTTTGCAGTAGGTAGTGAAGAATAATTTTTAAAATCAAATCTCTACTTGCCAGTACTTATTGCCAGGCATTGTTTTGGAGTTGACCGGTTAGGTCTACTTAAAACAGAGTTGTTGCTCTAACTCTTCCCTCTTATAGAGGTGTAGAATTTTAGAATTTAATCAAAGAGATTACTGCTATGTCTGCTCTCCCACAGGTATGTGTAACAGACAAATGACTCAACCAACTAGGTGTTTCCCACACATTCCTGAGTTTTCTTGGGAAATGAAGAGAGATTTTCCTCTAGGGATTGTCTTTCTTTAGGTTTTGTCCAGTTCACCTCTCTTCAGCTAAGTTACATGAAGTTTCTTTAGGGACTCTTAGTCTAAAAAGATGCCTCTTCAGAAGCCTCCCTATTTCACCCCATGGCACCATATTTGAACAGAACATTAAAGTCAGCATACCACAGACCTTGAAAAAAGTGGATTTATGCTCAAAGCTGCCTGCTGACTCTGGTGTTCCTGGCTTGGTGCAGAGCAGTGTAAAGGCTGATACAATGCACACTGGTGTAATAAGACTGCTTGATTCTCATTTGGATCCCACCTTCCCCCAAAGAGCAGAAGGAAGTATTTTCTCCATACCTAGAAATTACTTGCATTTCCTTATTCTGAAGCTTCTGTAGCATTGTAATTTCTGTGTTTACTCCTTCGTGTGTTTAATAAGAATGCTTTGTTAAATAAAAATGTGGTAGGCATAGGAGAAAAAATTAAATTTCCTTCTGGATGTCCCCCCTGCACCACCTCATCCCAGATTGTTTTCCTTTGTGTGCCTTTAAAACAAATAGCATGTGGTTCTGCGAGTGTTCCTGTAATTTAAAGTAGTGGTGTTGCCTGCAGAAATGAAGGGTCCTTCATTTCATAAAACTTGTATGGTATTTTCTAATGAAATATGACAGCCCATTTGTGCAGCTGTGTCTAATAAGGCATGAATACATTTAAGTGCTGTTTACGTCCTCACACTGTTTGTTTGAAGTACAGAAATGCTGTACAGTCACATTAAGCAATTCAGTATAGAAATCTAACTTGGACTGACTATTGATGGGAAGTATTTCATGATCCTGTAGCAGGTTAAAACATATGGTTGTAGTTACAATAAATAAATTACTTGGTCCATAAACCATTGCCATTCAGCACAACTGTCAGGTTGATGTAGGTTTATTCTTCAGGAAAATAAAATGTAGATAACAGATAAGTAATAAATTATAATCTGAGTCCCTGGGGAAGGGAAAAGTTTCAAATTCTTTTTAACGAGGGCACTTGGAAGAGAGGAGGAAAAGGTAACGTGCCAGAGATGAGAAACTCTCCAAACATGACTTAATTCTATTCATCAGTTTTTCTTCTAGTATTTCTTCCCTACCCATCCTCAAGTCTAGGGAAAATGAAATTGCTACTAAGCCGTAGGCAGCAAAGGATTCAGGCATTGTCTTAGTTGCATCTGATTTACCCTTGAATAGTACTGTTGCCTGTTCTGGAGCAGAAATGTTTTTCTCTGATAAAAAATAAGAAGCATTTTCTTTCAGTTTTTAAAAATTGTTTCTGGCTTTATCTGAATTTCTTAACCCAGTATTCTTCTGCAACACAGAAACAGAGATAGGACAGTTGAATTTGGGAAGATGTAGATACCGTATTAAGATAACTATTCATAGCTGTAGATAGTAAATGTATCTGCTCAGAATATTGTTTTCCAGTAACAGTATCAGAGTGTGGTTAACATAAAGGATCCCTGAGGAAGACTGGCACAGATCCTCAACTGCCTTTTTATTAACATATAATTCAATTATGGCTTTGGTGTCCCTGGTGACCAGGCTCTCACTGGCATTATTTTTTTTACATTCTGTTTGGTTTTGAAAGTATATTTTTAAAAATCATTCAGTCTTACATCTGTTTTAACAGATATGGTTATGAAAAAACTCTGCAAGTTTCTGCTTACATCACAAACAATGAATATTTTAAAAGCTTAAATTCTTGGTATCATGTAACACTATTTAAAGTTCATTATCTCTACTGCACAGTAGCCTCAGCTGGGCATAATTCTTCTGATTGTAACTATATGATACATAGGAATATATTTCAAAATATATGTTCTTGTACAAAAAAAAAAAAAAAAAAAAGAAAAAAAAAAGGTGGAAATCTCTCTTAGCTTTCTCACTTAATTTGATTCTTCTGCCTCTGTCTGTGTAGGTTTTTCCCCAGACTATAAGTGTATTTTCTGACCAGGTCATTTAATTTCTGGAATTCCACAAAAAAATACTCAGTGCTCAAGGAGTCAGTACACAACATTCAAGTACTCTGAATTTCATAGCTCTGGAGAGCCTCTAGAACAATTCAGTTAGCACCTTCTGTGTCCCCTTATCTACTGCTTCTCCAAGCTTGTCTTCATGAGACCTTGGCTTTTGCCATAATTGTTGGAAAATTGTGCTTTTTCTCTGTCCTGTAGAAGACAAAGCTGTTTGAGAAGCTACCTACTGTAGGAGAGAAATGGTTCACAGCATCTTCTCATTGCATCTACAGAGATGACAGCAGATGCACATGGGCACACGGTGCTGCTGCTGCAAGGGAGTGTCACTCACTGGCATAGGCCAGGTCTGGCTTTGTCTACGTGCTGGTTGAGTTTCGTCTGCTTGTTCACTGCAGAGAAGGGGTTGAATATACTGAAGACATATGTGCCCACATTTCATTTGTAGGGGTCTGACTGCAAGCATTGGCAACAAATGTATAGATTGGGAAGCCACCGCGTGTTTTAGAGGAAGTCTGTTAACAGCTTGCAAAAATTCAGTGGTTTGCTTTGGGTTCTGATTTCATCCAATTTTTGAGCTACATGGAATGAATTTTTTTCTCTTTATGAATTCACCCATGTAAGACTATTGGTTCTGCAAATGGTTTTGTTGCCTCTATAAAATTAATTGTTTCCTAGCCTATCACTGTGCGCATATATGTTTTATCCATAACCTGAGCAAGATCTCCTTCAGAAATGATCACTAGCAGAAAATGAATTGTTTCTTTAGTATCTGATGGGTAGACTTAGAGTAGTAAAGATAAGCATAGAGTGGTGTGCCTCTTCTCATGATGTTTCCTTTCTGTAAGTCAAAAGAGGAGACACAGTTTTAAGACATCACTGAGGCACCCTTGCCTGGCACTAGTTTTCTTATCCTTTTCCTGCACGTGTTGTTCATAGGAGTTTTATTTGCATAAAATACAAAGAGGCAGAGGAAAACTTTAAGTCTTTTAAAATCTTTTAAATCTAAATTTTAATTGTTTCAGTAAGTAATGGCACAGGAATGGAGTTTCTTTACGTAAAAATACAAAAGCTAGATGCTGTCTCACACAGGGCGAAACATATTTCAAGCAGATGGGCTTTCAAATGAGGATGGAAACAGCAACTCATGGATGACCAGGTGCCCAGTTTTTCTGTCCTGAAGAGCTAAAAATAATTTACATATTTTTGTTTTTAAAACATTTGCATGTCATCTTGGTGTGATTACTGGCACATGTTGTATTGATTCAACTTTATTGTCACATTATTCTTTCACATTCAAGGGTCACATGTGCTCCACATCTGGTGAACATTGAAAAGCCTTTTGAAAAGCATCACCATGTTTTTGTTCTTAGAAATGCTTATGACAAATATCACAGTCCTGCATCTGCTTCTGCTATTGGTTGCAAACAGGATGCACTAGGCTGTGCCTACTGTCCAGTTACAAAACCACCAATGATAACATAATACATTTCCTGTTAACTGAAGTGATTAACTGCTTGGCTATTGGTCCTTGTTCTTTGCACTAGAATGACTGATAGGAATGAACTTTTTTATAGTTATTCATGCTAAAATATACTCTTGCTTTTGAGGAGAGCATGCTTTAAAAACCACTAGCATAGTATTTAATGTCAGAAGTCTCCAAGAAACTACTACTTAAAACATTCTGGAAAATGTTGAATGTTTTCCAACAGATCTGCCGGTGCAGTTCTGGTTTGGTACATTGCTCAGTGCATTTTGGAGTGTGACTGCATGACTATTTAGAACACTTCATGACAATGCTGTTGCATTGATGTATTGAACATCTGATGGTGTGAAGTATGCTCATTGTGAATTCCATCTGTTTAGAATATACATTTCCCTGTATCAAACCAGTTGCATGCAAAGAAGACTGCAGTGTGCTTTTCGCACATTATTTATTATGTAGGGCAAAGTTAGACATCATGATTAGCATCTTCTTGCATTTCACCCTTAGGTGCATATTATATAAAATCTCATTTGGAGATGCCTAAACCCAAACTCAAACCTGAAACATGTTTAGTTGGGCTTAGAATGAAGGAGAAAATATTCTCTTGACTCAATAATGACCTTCATTTCTCTTTTGGGACTTGACTTCTGACACAGAGCGAAGGCCAAAATAAAACCCAGACTGAATGAGGGCCCTGACTTAAACCTGCTTTTAATTAAGCCTTGTAAAGAAGCTTTTCTGCAAAAATTCTCAGGTTGAAGAGTTCATGCAAAAAAAACCTCCCTGTGGCTTATGAACAGCCAAAGTGGGGACATTCAAACATACATTTTTGAATAGTTTAATTCAGAAAAAAATCAAGGGAGAAAGTCCATATTATTTATTTAATGCAGTTTTTATCAGAATCACTCATTCTCCAGTTATTTTCTTTTTTCATTGTTCTGTGTGTTTCAGTTAAAACTTAATGCTGCTGCAAGATGCTTTGATATGAACAAATATGAAAATGAAATTGTTTTGGTTTCCTTTTTTCCTAATTGCACATAAATCTGGCCCAGTTCAGCTGGACACAGTTACAGCGCATTAGACATGTAATACACATTTCAAATCAGAATCCCTGTGCCAAGGCAAAGGTCAAAGTAATTTTCTTGTTTGTTTGTTTTTAAAGGGATTAAATAAATGTAGTTTTACCACAAGGAAACTGACAGCGTCCATTGCTCACTTACGGCTTTGAAGTCCACATTTTAATGGGAGAGGACAATCCTGTCCGGATCAGTAGCAGGGATAATTTCAGAAGTAAAGGCTGTGTGTTTTCTGTGCAAAATAATGCTCTTTGTGCAAGATGTCTGCTAGATCACTTACACTATCATCTCCAGACAAGAGCTTATACCACATTAAAATAAAGCTGTGGCTTCAGTGACAGGCTGTAAACAAAAAGGGTGGGATACAGTTAATGGCAGTAGTGTAGTGCTAAAGAAAAATAAATAATTCCCTTTTACTTGCAACTGGCAAATGCCCAAATGCTGAAACATCATCAATCATCCTTGATGACTAGATGAGATCATAAACTGAATGAGGAAAAATAAATTTGAATTTAACTTAAATTGTGATTGGCACAGTAAAAATTAACTTTCACCCTAAAAAATGTTTTCTTCTTCCAAAGCATTTCTAATTGCCGCCCTTCCCAACTTTTCCCCACCCATTGCAGAAGTTCCAAGTGCTCCTCACTGTTGGTAATGTCAGCTTTCCATGTCTGTTTCAGCATGTGCTTTTAGGTTTTTTTTTTTGTTGAGAAGCAAGCTGCTTTTGCATTTCTTCCAAAAAAACATCTTAAGTGTAGTCTTCATATAAATACTGAACATCATGTTATTCATAACCTCATAATTCACCAGTCTAGCAGCTGAATAATGTAGCAGGCATAGAGGACTGAGAAGCAAAGGATATTATACAGATCAGGAGAGTCATTCTGACAAAATATTGTTGGGGAAAAACTTCCTGAGAAAACTACATTGAGTTTCTTTTTCAGTTCTTCACATATTACAGTTTATTATGAACAAAATACACACTCTAGGGAACAGTTATGTAGTGTCAGGAAAATTGACTTGATATTTTAATTTTTACAGCTGTTTGTGTTTTGCACCGTGATTTTTTTAAAAGTGTCTATATCATATCCCTGGAGAGAGTTGTTCTTCACGAGTAGATAACTTTAAATATAAGAGTTAAGTTCTGGAAAGTTTGAGACCTGGTAGAAATATTCCACCAATAGTATGAAGTCCTGACATTGTGAAGTCAGCATTGAAGCTGGCAGACTACAACATTATTTAAAAGATAATGCAGTGTATCACAAATATTGCAGTCAGGCAATGATCATTACTGATTATTTGAAAAACATCAGATGTGCCTGGAAGAACTGGTTTGACACTGATTTTGATAAGCAATAAGCAAGGAAATGTTGTAGTTCTAGACCATTGGTTTAAAGGCAGTGTTACATCCTGGCTATTCATGGCACATACCAAGTAAATGGAGAATATCAGTCTCGTTCTTAGGGGTCTAATTGATGCCAAATTGGCAGAGATTGAGTAGTATGAGAGCACAGGTTCCTGAGCTTTTGCATATTTCCTTATCAGTTGTGTAGATAAGGTCTTTTGCTTCACCATGCTGTCAATCTGGTCTTTGGTCTAAGATGAAAACATTGAATTTAATTATGTAGCATGGGCTTGGATTCAGCTCTCCCCTGTAATATCAGATGTGTAAAGGGAACCTCTGATGGTAATTAGTGTGTATTACTTGTGAGTGTTGGGAACAAACTATGTGAGCAATCTTTTCAATAGATACACTGAGAGATTGTTTTTTTCCTCCTTAATTAAAAAAAAAGGCATAAATGCTGACTTAGAATAGCTCTGATTATGTTGTGAGATCAGTCATGCTGCTTGTTTATTTATTTGCATAATAAGATCTGGGGGAAATCTATTCTAGACTGAGTTAAATTTCTGCCAGCATATGATGATGCCACGTTATTTTATGTGGAGAGAACTGTAAACTGAGAACTTGTGATTTTGGAGGAATGTCTTTCGAAGGCTTGCTGCTCATTGCAGTTGGAGGGATGCAGCCAAAATAGTATTTTAACTTTTTTTTTCTCCTGTTATACATATCAGGTTTTTTGTCTGTGTTGGCAGGAGGCTCAGTTTGTGGATAGATGTTTATCCTTTTGTACATGATCATGTTCATGTAATCATTCTTGCCAGAAAGTGGAAACATAAGTACAGAAGGTTTTGAGACACCCAGAGTAACTTTTATGGACATGGAAGATTTAATAGCAGTCAGTAGGGCATCTCAGTGGCCAGTGTAGGAGCATTTGGATGTGAGAACTGTGGGCTTTGTGGCAGTGCTGTGCTGTTGTCAGGAGAGGAAAACACAACTGCCATGCACTAGGGCCACATGACCCTTCTAGGGCCACAGTGTTTTTTGAAAGGACCAATAGTAAAGGTTAATTGTAACACATTGTTCCGGAGTATTTTGTTTCAATTTTGCTTTACTGAAGTTACCACATACATTCCTTAAGTGGTTTGATATAGGCATTTAATAACCTTGTCTTCTCAATTCATGGTGTAGTTACATGAGATAGGTGGCTAGTGAAACATGTGACTTAATTCAAGACTGAGAACTGGTGGAGTGGTTCTTTATGTCCAATTCTCAGTTATTTTGCAGTTGGCTCAGTGTTTGCTAGCCTGTGCTGAAAAGAACAGCTGAGAAAAGATGGTTGCACTGGTTCCAAGGAGAACTTCTATCAGCTGAAAGCTGAGTCAGCTCTTGCAAAGCCCATTTATACCTCAGTCTCAGGATCAACAGTGAGTTTGGAACATCCCAGGACTCCTAACATTTTTTCAAATCAAGAAATTTTACCCATAGTTTTGCCATTAGCAAAGTTGCCTTTGCTATGTGGTTTCTACATTCCTACCTGCAGCATCAGAGCCTGTTCTGAATTTTGTGGCCATGAAACTAAATATTCTACATTTAATTGCACGCTTTGCTGAGAACAGCATGAAGTACTGGCTTTAGGAGCTCACCCTTGCTCTTTTCCTGATGGTTGAGTTATTATTGGTCATTTGACTGTTGATCAGTTACCTACTAGTTATTCTCAGGCTAAATGTTTTGCTTTTAGAGCAAATTTTCTGTTGCTTTGTGCCTGAGGATTTTAATTGCTTCACACGAAAAGTTGGTAGATCCATGTATTGGAAGGATAAGGGTATGTTCTGGAAGATTAGGTGAGTAAAAAGTGTAACGTTCAGGCATCCTCCATGAATTCACCACTTCAGTTAAATGTAAAACACTTTTGTTCCTGTAGTAATCTAAAACTTTAGCAAGCTGGTTTTTGGTAAAATCAGTAAGAATTAGTAACAGAGATTTCAGAATTTTTTCCTGATAATAATTTTTTCTTTCAGTAACAACAAATATATTTTTTTCATGTCCTTCACTTTACCTATGTGTACTAAAAGGTTGCAAGTTTTAAATTATCACTGAACTAGTAAAACAATAATCCTTATTCTTCAATGATCTCTGGGAATCTGGTACCAGAAAGAAAGATTCCAGGAGCCAACTCTCCTGCAGGAATGAAGAATTCTGATTACTTGTTTCAGAATATTTGTCTACTCCATGGACTGGTTTGAGGGTCAAGATCTGGCAAAGACATTTCACTCCCAAGGGAAGTAGAAGCTATTGAGGCCAGTGGGTAAATTTAAGTAGCTTCATTTTCCTTTTCTAATGCTTCTGCCGAGGATCATCTAAGCCCTCACAAAAGTTGTGCTAAATAAAAGGAAACTGTTGCACTTTAAGTATACATTTGCCTTTAGTGGCTAATGGAACATTCACATCATCTTTCATTTTGGACATGAAATACAGCAACTTCTGGTTTTTCTTCAAGGAATTTGGTTTGTCGAGGAAACATCTGGTTTATGTAAATGAGCAGGGAATTCGATACACGAGAATATGATTGCAAAATAGCATCTACGTGGTCTCTGCATCAGTCATTCAGTTACCTTTTGCAAAAATAAACAGCAATTACATCTGTAATTACATCTGTAATTGCTGTCCCTTTTTCAGTGTGCCGTGTTAATGAACATGTCTTGCTCCTCTCCTACGAATTTAAAACAAATTAAAAAAATAATAAAATAAAATTAAGAAGAGAGCGAAGCAGCATGTCCGCAGCAGAAAGGACGCAGCAGGATTTTCCTGATGCCGAGGGCCGAGCTCAGCCTGGATCAGTTTTCCAGGCGGCGGCTCCGCGCCCGCGGCGCTCCAACAGCGCCACCTGCAGGGCGCGGCCGTGGCCGGGGCGCTCGGGCCGCGCCGCCCGGAGCGCCCGGTGCCGCTGGGAGCCCAGAGCCTGGCGGCTGTCCTGCCCTCAGGCTGTCCTGCCCTCAGGCTGTCCTGCCCTGTGGGGAATGTCCTGCCCTGGGGCTGTCCCCTCGTGGGGGCTGTCCTGCCCTCAGGCTGTCCTGCCCTGGGGCTGTCCTGCCGTGGGGAATGTCCTGCCCTCAGGCTGTCCTGCCCTGGGGCTGTCCTGCCCTGTGGGGAATGTCCTGCCCTGGGGCTGTCCTGCCCTCAGGCTGTCCTGCCCTGGGGCTGTCCTGCCCTGGGGAATGTCCTGCCCTCAGGCTGTCCTGCCCTGGGGCTGTCCTGCCCTGGGGAATGTCCTGCCCTCAGGCTGTCCTGCCCTGGGGAATGTCCTGCCGTGGGGGCTGTCCTGCCCTCAGGCTGTCCTGCCCTCAGGCTGTCCCCCCGTGGGGAATGTCCTGCCCTCAGGCTGTCCTGCCCTGGGGAATGTCCTGCCCTCAGGCTGTCCCCCCGTGGGGAATGTCCTGCCCTCAGGCTGTCCGCCCTCAGGCTGTCCTGCCCTGGGGCTGTCCTGCCCTGGGGGCTGTCCTGCCATGGGCGCTGTCCCGCTACTTCGCCTTCCTCATCACGGATCCGGTCCGTGCTCCAGCGTGTTGGGCTGCAGCACTGCACGCCGGCCTCCTTCCTCACCAGCGAAGAGGTCCGCGCACTTCTCTTTGCTCTTCTGCCTTTATAAATTCAAACACAGAGAAACAGCTCTTGTGTTAAAGTTTAATTATTCTCAGTTCAGCTTTGTTCCGTCTCGGCCGTGTTTTATTGAAATTATTTTGGTGGCATTTCTCTTGCATGTTTTCTGATGTGGAAAAACAAATCAAAACCCACTTATCACATGAATCATTGTTAAAGTCAGCAGTAGTCTTCTGTGTAAAATCTGCCAGTAAAAGCCGGGAGGATGGGGATTAAACCTGGAGCACATTAAATTAGTTCCAGTCTATCCCAAGCAGGCTCTGCATTGCTTGCTTAGGCAGGCAAAACGGAAACAGGCAGTTTATAACGAGGCTGGTTTAAAAACCGTGGGGTTCATTTGAAAAAGATTTATATCCTTCAGTATATAAACATTACAAACGTGGGCTGCAAGCAGGAGGCAAATCTTTATCAAAATCTCTTTAAGAGCTTTTTCATTGTGAATAAAATGGACAGCGTGTACTCTTGTTTGAAGATTCGCCAATATCTGTACACTGATATTTTCTCAATGCTCTTACTAATTAAACTGTGGCTCAGGGTAGAACAGCGAGACCACCAAGCAGTAGTTTGCTAGGGTCTGACAGAAGTGGCAATGACTGAGGTGGCAGAGGGACATTATTTGGAGGTAGGAGAAGAGATTGTCCTGAGAGTAGTTTTGGATTTTTGTAGTGGTTATAAAAAAAACGAAGAAAAGGTGAAATTTTAAAGAGAAATGACTGTGTCTAGATTTATCTCCACCCACCCCCTTCCCATGCTGCTTTTCTTAAACAGTAGCAGAGATATTTTGTGGGGTATGTGATCTTTGCTAGGGCCTGCAGCACTTTCTTTTGGGAAGATCAAAACATTTGCTCCAGGAAAACTAGAAGTAGTCTGGGATGTGAGGGTCCCGGGTGACAATTGGTTTGCTACTCACATGGTAGTGCTACTCACATGGTAACATTTCTGAGTAACTTAATTGCAATCATGTTGTTTTGAAAGGTTATTTTTAGAAGGGGTAAACATATATCACTGCAATAAAAAAAAATATTTCTAGTAATAATGCAGTTATTTCTAGCTGTTGCAATACCATTTTACTGCATTTAGGGTACATTATAAGAGTTGTTCAGATCCTGGATTTAACAGAAAGTGCTTTTCATATTTCATTTTGATGTTAATAAACAGTGTCTAAAAGAGCTTTGTAATACTAGTCTGTCTTCCAAAATATGATCCAAGACTCAGATAAATGATTTAAAGTATTTTGTGCATTATAATATATTACTAAGGTACTCTGGATTCTCTCATCAAACTAGGGTGTCTCAGACCTCTTTTTTTTTGCTGCGGTGGTGTCTCCATACGGAATATCACTTAGGACCCAGAAGTCTCATTGTCATGTCCTGAGAGCATACTGACAGATGGCTTGTTAGAAAAGCAGAGTGCTGTGGAGTGATTTAAGAATTTTCTAGTAGTTCTTTAAGAAGAAATCTTGATTTTTCTGCTGTTATAGTAGTATGAGTATGCTACAATGGTAAAGATTGAAAGCACTCCCTTCCTGAAGTGTGGAGAGCCAGATAAGAAGGAAAGAAATTATATAAAAATGTTGTATTTTCTCTTTTGTAAGAGCTGTGCAAGGGAGACTGTGAGATGCACAGACTGGCTTTTGAAAAATGAAGCCAGTTGATGCTGAGATCCATCTTGTGACAACTTGATGGCTATTGATGCTCACACTAAGTAGGTTACAGGGGGCTCAAGTCTGGCTCTGTTGCACTGGCAGCAGCATACTATGACTCACATGTAGGTGGGGGCTGTAAGGGAAATTCTTAGCTACACTGAATGTTATTTCTCATATCCAGGCCTCAGCATCAGGCTATCAGAGCACTCAAATTCGCGATTGGTAGCATGGGAAGCTACCACTGCTTACAGGTGTAGAAAAGCAAGAAGCTCACATTTGGACTTGAAGCTGATCATTGGTCTCTAGAGGATCAGTCTAGTGCTGACCACTGGGCCAGGAATCCTTTCTTTGCTACCAAAAATCACAATGGGTAACTAACTGAAAAACATCTTGAAACCTCACTTTCTAGCACATACAGCTGAATTTGTGGGGTTTTTCTTTCTTTATTGGATAGGTTTGGGACTTTTTTTATATTGTATATAATAACCACTTTTTTTTGCCTGTTAGTGGAATCTGAAATGTGTTGTATTTCAGGACATGTTGATACTCTCCTAACATATTTTTTTTTAAAGTAGTTAACATAGAAGTAGCTTAAGCCAGATCTGGTCTTATCTTTAAAGTGGAGTATTTTTTTTTTTTTCCTAGTTAAAATGAGGTGGAATATACTTTTGCCCACCTCTTTAGAGTAAAACTTGGAACATAAATGCTTTCTGCATGAAGCAACTAAGAAATATATATGAAAATAACTGAAAACTTCTGAAGTCCTTAAATGTGTGGAATGGCATGCATGATTTAAGTGGTTTAAGATATTAGGACCAGATGTCCTGGGCTCCAGTGGTCTCCCTTTGTGCAAATGGGATATCATGAGGGATAGCTATGCTGACTCAGGCGTTTGGTTGAGTGGGAGGGAAATCCCAGGGGGACAAAAAGTGGGATTGTTTTTCTAGTTGTAGCTCATTCTGGACAAACGGATGGGGAGGAGGTGTGGCAGGAGCAATCCCCAGCAGCCAGGATGCCCTCACATGGCCCTTGCAGCTGGCAGTGGGAAAGCAGTCTGACATCTTTTCCATCCAGAGCAAGGGGCCAACAGCAGAACCCCTGCTAGTGCCACCCAGCTGGCCTGGCTCCACGTGGGGATGATGGGAATGCTGAAAGGAACCGAAAGAGGAGAGGACTTGCCACATGCCAACCAAAGGGCACGTGGGCCAAGAGGCAAAGGACATCATGACTGACAAGCAGGTGTTGCATGTATTCTCCAGTAATGAGCATCCTAAAAATTCACATACCCACACGAGTCCTGGCTGTGCAGTCTGCTCACTGCAGGTGAATACCAGCACAGAAGATTCCTGCCCAGCTAGGGAGCTGAAGAAACAGCTTGTAGGTGGTTGAGTTAAATTGTGTTTGAAAAGAGAACTGTTAGCTTCTAGAGCAGGAAAACATTTCCAAGATGGGATGAGAAGATTAAAAGAGTGGGATTTCAATAGTGTTTCACTATAATTGTCATTTTGTCTATGCCTGTATTTCACTTGATGTTTAATATTATATGCATGCTGAGTAGCTCTTGTTGCTGCAGTTCACACATTTATAGGGAAAAAAATATCCTTTTCTTTGGAGTATCACTGTTCTGCCATCTGCTGCTCTCTGAAAGATGGTTAGTTTTTCAGGGTAAGAAAAAACTGGACAGGAAAATTAAAGTTTTAAACTGATACATTTCAAAGGATGGAATGAGATATGGTTGTATAATTAACTTTCTTTTATTCTTCCCAACCTGAAGAGAAAAAAAGAATGTTCTTCTCTGCGCAAATCATGCTGCAGTGAGCATCCTCCAATGAAGATGTCCTGTGAATGAAAGATTCCTTCCACACACAAAAATGAACCAGTCATTCTTAAGTTATAAACTTACTTATATATATGACATCTGCCTTTAATCACCATGAAAGCTTGAATCCTGCTTGAAGCATAGTGAGCCTTGTACAAGGGCTAGAAATGTCAGTACTCCATTGTGATAACATTTACTGTACTGATCAACAGCCGTGGTGCTTTGCAGCAGAATGATAATCTGCCTTTATGTGTCCTTGTGTTGCCGTTGTGTCTCCTTCCTGTGGTTCCAGCTGGGGCTGTGGACAGAACCGTGGGATCTCCTTTGCAAACCTCCCATGTCCATATATTTTTATGTATTATGTCTTTGTCTATCTGCAAACCAAGGTGTAAAATATTTCAAATACAATGCAAAATATTTTCAAATTAGCTACTGCCTAAATTTCTATAACAACATGATCTGGCATCTAGTGTCATAAAACTATCTCATAAAAGTTGATGCTTTAAATGTCTTTCAAGTTTCTTGACATGTAGGAGTTTCAGTCACTAGTATTTTAATAAATTCCGGTAGTTTTTTGTAGATGTGTTTGTCTTAGTGGTAGATTTTCACAAAGTTTCTTGGCTGCTTTTTAAAAAAATAAAGGAGCAAAATAGAAGGGGTAGGGAGAATGAATGCTGCTTTGCTCAGATCTGTATCCATTTCCATTGAAATAGCCAAAAGAAAGTTGAATCTCAGGGATACTGCAAAATGGAGTATGTTCTGGTCAAGATAGTACCCCTATTCAGCATATTTTATGTAAAAGTATGATCTCTAAGCATCACTAAAAGATACCAGTGTATGTTTGGCCCAACCTCAGTTGAAATCATTATTTGAGTGATGCTTTGGTGCAAACTAGCATTGTGGCTTGTGGCAATGTATGATTTATATCCTGGTTGTCTGTTAATATCAAACTTGTAGGGGCAGAAGTTGACTGGATTTATTTTAAAAATTCTGATGGCAAGATAACACACTTAAACACAAAAAGCCAGAAAACAAATGTCTTTCAAATGGACCAAAACAGTCATGAAGGCTCCAAATTCCTTTTGTTTTTCATATGACTGGTTTTGCCATTTCACCCTCAGCCCCAGCCCTCATTTTGCATTTCTGGTACCAGTGTCCACCATGGTCTGACCCATCACCAAAAGTCTGGAGGTTTTCCTGCAGCCATGAGGAGTTTCTGGAACATTTGATGTTAGATTAACATAGGAATGAAAGAGGATGCATAAAATGAAGGTTTGAGAGAAAAGTTATGCTGGAAAACGCAAGAATGTGAAGGAAAAGAACAAGATGGGCTTGTTTTGACTGTCAGTCTTGTTTTATAACTCACTGCTTACAGCCTTCACAGCATGTACTGCCTTCATCCTTTCTGCTGTTTCTGAAATATTTTCTCCTCACAGTTCACAATTCCTTTCACTGCAATCAAGAACCATGTTAAACAGTTTATAGTTTTATTCACCAGATTTATTTAATGCACAGTATTCTATTCCATAAGACCACTGAGTCTGTGCTTTCTGCTTGTTTTCTGCCCTTTCACCCTCCAAAAATCTTTGTGAAATGTGCACACCACTGAGAACATCCTCACCAACTTAAGAACAGGAAAAATCATAGTTTCAACTTCCCTCATTCCTCATGTGCCTTTTTTGACTAGATTCAAGAGCTGTCTGATACTCTGAAATTTTCTTCTGCCCGAAGAGACATACATAAACTGTTATTCTTCCTTTTGATAAGGAACTGTCTCCCACTATGAAATTTACCCTTTCAATTCTTTTGTAACTCCTTTCAATGGTATCTCTAGTTTTTCACATCCTCTTAGAAATATGGACTCTAGGGCTCGGCCCAATACATAGGAATTGATCCTGACAGTGCCACATACTGTAGTAAACCTGCTTTCCTACTTCTGTCCCATGGATGCTGTATTCTATACTTACACTGGTCCTTTTGCCTTGGCCTAGATGTAAGTATGTTTATTACGGATTGGATCACAAGCTGAGCTAGCTTGTTTAACAAAAAAATTCACTTCTGCTCAAAAGCAGCTGCCTACAGAAGATTAAGAGAAGAGGACATGGTTATATGAATTCTCCCTGTTCCAACCATTATGAGTTCTGTAACAGTTGTGGTTTCTGTGTATTTACTAATATTTGATGGAATTTTTTTCCCCGGTGAGGTTTCCCATAATCTTTGCGAGCCCAAGTAAGAATTTAGCAGCCCAACAACATTTGGCAAGAAGTTCCACATCTGAACAAATTACATGAGGAAATACCTCAATTAAATTTGCTCTTTGAACTGGCTCCTTACCAGCTTTGTGTATTGCCTCTTTGTTGTTGTGGTGAGACAGAGTGAGCAATCATTCCCTACCTGCTTTCTCAGGTCCACTCATCATTTTTTAGACCTTGTCTCTCTACTGGGTCATCTATTTTGCTAACCTGAATGATTATAGTTAGTCATCTAAGCAGGAATTCAATTTTCTATGTCCTGAGCATCTCCCAAATCTATCTCCTGGGACAGAATCCCCTCCTTCTGCAGACATGATCTGCACTATTGAATGACCAAATCAGTTATACTATATTTTTCTTGATTTATACCTCTTTTATTTGTTTTCTAACCCTCTGGATTCTTATCCCTTGTTTTGTTTGTGATTGAATGCTTTCCCATTTTTCCTTCAAAGTTGATATGAGTTTTAACCTCATAGGATACTATGTTATCCCTGTGCCCTTTTCTCAGTTTTGAACCCCTACCATCTTCTAGCAATTTCCTCAATATTCCAAGACTTATAGAAACAAACAGCTTCAAAAGCCACACACAAAGAATCCTGAAAAAGATCTTTTTCTAATACAGGTTTTATCTTGACTGTGCCTGTATTCCTTTTTCATTCTTCTGACACTGTTTTTGCTGTGCTGATTCATGTTTTCACCAAGCATGTCTGTAGAAGCTAAAAGGTTTGACTGAGTAGGTTGGAAGTATTCCCTTTTTAACCTGTTGATGAGTCTCTTTTGTTAGACATGAGGTGATTTAAGTAAAATTCTCCTTATCCTTGCAGAGCTTCATCTAATAAAATCCAGACTTAATAAATATCCTTTTCTTAGTACACTGTTGCTTCTGAGCCCCCATGAACCCATTAAAATATCTAACACAGCTGTACATGTAGATGATTTCCAAAGAGAGAGGGAAAAACTGGACCATACTATGTAATGATACATTGCCCAACAGCATAACTCACTACAATGAGGTGATTTTGGTGCTGTGGAAGAAGAGATATCAGTGGGCATTTGAATTTTCTTAAAATATCTAAGTCTTGCAGTACTGAGATAGTGACAGAATCTGCTTGTTGTAGCAGAAGAAACAAAAATAACTGAAGAAGTTGTAAGATTAAAACCAGGAAATTGTTGTCAAGCAACTGTGGTCCTCAGTGACGACAGGAGAAATGTGTTAAGAAGAAATCTGAATTATATTGTTCAAAATATAGTTTCTTTTATGTCTTAAGGATATTCATTAAAGAAAAATACTGGAATATACTACTTTGGCTGTGGGATCCAGATGAAATCCAATTGCTTAGGTCATGATCATAGGCTAGGGAGTTATTGGCAGAAACAACTGTCCTGGGCTTTGCTTTTGTTTTGGTTTTGGGAATGATAAGGCTTGAAAAGCTTGTTTTAAATACTTGTGTTGTTATCACATATTAGCTGTTAAGTGTCAATGCTGTGTTTTTGGAATTATGCAAGACATGTTAAAAAAATTATCTCTGACCAGAAGAGCTTACAGATGTTGTGCTTTTAAAAAGTTTTATGTTGTCAGTAATTTCTTCTTGCCTTTGACTTGTCATTGTGTTCTGTAGTAACTTCTAACATCCTGGATAGATATTCATCAGGTATATCAAAGGGATGTTGATGTCTGTCATGGTGACTGATAGACACCAATTAAGCATCTGGCCATTTGACAGTGTATTGAAGAAGTCATCAAATGAGCAGGTGGTTATTTCTATAATTTTCTTTTATCTCTTGGCAACCTTAAACTCTAGTTCATCTAAGCTTCAAGCCAGCACTGTTGCATAAGGAGGCAGTCCAATCTTTGTCCTTGACAACTATGGTGTCTCTATGGCCAAGCAGTAAACCCAAGCAGAGAACCATTATGGTTAGAATTATTTGTTTTAATGCACTGTCACAGAAACATTCTAGCAGGTGCAAAAGGAAGAGGCTGTTGTGGTGAGTGGAAGCTGAGAATGAAGTCTAATTGGGAGAGCATGGACATAGGATGAATGTGAATTTGTATCTTTGACAGCATGAGCCAGGTCAAAAAATAGCTTCTGGAAAGCTTACTCCTTTTGTTCTATTTGTTTATAGTAAAATTTTAAGGTGCTGTCTCTCTACAAGGAGAGCCTGAAAATTGTCTCTCCAGTTCTGAGAACCTAGTTCTTTGGGCAATGTTCAGAGTGGGTGATAAATGCAGAAGAGAGGGCAGGAGCTTGATTTGGCTCTGTAGGGATATTTCATTCAAGAAGAATCATTAAAAGTAATGACAGAGAAGACAGGTCCTAGATTCTTTTACTGTTTCCTGTGTCTCTTACTAGCAGTTTAGTTCTGCACTGTTTTCTTTATATGTGTATTCTTGGTGTGTTTCTGTATCGTTTATCAAGTGAATAGACAGACGCTGCCATTAAAGAGAGGAAGATGCAGTCTCTTGGTATTGGCAGGGGCAAGTCATAAAGCTGTTTTGGTCTCCAACAAAAGGCACTGGATGTCTCTCCTGATCTTGAATGGCTTACACTTTTTTTTTTAAACTGGAGGCAGCCATTTACTGCCAGTATCTTACACCTCCACTCTCAGTCTGCTGTGAGTTCACTCAATGCTTTGTCTGCTTTCCCCTGAGGCCAAAGTTTGCTCATTCTCCCTTCAAGGAGAGGCTTTGTAAGCCCCTCCCCAGCTGGAAACATAAGTTTGAGACTAAAACTTTACTTCCTGCAAAAGGATATATATGGGTAGTGGACTTTGGTTATCTAAAATCACCTGTCTGAATAACTGTATGCTCTATATTTTGACATTTACAGATTGAAGTGTTTCCTAATGGTGAGAGTGTGGTACTTTGAAGAACTATTTTTTTTTTTTTTTGTGTTGTGTTCTGGTTGCTTATTCTTGAATCATACCTAGAAATATGTAAAGAGAAGACAAAGCAGAGGTACACTTTATCAAAACCTGCCTAAGTCAATAATTATAATGATTTCTAGAGCATCATATGGGGAATCATAATTTGAATAGTAAGATCATATTTAACTGATTTGTTGTGTCAAATCACTAGTCACATGTAGGCCATTTAATAAAAACTAAGTACATGAAGTAATTGTTTTGCAGGGAGTACAGACATCTCCCCACCCATATGGAAATTATGTGCAACCAACCCCAAATCTCAGATGGCCAAACAGTGTAAAACAGCAAGTAGCAGAACTGCAGCATTTGATTTATGGGCAGCTGAGCACTGCAGGCAGCAAGGACTCCTCCTTAGCTTGGCAGCGCCTGTTGTTTTCACTAAAATGACTATTACTGCAGAGATCTATTCCCATCAAAGGATCTGAGCCAGTTTCACATACCCATGAGGTCCTCCTTTGGTGCCATTGTCAGTTTCAGCAGTTAGAATGTTCTCGCCTGTCTGGACAGTGGGAAAGTTTATATGCAGTGTGGCAAAATCACAAACCACAAACAGTCAAACCCAGGTAAAACGTGAAAAATCAAATAGGGCAACATTGGAAAGCTGCTTATTCCACATCTCTTTTCCCACCTAAGTTATCAGTAAAAGGAGCTGTTAATTAAACAGGCCGGTCCGGGAGCATGGGGCAGTAAATTACCCAAGGGCTTGTGAGTTTTCACTGAGTTGTCTGCTGGTTCTACCTGCAGCTGGGTTTTGGGGTTGTTTTTAGTTTTGGTTTCCCCCCCAAAAATTCTTCACTTGTATGAAGCTGTGTGGTTCCCATTCCAAGAAGTTCTGTTTAACTCATGCAGCCTCTGAAGGAATTAAACGTGTTTTGCTTCCTGAACAGAAAGCCACTAGAATATTAACATACTGAGGTAGTCTCTCAAGATTTATCTCCTCCTTCCTCCTGGATTTTAAAGAAAATAAATTCCACTTAGATGAAGTTGATTTTTGCTTTAATATTTTTAATGATGAGTTGAGGACACTGGGCTGGAAGCACAGGGGTTACTGTGCTCAGTTCTCTTCTAAGTTTTGTCAGGGACACGTGTTAATTCAAGTAAACTCTGACCATCGTCTTCTCTTCCTCCCAAACTCACTCTTTTTTCTATTGTGAAAAATAAATCTAATGATACATATGGCTTTAGATTCTTACAGGGTTTTTTAATACTGAAAAGAATGCCTCTCACAGAATTGCAAAACATTTTTTCTTGGGTTATTAAACCTTCTCCTAATTCCTGTAGATCCTATAAATAAGACTTTAAATAATATTTTGAAGCACAATGCCATGTTCAGTGTTTAAACCCCCTCCCCCGAATATGTTTGTACTTTCTTCATTATTATCCCATCTGCCAAAATTCAGGCTTTTTGCAAAAATCAGCAAATTGACATCAGTTTATTTATCCTTAGGGACATGAAATTATTACACCGCTTAAGTTCTAAAAATAAATAACTAAAGAAGGTGGATGAAAGAGACAAAAAACAACAAAAATCTGTCACAAACTCTCCCTGAATTCTGGAGAATGTATGACTAGAGCATTAAAATGTCCAAACAATGCAACCGAGCAGAAAGTGTTCGAACTTGAGCCCTTTTAGCTGGCTCTGCATTAAGCAGCATTAATGTTTTTATACAGTCTTTGGAAAGCTCAGAATTGACTTGTTTTTATTATTTTTATTGGCTCCCTTGATGATAGACAAATGGGGCTAACTTGAGGGCAACATAACCAGCAGGAAATTTGGGTCATGGGTAGTTACATTTTTAAAACTCGTGTTCTAGGGCTGTTCAATCAGGGTAATTGATTGATTGTTAGGTGGTGCAGGGAGCCCCTAAATCACTGGAGGTGGCCAGATAATGACAATCTGACAGTGGATTTTGTTTGAGGCAAATTTCCCAGATCCCTGTGGACCATGCTCTGCAGAGAGGTTGTGAGTCCCTTTTTTTTTTCATGCACAGTCCAGTCCAACTGGCCTGTTTGGACAAAATAGCCTCTAAAACTTGGAGGTTCCATTTGAAGTCCTATGCGATGCCATTTCCCAAGAGATAAGAGGAGAAACATTCCAGAGAAGTTCATACCCCAGAAAGACCCTACGTGCATTCTGAAGTTAATGGTTTATTACAGCTCTTTAATTTTTTTTTTCTCTTTCATTTTTACTTTGAAGATAAGAGGTGGCAATTGTTACTTAAAGTTGTTGAGTTTTAGCCTGTCCTACAGTAAATCACCCTGAAAGTTTAGGCATTATTTTTTTTA
Organism: Vidua chalybeata; assembly: GCF_026979565.1. NCBI lineage: Eukaryota > Metazoa > Chordata > Aves > Passeriformes > Viduidae > Vidua > Vidua chalybeata. The sequence continues at coordinate 33,635,298 of NC_071533.1, read as the reverse complement.
ATCATGTATGTTTGAAAGTTTGCCAAAGGTGCTGTACATGTGTAGCTGCAGGAGCCACGATCCTCAGGCAGGAGCTGCTCACTCTACTGTTCTGTACAGCCATGTGCATCCTCAGTGCTCCATGCCTGTGGCTAATCTGTGCATGCAAAATACAGCTTTTTCAAGAACTCATCTTGGCTGGTGTAGCAGCATGCTATGCACTTAGAGATGGAGTGAAGTAGAGTTTGTGTATTGGGAGGGGAGGAGGGGAATAGATGATGTGCCAGTAGATAGTAGATGATGTTCAGTAATACCTGGCATAGGTCTTGCCTCTTCATAAAAATTAACTCAGGCTAATATAGACTGAAGTGCATCATCTATTCCAGAATGACTCCACATGTAGGTTTATCTTGATTTCTTAGATTTTTAGGGCTGATTAGACTTTTGTTCATTGCAGATGGCTTCCTTACGATAGATGCATACCTCTGAGTTCCTTGAAGCTTTGTCTTTTTCCATCTTAGGATCTCCCAGATCTGTACTGGCATCCAGATGAAAATTTATTTGTGTCACTTTTTCAGAAGAGAAGTGGTAATACTGAATTTAGGCAGGGCTCAGTTGAAATCCAGGAATCAAACAGCCTTGTTTCGAGGATGGCCCAGCTACCAGCACATGCCAGACCAGTGCCAACCACCATAGATTTGCTTCCTGGGTGGAGCAGTGCTTGGACTTACTGTGTAGGTGATTTAGCACTCCCTGCCCAAACACTGAGGGTGCCAACCCCTCCTGGATTTCACAATGTTCCTTCTTGGCTCCCACATGCTTTTAACCACTGCAGCTTTGTAATTTACTGCTTTAAGTCTGCAGTTGCACTTACTGTTAGGCTTAGTGGATAGTTAGAAAATTCTTCTCCAAGGTATGTATTCAAATGGAAACGTAACATCTGACCACACTGAAGTCCCAGGAAAGATGGGCCCATGGCAAAACTTGTATGTCAAGAGCAGGGTGGGGTACAAAAGTCCACAGAAGTGTAGTTTCTTACAGCACAGCCTGGAAAAAAGTTTCTTGGAGCTTAAGTAATTAATGCTTTCTTAATGATTGTGATCTGCAGTGGATCACTGTAGGTATAAAAATGACAGTTTATGAGATGCTTGTTAGTGTTTCTGAGACTGACAAAGAACAACTAAAAATACAACCACACCCCCTGAAGTCTTGTGTGGAGTACACCAGGAGATAAAGTTCTCAGTTTCTGTGTTCCTAAAGCCATTGCATGGTTTTGCTGTTGTATAAACTTGTGTCTCTTCCTAGTATGTTTGATTTGTATTTTATTTACTTATTATGAATCAATTTAAAGGGTTTATTGTTGGCTGTGGTGCCTATCTACCATGACTAGTCTGTGTGAAGTTACTGTTACTAACCAAGAATAAATGTCTGCAAACTTAACTCCTGGGATTACAAGAGATTTGATGTTTCACTGCACACTATGAACTGACCCACAGGTTATCACAGGGGGATCTTGTAGATGATCACAGGGCAAGGGGCAGGGTACTGGTGTTGCAGGAGACCTCCTGGATGGACCTGAGCAATTGCTACCACAGGAGAGGAAGACTATTCTTTCCTCCCACACTTCCCTCCCCATACAAGAGCAGTGTGTTCCTCCTGTTTGCCTTGCAGTGTTCCCACCTCTCACCTGATCCTGCTGCTGAGTTCCCAGCTAAGCCAAAGCAGAAAATTAGCATGTGAAGTTTCATCCACAGGTGTTTGTGGGCAGTGAGGGTGGCAGTTTAATGGTACAATTAATCACTGGCCTGTTCTGAGTGGCAGAGACCTGCACAATGGATCTAAATGTCAACCCTGGTGTTGCATGATGTGGATCTCAGCAAGTCAACAGAATCTGGGCTTTGAACCCCTTGCTCATGTACAAAATCAGACCTGAGGATGAAGCCTAAAATTTAGAGGAAGTGTTTGACCTTGTGCTTTGTACCATTTCTACCCATAGCAAGGGATGGATGCTGTCATTCTCTCATCACACTGGTACTTGGAGAAGATCTAATCATAAGGCTTTTCAAGTGCTAAAATGCTGTTGTCATGAATCCCTAAGAAAAAAACTGTAGACAATTAATAAATTTGCTGTCTGAGCAGCAAATAAATCACATCACCATCTACTGACTACTGAGAATGTGAATATTGAATGATGTGCCATGGGAGTATGTCTGGTCCTAACTTACAAGCACTATGGAGGCAATGTGACACAACCTTCCTTCTGTTTTTCAGACTATTGGCGAGTCAGAAATGCCCAGTGTTTTGAACCAGTTATTGCCAATGATCAAGTCTTACAATGAAAGGACAAAAGATGATTATGCCTGTGAGGACTTCCTTGTTTTGCTGGTATACATATATTCTGTGGTTGGAGAAATCAAATGTGGAAAAGAGCTCGACACAGCTGAAGAAGAGGTGAAAAGGGCCCTTGTCAAGGCAATTTGTGATGAGCCAGAGCCATCTCCTCTGTTGAAGAAAATTACAGGTAAGATTGTGCTTGTGTGGTAAGAAATTGGATGTCTGGGAACATGTGAACTGGGAGAAGTGTATAAAAATGGCTTGACTTGTCTGTGGTGCTGAGAGTACATGAGTAAGCACAATGATTTCCTGTAGATTTGTTCCATCTCCTGTGTTCATGTATGCCAAATGCTGACAGGCTGTCCTTGAAGAGTGCTGAGTCTGATGAAAGCTCTACAAGTTGTTCTTTTTGTTAAAGGTTTGCTAAGTTGGTGTGTTTTCGTAAGGTAATCTTTTCCACAATTTCTTTCATTGATTGGTGTAAAGTTGACCCTGGGAAGTCAGAATTAATCCTGGAAACATGTTCAGTGAACCACAGTTGCTTTGTGAATATGAGGAGCTGGCTTGTCTGGCATAAAAGAAGAAATGTGTCTAAAACCAACACTGAGCTTTTTGCTGAAACAACATGAACATTAGCCTTTAAAAATACCATGCTAAGCCTTTTTTTTTAGATGAGCACTCATAGAATAGGAAAGCCCTAACCTCTTGTTGCTGGTATCACATTTTAGAAAAAAATAATTGTTAAAAACTTAATTTTAAATGAATGAGCTGTGGCTCAGAGGTGGCCTAGCATGGCAGAAGGGATCTCACTTTCTGCTATCAGTTTTCTCAGTATTTAATAATATTGAGTAGGTCATTGACCAGGTAATCTTTGAGGTGGGGACCATATGAACATAAATCAAGATGTTGAGAGGAGCTTACAATTGAAAGCGTTTGCCAAGAATTGGCCTAAGTGGGGAGTCTCAAGAGAAGTGGAATAATACTGCTGTTGGTTATTCTGGTACTATTCCCTATGGACACTTCTAATTCAAAATACAGGTGTGGTCTCACTGGTCTGCTGTTGCTTTGAGTGTAAAATACTGTAACAGTTAAAAGACTTCGGGTGGGAATGGAGTCACTCAGTCATATTTGCACTGTGGTGTTATTTTAATCCTCCTGGCCACAGTGCCCACAGTGTTCCAGGCTTCTTGTAGGCTTTTGCCTTCCTGTTTTTCAATATGTACTGCACATCTTGTCCACCAAATGGTGCTTCCCTCACAACTTCAGTGGTGTCTTCTAGAGAATAGGATGCAGTAATTTCTAAATCTCTGTTTTCGTATTTTTCTGTTTCTCCAGTAATCAAAGAAGTTTTACATCACAGTTTTGTCAGTTTCTCTTCATTGTGCTTAATGTAAGTACATGAAGATTTTAAGTCTCTAAAACTTCAGCCTTGTACCAAAGAGAAGCTGAAGAGAAACCCAGTACAGGTAGTTTTATACCAATCCCATCATTATGATGTGATTAAATTAATTGCATAACACAAAGCCAGAGTCTTTACATCCTTATATTTCTGTAAGCACAACCATGTCTGTGCAATCTGCACAAATAGGTGACAGTATTGCATGCTTTTTGCATACTTATTCCTCGATACTTTTTTAGTTCTTCAGCATTTTTTGGTTTTACATCTTATTTATTTTGAGTTATTCATGGCAGAGGGCAAAGGAAAATAACATCTATTGTCAAAACCAGAAGTAAACATTGTGTTGGCAGCAAAGTATCACATGTAATTTCTAGGAATACTCCATAGGTAGTTTTCAAGCCTTTATTTATCCAACCATTTGCTTTGTCAGTGCTAGTGGAATTTGCTGAATTTGCAATTTGCTGTATTTGCAGTACACTTGAATTGGGAAGACTTAAAGCTTGGCCAGCCTTAGACCAACTCCTCTTTGATCTCTGTTTTGCCAGGCCTGTGTTCTACAGCCTGCTGCCCTCTGAACCTTAGGTAGCTTGCCTGCTACTTGAGGGGCAAAGCAAGTCAGAACTGAAGGACTATCCACAAGCTTTCCTTCAAAGGCACAGCAGGACTCTCTTTGTAGCAGGACTGAAAGTCAGGGAATAGAAAGCACTGATGGTTTATCCTTTTGTACAGTCATAGATATAGTGCCAAGACATATTCTGCTACCAGCAGAACATCTGTGAACTACAAACTGACTATTCCTTTTAGCAGATGCAGGTTGGCATATTTTCACAAAGTCAACACAGCTCTGCAAGTTACCAACAGCCCCGAGTCTGGACAGATCATGTTCCAGACCTACAGCGTTCTGCCCTCACTTTACTTTAAGTCAGAAACAAGACAACCTTTTTTTTTTTGTTTTATGGGGCCACAAAATTTAATTAGACTAAAATGAATTTCAATAATGCTTAGAATTATTCATTCACAATCAGAACAAGGTAAAATGCTCACAGTCTTTTATTTTCACCTGTCCATCAAGGTAAATAATAGGAAGAATGTAAAGGGATGGGTCAGGAGAGAAAACCGCGCCAGTTATTGGGTGGATTTGATGGGTGGATTTGAGAGACACTGCCTGCTGGCTTATTCCTCACCTCCAGGGTGGAGTTTCAAACCCTGCTGGCAATCCATGATTGGACAGCTTGAGTTATAGCAAGAGATAGCAAAATTTACTGTTGCCTGTAAAAAAAGGCACACAGAAGTAATAATACACAGGCTGCAAATCCAAGCACTTCAAAGTTGAGAAATGCCAGTAAATAATTTTCCCAGGTAACCATCATTTGGCTCCTGTGTGCATTGTAACACAGTCCTCAATTTCATGATTATATAGTGTATTTTCTATGAGCCATGGCTGCATTCACTGTGTGGACTGAACACCACAGAGAACTAGAACAATATAGCTTCGGTTATTCTTCACATGAGAAAGTACTAATAAAGTAAGTGAGATTCATGATATTCAGCAAGTAACTTTCTCTGGCTCTCAGTTTGCAGTTGATGAAGTGGATTGGTGTTCTCAGCTTTGTGACTCATTTTGGAACTTGAAGCAGAAAGTCATTAAATTACATTTTGAGGTATTAGTGATTACATGTCTTTGAACAGAGGGGACTTTGTGCTCTGCTTCCCGATACACCTGGTGCCTGATGTTTTTAGCTTGGGCCCAACACTGTACTAAGGCTCTGTGGTTGATTTAAATTGAAATTTAAATTAAAACCCATATCTTAGCTGTGGCTCTGAACTGCTGCCTCAGCCTTTTGCTTTCTTCTTTTCTGCAAAGCATGGAAGTTGTGCAGTCTTGACAAGAACATGTTTTTCTTGGTGTTCTTTGTTGTTCCCTTAGAGTCACTTGAGAAATTCAATGCAAAACCTTTTAAAAGCTTTAGAAGACCTGTCTTTTGAGATCAAATTATCAGTTAAAGTATTAGTCAGGTTTATATGAGTTATCTTTTATTCCTATTATACTTGTTAAATAAAAACTTATTGATTTTTGCATGCGTTTATGCCTATAGGAAATCTCCAGTTATGTGACTACCTCAGAGAGCTAGTGCAAATCTCCCCCAAAAGAGGCAGCCCACAGGTGCACAGGGGATATTTCTGCTATTTGGTGTTACCTAGTGAAACTGGACTAGTATTTGCAGCAGTGCAAAGAAAGGAATTGTCAGAGACAGGGCCTGTCTGTCCCATTGGGCACACTAGGTTTCCCTAAGGCGCTCTAGGTTACAGCCCTCTGCAGAATATGTTAAAGATGCAGCACTTACACAAGCTTTTATTGTGTAAGAAGCACAAGCCCTTCCAATTTCCTGGCTGTTGAATGTTAGGATACTCAACCTTACTGTTGCCTGAACATATGTTTTCCCAAATATTTGTACAATAGCATTCTGCATTTATGTAACACCTTGTTTCATTGAAGCACTAAAAAATATCCTGGAACTGTGAAGTAAAATGAAAATGAAGTGCATTAATCCCGCATTGAATTTTAAGAAATGCAATACTAATTTTTGCATGCATAATAATATAAAAGTACATTAGCAGTGTCTTGTTTGATGGAACTGTTAAATAATAAGTGTAGTGCTAGAGTATTCTAATACCTTGGGTAATAAAACTGAATGTAACAGTTCCAAGATTTCTCCTGGGTGTAATTTATCTCAAACATATGTTCTTCATCACTGATTCCAGCAGAATGTCACAAATTGGAGGGGAAAAAGAATAGACCAGAGCATAATGGAAAATGATGCTTTTCCCAGAATTCTAGGTTTGGGAGCTTTAGGGGTGGGGCTTTTTGGCAGTTGTTTGAAAAAAAAAAACAAACAAATGCTGCAAAACAGCATATTTATTTTATCATCTTATCTCTTCATCTAGTTTTCTAAATGTCTGTGTAGAGCTGTGTGCAAATGCAAACGTCTGCAAAAGTAATGCTAATAGAGCCACAAAGCAATAAAAGTCTATTTTTTCAGCTGTGTCATTCTCTTTTTCATCTGCACGTCTCTGTGGGAGCTTTGTAGAGCAGATCTGCCTTCCATGGTGTGCTCTGAGGACCCCAGCCCAGCCCCAGCACAGGCAGCTGGCTGTGCTGCCCATGTGCAGTAACTTTCACCTGGTAAGGCTGTATCAGTTGCATCCTCTTGAGCACAGGTGTAATAGAAATAAAATTCCTCTTTTGTGCCAGGAACTGCTGGAATTTTTAATCACAAAGTGGATTTCTGGACCTTTCTCTTGCTTTTTCTAAATTCTGTGTGTAATATAATGCAGGGGGGAAAAGCAAACTGAGAAATCTTTAAGTAAAGGCCAAAATAGAAATGCAGAGTTCTTTAATGTCTAGAGACTTGCATAAAGGAAATACAAGCTGTCTGAAGTCTGTACTGTACCCTTTTTGACCCGTGTAAAAGTCTAGGGACTGGAAATCATAAGTCTCTTTATCTTTTATTTGTCTGGAGATAGATCTGAATCTTTGGTTGTGAGAGGAGAGGTTGGATGCTATTTCTTCCCCTTCTCTCATAGATTTGGGTTAAATTTGAAAGAACAGAATAAAGATGATGGGCCAAGGGAGGATTCCTTGCCCATGACAGAGGGGTTGGAACTAGAGGGTCTCTTCCAAGTCAAATCACTCTGTGATTCTATGATTCTGAGATTCTGTGGAGTGTAGGCATTGCCATATTGGATTAGACACTTCTCAACTGATTCTGCTTGTCCTCAGCACATGATTTTTTGGGGAAGATGTTTCATATTAATGAAGTTAACATGCTAATGCCAGTGTGGCCTAAGTATCATTAATCCTAAAGTCACTCTTGGTTTTGCAATAAATGTTTGCATTCCTAGATAGGGACAGCCAGTTCTCTCAGAGGACAGACATACACACTTTTATTTGGTTGTGATCTTAACTGCTGGTTTGGAGCAACAATTTCCCCAACCTGGCTATATTATGGGTGGGTAGGTAGGTATGAACTAGGCTGAAGTTATACTGTATCCCCTTTAGACTAAATGTGCCACTTGTTTTGTGTAGGAGCTTCCCAGCTTCACAGTAGAGATATAGCTCAGGTATCTGGTAGTGATTTTTTTATTCATACAGAAAAATAAACCATTGTTTAAAACATAAAATCCAAGAGTGGATTCTGAGTGATTTTTAAATTTCCATGCTTTTACAGAAAACAAGTGTTTTCTGTAAAGTTAATAGAGTTTACACTAGTCCATTGGAGGGCTAACCCACCCCCTTCTTTGCATACTAGCTTATTTCCAAGTAATCTGTGAGTTTTGCAGCAGAACTGATGGGAAAAAAATAGTTGTGACTTGGAAAAAAATGAAACATATTGCGGCAACAAGTAGCCAAATTAGAGAAAGGGTTGATCTGGTGTTTCTGTGTAGTGTAGGTATTTATGTTGGGAACTATAACTGGCTGTATTTATACAAAATAAAATTAAAACATCTGCAACCAAGTTGTTGCTTGCTATCATTTAGGGAAATACAGGAAAAAAAATTAATATTGTCCTTTCTGAGTTTGCAAAGATTACATAATTCAATAAATTTAAAGTTCTTTGTTTTGAATGTTTAGAGAAGTCTTAATGAGCTGTGCTGTCTGCAAGCCTTCTCAAGACCTTCCATTTTGCCCATTCACACTTCAGGAGCTCTGCATTTGCATTATCTGTACAAAAACCCAAGAGCCATTTGTAAGCAATGCTGGATCCTTCTGGGGCATTCTTGCACGTCTGGGTAGAGGACTCAGGTTTAAAAATTGATCCATGATTCTAGGTGTATGGAAATTGGTGCCAGTAGATTTAGTAAATAGGCATCTGCTCCCTACCAAAACAAAGGTTTCTAAGTGTTGTGGTTTAACCCCTGTCAGCCCCATGCAACCCCTGCTCACTCACTCCTCCCCCATGGGATGGGGAAGAGAATCAGAAGAGTAAAAGGGAGGAAACTTGTGGGTTGACATAAAGACAGTTTAATAGGCAAAGCAAAAGCTGTGTGCACAAGCAAAGCAAACTGAGGAATTCATTCACCACTTCCCATGGGCAGCCATCCCCAGAAAAGCAGCGTCCATCATCTGTAGCAATGACTTGGGAATTAAAATGCTATCCTTCCAAATGTCTCAGCCCTCCCTTCCTTCTTCGTCCCCCAGCTCTATATGCTGAGCATGACTCCATATGGTCTGAAATATCCCTTTGGTCAGTTGGGGTCAGCTGTCCTGCCTGTGTTCCCCTCCCAGCTCCTTGTGCACCCCAAGACTCCTGCTGGGGTGAGGTAGGAGCAGAAAAGGCCTTGAACTCTGTGTAAGCACTGCTCATCAGTAACTAAAATATCCATCTCTTATCAACCATATTTTCAACACAAATCCAAACCAGACTCACACCAAATATTATGATGAAAATTAACTGTATCTCAGTCCAAACCAGCACAATAAGCTAAATGGCTCATGTTAAAATTTCACAAGGGTTACAGAGGGTGAGAGAATACCTTAATACATCAAATAGCTAAATATTTTGAAGGTCCAAATAGGCTTCTCTCAGAAATACTGATTAGCTTCTTCTAGTCCTAGTCCTTGAATATGTAAAGAGTCATACTCATGCCTAATGTTAGTGGGACAGCTTTGCACTCTGGTTTGAAATGGGAAGACCTCTTTCCATCAGGTTAGTCTGTCTGTGTGCATGATTGTAGGCTGCATTGTTTGGGTAATCTGTTCTGTTTCCTGCAAGTCATGCAGCTCTGTAGTGAAGACAAATGCCAGAAATGTCACAGAGTATGATCTGTGTAGAGTTATCTATACATATCTGCTGTGATAGAGAGAGAAGCTGCAAATACTGGTGTGCTGTGGCTGTGCAAACATCAGGCAACTATGCAGGCATTAATACTGCAGCTAGAGAAAATCCAGATCATTTTCTTCCCAATTCTGAAATGAAAGTTGGATGTTCAGGAAGTTTTTTTTCCTGTTGCCCCAGCTGATTTTATAGACACCTAAAATACCCCTCTCTGACTGTGTGTAAAATGACCTCCTGGTATCTCTGTTTCTCAGTGTGTTTTGGACATGATCCAGGGGAAAGCACTTGTGGTCCAGCAGTCCCAGATGGTGGTGGATCTGACATTCACCCTGCCAGGAGCACTGGGGAGACACGAGCAAAGCTGCTGTCTGGCCAGCTGAGGGGGATGCTTGGGGAACGCCTGCAAATTAACTAATCCTGAGATGCTGCCACTGCTGCAACACTTCAACCCTTTGCTTCATGGTAACAGAGCCATTGAGCAAAAAAAGGTCACTACACATGTCCCAAGATATTTATCTGATTTACACAACAGTCAGAAGGATTTATGGGGATTGTTGTGATCTCTGCAAAAATAAGGAAAAATTGTGTATGCACTGAAGCAATGACCTGCTCTGCTTTAGCCAGTGCAAGTATCCTAAATTTTATCAGCTCGCCTTAGGATCCTTGAGCTCTCCAAGACCTCAGTACCTTTCTGCTGTGACCTTTCTAAAGGGTTTTCCCATTTCTGTTCAAAATCTGTGGATTGCAAGTGGAAGATGAGTGAGCCAAATCAATTGAGCCAAATCAATTGCAGGCTTTTGCTTGGGTGGATTCCTAGCCTATTTTTCAGCTGGGAAACATGGAAGGGTTTCTAGTGAATTGTTTGAAAGACAAATTGTGGTAGTTTTCTGGATTAATTTATATCTAAATTTGCATAGACATATTTTTTATAGGTTTTAAAAATTCCAGGCATAATTTAAATATCACTGTTAAAGATCTATGGTCCTAAACATGAGAAAATCTGGTTGCTTTCTACACATGCAGGTATATTTTGTTTGTATTTCATGATGTACATTAAAATCTATGGAAGGCGAGTATCATTGGGGATTTTTTTTTTAACCTTTCATATGTTGTCTGTTTATTTTGTCTTCAACACCTGCTCTCAGTTGGTTCCAAACTGGATAGTAATTTTCATTGATGTGTTTATAACATGAAGTCTTTTTTTTTCTTTTTTTAACATGAGACATATGCCTGCAGCTCTGCAGGCCACTGTCTCGCTGCCAACTTAGCAGACAGCCAACTGCAACAGGAAACTGATACCCTGCAATTTTCATTAATGATTTATATTCTTTTTCAGAATGCAATTTCAATAGCTTGTAGAAGATGCTTCTAATATCAAATATATTTTTGCTTCAAGCATAAATTGAAAGCTGAAGCATCTTTAGAATTAGACAACTTTTTAAAAGGTACTTCTTTATGTATGTGGCATGGTTAAATAATTTTTTTCTTCTTTTCATACAAGTCACTTCCTTGTCAAACCTTCAAGTTTTGACGTCATGTTGTAAAATTATGAGTCAATTCTTGCTGTTTTGCAGAGCACACCCAGCTAGGGAAGCCAAAGATTATGAACTATTAAATAACTGTCAAAACAAAAAGAAATATTTGTTAGTCATCACCCATATGACAGAAAACTAGTGAGATTGTTTTAGGGTTGTTTTTCTTTTGTATACAGACATAAATGTTAAGGTATTTGCTGTAGACTGCAAATTTTCCCTTGGTTCAAGTGCTTTCTTGTAAGAATTTCTAAGTATTCTATTCTAATTCTTGTCAATTTGCTGTCTGTTTTAAATGCATGATGTGTGCTGGATCTGATGGCACAAGGACAGACAGCATTGCCTCTGCAGAGGCAAGGAGGAATAATTGCCACCTTTAGATATTTCTAGTTATTTTATTCAGCTCAGTAGTGGTGGTAATTCTTTTGAAACCATGAGTTTTTCTCAGAGGTGAATGCTGTTCTTTGAATTCTGGACAGTCATCCTATGTATGTCATGTTAACAATCTTCACATATTCTAATGATAATGCAATATGTTGAAATCCAGTATTTCAAGAAGGAGTCAAGCCCACACATAAAATGGAGTTACACAGTTCTGCCATACCACCAAACCAAAGAAATCTTTTTGAATAATGGACAATAACCAAGCAATCTTTTATCTTGCAACACTGTTGCTGTGTTGGTCATCTTACCATCTCAACAGAAGAATCAGGACTAGAAAAATCACATTTAAAAGAATTTCTAGAATTTAATAAACAGCTCAGGGATTTATGGCTTAAACATGCATCACTTGCCCATGCAGTTCACTCAGCATACCCTGACTTTCTTCATCTCAAGATTTTGAAGACTCATAGATTTTGGCTCTGGACATCTGTTCAACTGCTCCTTTTAGTCAAGATAATTGACTTTCTTACATACTTTCACATATACACAATATTTTAAGTGTTAGGTTCTGCTTTTGTATAAATTGGTGTGAAAACATATATTTCTCCTTGTGTTTGCAGCAGTCCTAAGGTGAAGTATAAGGGGTGGATCAAACTGTTTTGGTGTTCTCTATGGATCAATTCTGACTTAAGGGGATAAGCAGGATTAAATGTTTTCATTGTCAACCTTGCCTAATGAAACTTTCTTCCACATAAAAATTAAAATAAAAATTAAATACCTTCTTTAGAAATGTTGTAGTGCTACTACCATTTGCATTTTCAATAGTGTTCAAGTATTGCCCTGTGTTACAGAAATTCAAGAACTCTACCTTATTATATCAGTACTTTCTCACAAATCTCTTCATGTGTACTCAAGCTCTAGTAAGAAAGAACTAAGAAGCAGAGCTTTCACAGTCTTGAATTTTAAATCAACATGGAGGAGGTGCTGTTATAGTCCTTTCTCCCTATTTGTTCTTGTTCAGTTTTAAATTTTATAGTTGAGTAAATATCACCTCTGGTGGTTAAAGTTCAGGTCAAGTTACATTTTGCTGTGACCCTTCTGCTCTCTTTTGCAGACACTGGGACTGTGGTCTGTCAAGACAGGAAAGCTCAGAGATCATAACCTAAGGATTTTTTTCCTCCCTCCCCTTTTACAGATATCATTTTGTCAGGCAAGGAAAGTAATGTTTGTAAAATTGGATTGGGTAAGCTTTTTTAATGGAGAGTTTGGTGTAAATAACAGAATGATGTTTGTGTCATACACAATTTTAAAAAGCCAAATGTATCACTAAGGTTAGTTTAGTACCAAATGTCTCATTCTCTCTTACTTTCCCACTTTATTCATTGAAATAAACATTCTGGAAGTAGTTGCCTGATGAGAGGTGGCAACAGCCAGTCACAACCAATTAGACAAATTTACCTAGGGAAAAACAATACAAATAAGGAATTTGACTTGCCTGAGTTTGTGTTAAAGTGGGGAATGTGTGGATATAATGTGTGAATGTTCCTTGTTGATTCAAATCTCCTTCAGGCTTTTGTTTCTGGTGCTGTCTATGTATACTTGTTCTACAGATCTGTGTACACCATGTGTATTGATGTAGCTACCAAGACCTTAAAAAATAGCAGAGAGAGAGATAGAATGAGTTATAAAACATTTGGGGACTGCTTATAGCCACAGAGAGGTGCTGCTGCCAGTTCACCAAGCTGTGCTTCCTAGATGACATCTTCTTTCCCAGGCTGTTACTGAATATCAGCATGTCTGTACCAGAAGGTTCCCCAGAGATATGCCAGGATTCCAGGGAGAATTCTGACTTTCTTCTCTTAAAATGTTGAGCAATTGGAGAATATATAGAAATGGCAGAAGTACTCTTGTGTTATCTTAAAGGAGATATCTTATGTAATCTTTATTAGACTGGAGGGTGCAAAAGAGAAAAGCCTAACAAAAATTTGGAAAAAGCCATGCTTCCAATAGCCTTACCTAGCAGGTGAGACCTGGGAGTCAGAGGAAGTGATACAAATTCCTCAGTTTCTTCTTCTTTTGCACCTTTCTGTCATCTTCTCCATACTCTGCCCACATTCCTGAAAATCCTGTGCGCTAAGAAGAAATGGCAGAAGAAGTAATAGGGGCTAATTGATTGCTTCTGCATCTTAATGTTGTTGATGCTGAGGATCTGTAATTCTGGCATTTGTTAATTTTTGAGCACTTGCCTTCATGAACTCACTGTTGTTCCTTTGGTGCATTCCACATAATTTCTGAAGTAAGCAAACAAAATTCTTAAAAGCTGAAACAACATTTTGACTGTAGAGAATGATACTTATTTTACTGACAAGTTCAAATAATTTATCTGCACATCATAGCTGTCTGCTGCTTGAACTAGTGAAGTGATCAATGCAATAGCACGTTGTTTTCCTTGTCTTCCAAATGGATCAAATGTTTACCAGCAGGTAAATATGCCACCTAGGCTTTGCAGGTATTTGACAGCAAGAGTCCTGAGGTTTACCAAGAATTAATTCAATTTGTGATTTTCTGCCTATATTCTTTTAGCTTCTTCTCTGGCTTCATGCCTCAACTCTTTTCCTCCACCATCCATCTCATATGCTTTCCTGTCCATCTGTTTTTTCATCTGCCCCCATTTCCAGCCAGCTGTCTCTGTCTCTCCATCACCCACATGTATCCAGCCCTTAGCTCCTTGTTACACTTGCTTTTTTGTTTACCTTCTCCTAAATTTTGCCAGTGGTTTACCCAGACTCCCACCTGCAGGCCATCTTGTACCTTTGCTGCATTCGTGTAGGTGAACATCTTCTTAGTCTTTGTTATTCCTAATTTCAGGTCAGGCATTTATTGTGAGGAGACTTCAGTGACCAGTTGCTATCTGCAGGTGAAAATGCCATGTTCTTACTATCCCACTCATGTTCTCCAGAATAAGCTACTTAGGACAGTTCCATCCACAACTGGCTATGAAATTAACTTTTAAAAAGGAAAAAAAAAAAAAGAAAATTAAACAAAGATATGCTTATTTTTTTATAGCTCTCTAAAACTCTCTATGTTAACTCCATCCTACATTGGGTCCCCAAAACATTGACTTGTATTGACCAGGGATGAAAGTGAAGAATATTTGGTTTGTTCCTGTCACCTTACTTCAAGACAGGTTTAAAACAGGAACCTTGTCTGTCTGTCTGTTTGTCTGTCTGCCTTTTTCTGGCACACAGAAAGGGCTTTTTGAGGGTATGACTCATTTTGTTTAGTTAGGTGTCTTGAGCCAGCTTTAGGAAGTACCTGTCCCTCCATTTCCAAGGAAGAGCTGTGGAACCATTCTTCACTGAGCTGGTTTTGTAGATACAGAGCAGGCATCCCTGCCTGGTTTATGGTTTGTCTGCCAGGGACCACAGCAGGATGGTAACAGTGAGTGCCCAGTCTGCCCTTTCATCAACAAAGGTCAGGTTGCAAAGTTTGGGTGTTGCTTTGTTTCTGTTCATAATTATTCATTTTTGCCTTTTTCTTGACTTTACATTCTGTAAAACCATTTTTTCTTCAGAAATACTCTTATCTTATATTGGAAGTGCATCTCCTTTTACCAACACTGTCCTTGTCCAAAGGTCTGGATATTTTACTTTGAGTTCATGGCCCCTAAGTTATGT
Source organism: Vidua chalybeata (assembly GCF_026979565.1). Lineage (NCBI taxonomy): Eukaryota > Metazoa > Chordata > Aves > Passeriformes > Viduidae > Vidua > Vidua chalybeata. The sequence goes on along the minus strand of NC_071533.1, from coordinate 33,620,156 downwards.
TTATGATGGTTACTTCTCAGTTCTTTGGCTTAGACAGGAAATATGCATTTGTCTGGCACATGTTTGAGAAAGAAGAATATATATATGTGGTAATATATACTCATTTACAAGTTTTATGAGACATTCTTTGTTACTTTTGCTTTTATTTGTCACGCCAATTTACCATTTTCTCCCTCATCACAGTGTTTCTGGCAAATAGGAACTGGAAGCGCATCATGCCTTTGATTTTGTAGTGAGTGGGGTATTCTGCATTTTTCAATGCACATGTCCCTTCCTTAATTAACTCTCTGAATCACCCTGAGTTTAAGGTGCCATATTGGGTGTTGCCTGTGCAAATAATTTCTTCCAGTCTCTTATTTATTGTGGTGGATGGACTGGTTTGATTTGTTTTTCCTTGTAGCAGTTGTGATTGTTGGATTTAATATCTATTTGATTCTAGTATATTTTGCTAGTATCTCTTTCCTGGTTTTCTGGAGATAAACTGCAATGAGTCATAAAGCACTTATTCCCAGAGATAGCTTCAGCAATTGAAGGGAAACCATGAATACTTCAGGCAAAATAACTAGATATTAAACATAGATGGTAGGAAGGTCACTGGTTTTTGTTATTTTTTCCCCCTCCCTAAGTAGATGAAGTTCTTTTCAAACAGACTGCAGAAATACCAATTAGTGTGCTTCATTCTGAAATGTAATCAAATTTAAAATGTAAAAAATCCCTTTCGGCTACAGTATAATCAGACCCCTAATTATGAAAGGCATATGTTCCCCTCAGTCTTTCTTCCCTCCACCCATGTAGATAATTGTCCTTCTTGAATGATTTCTTCTTTGCAGAAATCTTTGTGATGTTCTACACCAGGTTTGCTCAAAGCAACGCTGTTATCTGGTGCATTAGGTTTGTGTTGTTGGATTCTCGCAAGATAATATTCCATATAGTTGCACTGATTACTTGCTATTTTGTCTGTCATCTGTGTTTTGGAATATCTCAAAGCTTGTCAGTCTTCCGCTGGGGATTACATCATTTTGGGGGTCTCAACCGCTCTGAAACAAAAGCATGCTTCAGTGGTAAAATATGTACGCCCGGACAGCTGGCAGTCTTTCAAGGCCCCGGAGTTGACACAGAGTTAATCTCAGAGAAAAACCCCCCTCCCTCCCCCCAACGCCCGTGTTTTTTTAACTTCCCTTTCTTAATGTAGGGATTTCTTTATGGATAGTAAATAGTGACATAAAATACATTTATTTGCTTTTTTCACAACAGTTGCAGGATTTTATCTGGTGGTGATTTTGGTTTCTGGTCTTTTGACTCTTTTGACAATGGTCTATTTGAATTAACTGTTTCTTTAGTGGTAAGCCTGATCTTTTTGTTAAACATGCAAGTCTCTCAGTTATTAATTTGCCTTTACTTTCAGGGGCAGACTTCTGAGGAGAAAGTTGCTTGCACCTTCTAAACTCCTATGTCCTGTATTGACTTCTAACAACAAATTGGTCTCACAGTCTGTATGCCCCATTTATGTTGTAAGGACTTCATAAGGGTTAAACTGGAGGACAACTGTTTGCCTTAAGGTGAATTTGATCCCAGTATCCACTATATAAAATGGCTTGAGAGCCATTGCAAGAAGGTTCTGAAAAAAATAGCAATGCGAAATTGGACCAAGAATTTCCCATGAGCGAATTCTCCATGTGTGTAGTTAGCCTAGATTTTAATTCTATTTCTACTGCTTTGTTGGGTTTAAAAGATATGTGCTGCATTTCAGTTGTTCTGAGGAAAATCTGCCAGATTACCAACTCCCAGCTTTCTTTTGGGTAGACTGATTCTACACTCGTGCTTTGGTGGGTTCTGTTTTGGTACCAGCTTTTGGTACCAGTAAGGCTAATGCATAGGAAAACCCTGCTTTGGGAGCCACTGCATTTAGAGACACTGCCTGAATATCTCTCTCTCTTAGACTAACTATGTTGGGATGTAGCCAAAATAAAAACATCTGCAGAATATTCTCAGCTTTAACAGAGTATCCTTTTTATTTTCCTAAACTACTATTTAATAAGTTATCTTTACCTTATCTTCCTAACATTAAAAATTTGCCTTTTCCTTTAAAAAAGGATTTAGGCATAGAGTATGAGTAATTGATATGAACTAAAAAATAACAAATTAAAAATGTAAATGAGATAATAATACTAATTTATTTTGATTGGCATATAGCACCAATAAATAAGTTGCTATTGCTAGGGATGTAGGTGTTAATCTATTTCTATATTTGATTCACCAGAAAATTTGTGTGAGTTTCTGCTTGATTTTTTGATATATTTTTATTTAATTTCAAAATATTTCATAGTGAAAGAGTTTAGGAAGTGGAGAAATTATGCTTTTGTTTCACATAATATGCAGGCATCTCTGGTATGACAAATAAGTTTTTCTTTATGTAGAAAAGCATTTAAATAAGTGGAAAGCAAATATGAAAATGTTCTGGGATTTTTTTTAAGACTGTAATTTTCCAAAGACATCCCTCAATAAGATTTTCTATCTCCTTTTAACATATCACAGATGAATGAACTCCACGTCCCTCTTAATTTTAGTGGGATTTAATTTTAATTACTCTTCCTTTTTTCTTGTCTTGCAACAACTTTTTAATATAAAATGATTAGATGGACTTCACAGTCTTTGCAAGGCATACCATTGTCAAAAGACCAGTTTGTGAACAACTGAGTGGAGTTGTGCAAGCTCTTGATGCTGTTGTTTAAATCTATGGCAAATCTGATTTCCCATTGGTTTTGCATGCAAGTCATGCAGTCAAGTGTCTGCTATGCAGATTGTGCAAATTAAAAGTTTATTGAAGAGCATGTATAGTGACTAATGGCAGCCGTCCACAGGGTCCTGAACACTGAGCTGAAAATTTATCTTTTGATTTGAATAGTTCTCACCCCTAAAAGCATTAGAAAGCCTCAAGAGCATTGCTATTTTTAACTAAATAAGGTTTATGTCTTTGAGTTTACTTAGGCATCAGCCCAAAGATCATTGAAGTCAATATGAATTCTTCACTTACATCAGCATGCTTTAGGTCATGCCCTTAATAAACTGTTGTGTTTGCTCGCCAAACCAGAAGAGATTGCAGCATAAAAAGTGCTGTGGTACAAACCAATGATAGCCTGAAGTACTAATTCTATCTCCAGTCAACCCCTGAAAAACAGAGCTAAACACCCCACAAGAAAAGCTGAACTGTTCATTGCATGAGAGTTACCTGTCACCTAACCCTGGTGAAAACATCTTGGCATTTCCACCCTGTGCCCACACCAGTGTGAGTGAGGAGAGGTTGAGGTGGGCAATAAAATGCCATGTAAGATTTTGGAGCATGAGTGTTTAATCACTAAGCAAACACTGATGCATTTGTGAAATAAAAAAAGCATTTTGATCTTTGTTTTGAAAGTCTTTTGATCATGGTAGGACAATTATATGTAAAATGCAAATGGCAAGATGTGATGAAGATGATAGTAACAATTAAGAAGCCCTATATCAGGAACCATGAAAACATACTTGGATTAGAAAGTTCAGTAGCCTAAAAATTAGGAATTCAGGTAAATTGTACTGCATTGGACTGTTTCACAATAAGGAGAAGAAAAGAAAGACAAGATAGTATGCAACATTATTCTGTTAGTGTTTAGAGGAAAACATGAAATGAAGAAAAATCAAAAGGCTGTATCAAAAGGCCCTTTCATGTCATTAGTTATAACTGAGTAATCCTGTAGGCTTAAAAATAGCTTTATAAATAAAAGAAAGGGAAGAAAAATACCCTAAAAATAAAAATATCCAAGACAACCAATGAATTCAGGATAAAGAAGTGTGCAATAGGGAAAAAAAATCTGATTTTGGAGCTTAATTTTAAGGCAAGTATGTTCATCATTCTCTCTGAAAAAGCTTAGAGAAGCAGAATATTTTCTGCTTTAAATGAGGCTAAATTCTGTTCAGATCCTTACTGAATGGCATAGGAGGAATAGTCATAGAAGGGGAAAAACATTGTTAGATAGAAAATTGCAGTCTGAATTGAGAGTTGACAAAAATACAAAATCTGAATACAAAGTCTGAATGGAGAGTTGACGAAAAGTCCTTCAATCATGGGCCTGAAAATGCAAACCCTTTTACTTGCTTTTTTTTAGCAGATATGTTAACCTTGCTGCAAACCTTAATAATAGTACATCTTTTTTGCTGTGTGAGGCTGAATTTCATCTTTGCAGCAAGAAAAAGCACAAGCTACTGAAATGTGATAATAGTATGAAAAATATTTCATTTTATTTAGTTTATTGTTTAAAATGGCTTTTTTTTGGAGGTACAAAAGGAAATTGAAATAAATTGATATCATTATGCTAAAATGTTGTCTGCTTTCCAGTTTTGTTCCACACTAAATTATTCCCTTGACAGGATAGAAAATATTTATACATCCCATTGTATGATGTATCAGCCTGTGTGTTTGTGTCTGGGTTAGTAAAAACAGAGCTGCTGTTGAAGGGTGGAAATAATCATGCTGGCTTATGTCTGTGGTCAGTGCTCCTGCCTCCGTTGGGTACATTTTTTCCAGAATGTATCAAATACTGTATATAAGGTGCAGCAGTGGCAGAGGAAAGGGCTGCTAAGGGGCTCTTTGGGCAAAGGCTTTCACTTACACTGTATACTGTTCACTAGCAGAGGTGCCTTGGTATTTTTAGTGTTCATATTAAGTGCCTGAGGTTATTTTTTGATGCTGGCAGAATCTCCAAAGATGTTTGTCACTACTGGCCCAGGAATGAGGACTGGTTAGATTGGTGCTCCTCACCCCTGAGAGTCAAATCCATGTGATTTCTTCAAGTTGCTTTATGGTCCAGCTGATGGAGTAGCTTCTTTGAACACAGTTCACCAGCTACGTTGAAAAGATTATCACTGAAGGCTCTTCAGTACAATTTTCACTCACCATAAGCTCCCTTGCAGTCCCAGCTCAGATAGAAATTCTTCTCTGATATTTTGCAGATGGACCCAGAGGGGATCTCAGCTCAGGTTTCTGGACACTTAGCATAAAGCCACAAGGCCCTTGGGAGGGCACCATGCATCACTGAGGGCATCTGAAGTTCAGATTTATCTAAAAGAAGAAGCTGAGCCCTGGAGTCCGTGCTCTCCCTCACCTTGTCTGGGTTGGATGGAAGGCAGGGCAAGTGCTGGTGATTATAATGGGGAGGTGCACACCATGAATGCTGGCTCTGTTCCTAAACCCTGTTTATCAAAGAGGAAGGTACTTATTAGCACAAAAGTGAGAAGGGAGTGCTGCTGGCCTACAAGTCATTGTTATCTGGATTTTTGCATGGGAATAGATGGGAAGAAGAAAATGTGCCTCCAAACACAGCCTTATCCACTAGCTTGTTTCATAACTTCCTTCACACAATCAATTTGCATTCCTTACAAGCAGTGTCTTGCTTCTGTTTTCTCTCTACCAAGGGGAAATGGAACTAAATGGCTCATTTTCTTGTGTGATTTTGGCATCTTCTACACTTCATAAGAAATAGTAGATTTTTTTCTAAAGATAGTCTTGAATAGAAGTGTTTACGTGGTTTAGAATGGAAGAGGCAGGTTTTTTTTCACTATACCTCAAATTATGCATGAAGCTTCATAGCATATGTTCTTATTTATGAGTACAAGTGGTGTTCTGTTAAAGTAAGATTGCTCAGTTTATCCACGCAAATGCTACACCACAAGCAACTGCCATTGTTTATAAACCAGCATAGAAAAAGCAAAAGGTCACCATGAAATAACCATAATGATTTATTAATTATTATAAATATTAAAATAATAATGCAAAATGCTTGTTCAGTTTTCTTAGACACCTGCAAAAAAGGTATTTCCTTACATAGGACAATTCAGGGAGAGATGGAACAGAAAGGAGATGGTTTTCTGACCATTAGTCTAAGGACAAGTAATGAAAAGCTGTAACCCTGTAAAAAAGCAGGGACTTATAGTAGTTTGCAGCATTTTTTTACAGGTTGTTGTTGGTTCTAACTGGGATTAATTCCTTGATCTGGATGACAGTGCTGCTTGTCTATCAGCTTATACCAGCATGGCTGAGGGAGTCGGTTTGCAGTGCCAGAGGGTGCTGGGTGGGTTGAGGACTCCTGCTGTCATCCTGGCTGCTGAGCAGCCTAGACAACCATTTGTTTCATGAACTCTGTTCCACATGATTAGCACTTAATCAGCCAAATTCATGAATTCCATAGCTTTCACTACAGCATCCTCCTGCTCTTTCTGTTCAGTCTCTACCCTGGTTGTTGAATTGTTGGTGAAATAAAATAGCAGGCACTCCTCTTGGAGATAGAAGTTGTGTCAGTCCCTCTGGTGCCCTTCAGCACGTAGCTGGTGCTATCATTGTCCTGCAGCTTTTATCTCCTCATAACAGCAGAAATGCATCCCATCAGTTTTGTTGCTGGATGGTTGCTAATCCCCACTTCCCTTTTTCCTCCCCATCCCCACAGCATTTTTCTCTAGGGCATTGATTATATCTTTATATACTCTCCTTTATTCATTTTAATCTAATCTACCTCCCTTACATCATTCTCTCCTCTTCCTGGTGGGAAGTCCCATGGAGAGGAGCTCCCCTGGCCCCCTGTGTGTTGTCGCAGGGAGATATCTTGTGCTGCTGAAGGTCCTGTTTTATGCTTTGTGGAACACAGAAGTCTAGACACAAATTGCATTTTGCCTTTCAACAACAAGGGCTGTTCAGCCTGGAGAAGAGGAGGCTTTGGATAGGTCCAATAGCAGCCTTCTAGTACTACAGGAGAGTTGGCAAGGGACTTTTTAGAAGGGCATGTAGTGATTTAATGGGGGGGAATGGGTTTAAACTGGAAGAGCATCAATTTAGAGTAGATACTAGAAAAAATTATATGGAACAGGTTGCCCAGAGAAGTTGTGGATACCCGATCTTGGATGTGCTCAAAGCCAGGGTGGATGGGACTCTGAGTAACCTTGTCTAGTGGTAAGTGTCCCTGCCCATGGCAAGGGGGTGGAACTAGATGATCTTTAAGGTCCATTCCAGCCCAAACAATTCTATGATTCTATAAAGTAGTGCATTTAACACATACCTCCAGCAAATACAGCAAGAGAAGAAACAGTTAACAATGGTCCCTTGGGGCAAGTATTCCAGTTGTCTTGGAATTTTATAGTGCCTCAGTAAGGCCTGTTTATATCCCCCCTCAGGAACATCGCTTCAAGGATATGGGGGTGCTATAAAATAATACCACAATGTGCTTGCTGAAGTCCTTGCAGTATTTTTTCATACCTTATTCTTTCTAAATAGATGTTTGTTATGCTGCTTTACAAGGAAGTAATGCTTCAGCATAATAGTTAGACTTCCTTTGCTCCCCAAAAAATTATGTCTTATGCAGCCACCTTTATTTAAGAGACTACATATTTTAGCCTCTGTTTGCATTTTTTAGATAGATTATTTTTTTACCCATAAATTGTATCAATCTCTGCCCAGATGAAATGTGAAATTAAATTTTAAAACTGCAAACAGTTTTTTGGTTTTAATCAGTTATATAAAGCTTCTTTATATGTGCTGAAGGCTTTTAAAAACTGAGTTCAATGGCATTTTGATAAATCTAAATGCAAGTTTTTCTAGTCAGTAATAGAACTGACAGATCATACTGTCCTAAAAGCTTCACTGGACTAGACCTCATCCGTTGCTATCTGGTTTTTGTCTGTAAATTGGAAACTGGTTCTCTGTATCTAACAAGCAAGGATTTTCTCAGCTTCAAGTGAACTAGCCTTTGAATTGAGCTACATGAATAAAGTGACTTAAATAAAATGTTCTCCCTGCACCTGCAGAAGAAGCTGCAGCTGCCAAAAGATGAATACTTCAAAAAACGTGGATCCCTAGGATTCAGCCAGTGATTTCTGCCAGTTTAGTACTTTGATGTTCTTTGAAAATTCAGCATTAAATGGACAGCAATGGGGGTTATTATGTAAGTATAGCCCTTTAAAAAAATAGCATTATCTCAATTTGGAATCTTAATAAGCAAAAAAAAATCAATTTCAATGAAACTGTTGATCCAGGCAATTTTTAATACCTGCTTTTTATATATCCTTTTCGCTCTGAAATTAGTACAGGTTTTCTATATGATCATGTCAGTGCAGGTGATGGAGGTTAACTGTCAGCAGAGACAGGTATTTATTTAAAAAGAAAAAAAAAAAGCTAAGCCAGGGAGGGAAGCATCATTTCCCTAAGTCACTAGGACTAGAGGGTGTTCATCCAAGGTTTCTGGAAGAATTTCAGGAAACAGCAGAGTTACATTCACATGTAACTTACTGAAAACAATTACTTTAACAAAGAAACTGATATGGCTGACACCATACCTAATTTAGGAAAGTGGGTATATTTATGAACCTTGCTTTCCGACTGGCACAAAGAGTGAAGTACTGAAGGGAGAAGTATAAAATATGGGTGTTAAAACCTCTAAGAACAGGCAGGAAACTTCAAGCAGGGATACAGGGGAGGACAGTGCCCGGGGCCAGGGGTTGCAGGAGGTAGCAATGACCCATGAAGGAATTCACCCCAGTTTTTAATGACACTGCAGATAAATTCCTGCTTCTCCTGATAGGACAGTAGCCATCAGAAACCTGGATCATCAGCAATGTGCTGATGGGCCTCCCTCACATTGTGATGGGAGGAGCAAGGAGCTATTCAGTACATTGTCTTCTTCCCTTTATTCTGCTTGAAAATGTGGAAATGTTGTGCAAATCTTATGCATTTAGAAAACAAGTTGCAGAAATTCACCATACTCAAATGCAGGAAAGAGTATATAAAGCTCTCTCTGGCTTGTACCCAGTACAAATGACATCTGATTAAGTCTTTTGCAAGTAGGAGATTAGCTGTGTTTTAAGCCTGGACAGCAGTTGTCAAATAAATTCATTTATTATTAGCATTTTTGAGGGGTTTATTTTGCATAAGTTGAGAATGAGACTTACAAATGAAGTAATTCTTCTTTTTATTATGTTCAGTTCTATAAATTAATAAACAAGGTAAAAAAAATGGAGCAATGGGAAGTGAATAGATGGAAGAGTGTACAAGGAACCAGGATTATCTGGGAAAGTTGAAAAAGGAGAAAAAACAAAAAGTCTAAACCATGAGATTTTGTATGAAGAATTTTGTTCGGAATTCTTATTTGCCTGTAATATGGGGGTGCTGAAATTAAAATGATAGACAGTTTAGAGGCTATCAGTGTAGATGTTTCAAATACAGCTCTTGTGTTAATTTTCTAGTGTGAACCCAGGAGACACATTCAGTTAAGTGGTGCACATATGCACTTTCATGCACTTCCATGAATGTATGTGCCCTGTAAAGTCTACTCATGGCTGGAAGAGATGAAGCAGGATCTAGTGCTAATTTCCTTTTTTGTGCTCTTGCCTGAGCAAAGTTTGCAGGATGCAAACAGTCACATGCTGATATTTCAGATGGTTAGGTGTCATGGTTTTAAAGGTAGCACCATTTCATCAGAAAAAAGCCCTCAAATACCAGAATTATATATATATTTTTTTTTTAAATAGCTGAAATATATTCTATTAGCAGTAATGATGTGGTAGAAATAAAAATCAAAATGCCATATTTCACAGCTGAACACTTCAAAGGATACTCTCTCCCAGTAATCCTCTGATCTGCTTCATGTCACAGGTCACCTAAACAATATTTACAAAACTCCTGACTGGAGCACTCATTCAGGATTTAAGGTGTCGCAACTTTTTTTGACATAAAAAGTTCAAGTGCACCAATATTTCTCTAAGAATTTTACATCAGAGGTATTTTTTCTATAGACTTGTGTTTATGAATATGTCTCCTAGAGACCAATGTAAAACTTGTCTGGTGAGGGGGAAAACTTTTCTCCTGACAGCTGTGTGATGAGGTTATGCAGTATCTGGTAGCTGGGTTGCTACTTTGAATGTGTTCAAAAAGGTGAGGACCAAAGTAGGAGGCAAAAGGCTTGATGTGCCAAACTGAGAACTCCAAGTTCCAGTTACTACTGAACATAAATATCCATATATTCTCCACAGTGCTTTGCCTTGGAAGAGTAAAATGCAACAACTAGTAACTGCTGCTATAATTTTGAGTGTGGGCTGGATTTGGCTGTAAAGTGTCTCTTTTGGCACCAAACTCATCTTGAGAGGCTGGTGTTTACCACACAGTGCTTGGGCAGCAATGGATTCTGCTGTCTCAAGCAGGTATTGTCTTTAATTCTAGATAGCCTTTCCAAGTCCTCCAAGGGATGATGGTTTGGGAGTTTTGTTCTGATCAGACAGTTGCTAGTTGCATCAATTACATGGTCCTCTCTCCTACTCTTTCCACAGACTAAGCTTACTTTCACTCTGTCTTATTACTCCAAGCAAATGATGTATGAATGAAGCTGATTACTGCAAGTTCCCATGCAGTTTATTGCAAACCCTTGCAGTAGGAAAGCTGCTTGGTGAAGCCCTGATGTTAGGCATGTTGGCAGGTATTTGAAGAGACTTTTAAATTTTTTTTTTTTTTGTTTTTACAAGACAAGACCATATTCAAAATATTTCTGCCACATCAAGATGAAAGGGCCAAGTTCCCAGGGTCACAGCTGAAACAAAACTTGTGAATATTTTACTCTTGCTGAAATAGGAATGCCTGGTTGCTTTGTTCATGAATGATTGGAAGGAAGAAGGATATTTTTTCGAATCTGTTTAATTAAGATGCCTCTTCAGTTCCCCCTATCCTTCATTTCAATAGGTTTTCAGAGGCTTTCAAAACAGAGCTACACAGGGCTCTATTTCAAGTGTGCTGTAAAGACCTGATAATATAGCCTCTGTGGCTGGGGCACAGAATCTTCCTTATATAGCTTTTCTGAACAGGCTGAGCTTGTTCTGCTACAGATCTTGCGTTGTTTATTCCTGATAACCATTCTCAAGTCAGTATAAATGACACTTCCAGATAACTTTCTTCCTCCCCGATAACAATCTGGTAGTTTATACCACTTTCCAGAAGTGTATATTTCTGTTTAGTTTTTAGGGTGCATTTGGTATGGCCAAAGTAGTAATTCTTTCAGTATCTGCCAGCTAGATCAGTTTTGAGAAGAGTCTCTTCAAAGCAATGTCTGTTTAGAACTGACTTATTTATGTGCAGTTTCTGTTCTACAACAAAGCAGTCAGTGAAATGGAGCATCAGTTCCCGGTGCCTGAGAAACAGGCCTGAGAAAGGTCTCAGAAAACAGGTATAATTTAGAAAGTCATTTGCAAGGACTCTGTGTCCTCAATAGCTGTTTACTTGTGCACATTTCAGACCTTATTTTTAAGGCTCCGTTTTTTGAACAAAGTGCGGTTGGATGTGGAGGCAGCAGTGGGTCATGCTAAGAAGGAAGTGATTGGGATCCAGGGAGGTAACTAGCAAAGGTCTTCAATGGTGGTGCACTCAGGACAGTTGTAGGGTCCCATAAATGGCTTTAGCATATTAGAGGTGCATGCATGTAGGTTGCTGGTGTTGTCAGGTGGTGTTGTACAGGGGAAGATGGGCTATCATGCAGAAAGGAACTGGACAATGTCAAAGAGCCAGAAATTGGGCAGAATTTCATAGGTCAAAATAGATGTTGAGACTACTAATGAGATATGTTGTCTGGAAAGAGTGACTGTGGTATATTGCCAAGGTATCACAGACAGGTGATCCTAAACTAGAGCTTCTTGTTCATGCATGTCAGGCAGCAAATTACGGGCAGGCAGATGGGGCATTAATGTTACTGAATTTGGGCTAGGAGATTTCCTTTAGTTCTGTTTGCTCACATGCATGAGAAGTTGCTGTAGCTGGAATAACGCTTGTTGCGTGTTAGGGAAGGAGTTTTTGGACGGTAAAAAGGAACGTGCATTTTACTGGATGGAGAATGATTAAGAATGGGGAGCAAAGCAGGAACATCTTACATGGGGGATTAGCTGGTTTGAGTTGCATAGCATTACAAAAGCAAAGGGAGGAGGTGGATGCTCTATGTAAATATGCTTGGGAGCCAAAACCCAAGCAAACAGTGGTGTACACTGCATCTCTCAGAGGACAATATTCGTGTAAAAACAAATAGCATAAAACTGATGATAAATAATGCAGGAAACCAGTAACAACTCTCTAACTGTGGAGTAGCACACTTGTATGTAGGTCTGAGGGCACAGAAATCCCCTACTAACATCCCATTTTCCAAACAGAGCTCTGCAAATAAGTAGGACTGTATAACAGGGTAGCCCACAAAATAAGAAATTATTAACAAGGGATTGATAATTGTCAAAAAATACACTTCCAATCCTTTTTATTAGTAAGTTTTAATATATCAGAAAGGTAAACACAAAGTATGTAGGGGTTTATTAGCGATAATATCTCTCTTGCTATCTCTTTCAAGCAATTTAAAGTACTTTGATTTTTTATTTTTCTGTTCTGAAATTGCATTTACTAGTAGAAAAATGAAAATATATTGCCATACTTGTAGGGGGAAAAATATGTTCTGTTGGATCTGGCAGCCCATGAGATGCAGGGCTGCTGCAGTTCCATGTCCCCAGGTTCAACCAGTAGCAAGGCTGAAGATGTATTCCCAGCAGCTACATGTACACACAGTGTATATACAGATAAATATAGATAAATACATAGATAAATGTATATATAGATAAATATAGATATACATTTATCTATAGATAAATATATAGAGAAAATAGATATAGATAAATATGTATATAAAATATATATTTATCTATATATAAATATAGATTTGTTTGTTTGTTTGTTTGTTTATATAGAGATAAATCCCCTCCTCTGAGTCCTCTGTTCAGGTTCCCCACCTGCCATTGTGCCACAGTGCTTCTCTGGGCTTGTGCATGGGTTATTGGTGCACTGAAATGTCACCTGTGATGGGTGTAGGAGTAGCTGGGCAGGATATTGTTTGGGCTCCTCCTCCTGTCATGTCACTGTGCTCCTTCATGGGTGCAGATGAGATTTTGTCAAGTAACTAACAGTGAACAAGCTCAGCTTGGAATGTGGTTCAAAGAGCAAGCAGCTCTAAAGACAGAGGGGTCTCTATTTGGTAGCTGCACAGCATGGATCCATGCTTAACATCAAAAAACATTGAACTTCACTATATTTTCCCAGAAGATTGGTGGAAAAAAAGTAAAAAAGTAGGACTGCAACATGGAAATGTGTATATGATAGCAAATATGTTTGTCAAGTGATACTGGGAAAAAAAAATGAAATGCAGACATTCTCATCTGGGTATGCTCTTATGATGCACAGAAATACTCTGTTCATTCTGAGCTTTTAGGGAAATGTTATAGAATATTACTTAAAATACAGATGGAGGGATAGATTAACTCTTTTTTCCTACAAAGCAAATAATTCTCTCATCTCCTGTTTTCACTTATCAAAGCTTTCTGTTTAAGTTAATGGATACATGTGGGTATTACTGGGGGATTTTGCTTTCATTATAACTAGCTCACTCTTAGGTACCAGAGAAGTCTCCTACATGCACTTTTTGACATAGAGTTGGCTTTAATACATTTCTGTTTACGGTAAATGATTGCTGCCCAGGTAGCTGCAATTATATTTATGCTGAGGTTTTTCTCCTCCAGGAAATGTGTTTATACACTTCTCAGCTTGTCACTCTGTCCAAGTGGAGTGCCTTAGTGAAGTTGCTTGTGTGACATTACAGTCAGAGGAGAAGAATTGAGTAGAATCATAGAATCATGGAATTATGACCTTCAAAGACCATCTCATGCATCTAGACATCTTTCACTGTCTCAAGTTGCTCAAAGCCCTGTTTAAACTGATGTTGAACACTTCCAGCGATGGGTAGTCCACAACTTCTTTGAACACTTCTCCAGTATCTCACTACTTTCACAATTAAAAAAAAAGTCTTCCTTACAGCCAATCTACTCTCTTTTAGTTTGAACTGAGTAGCAGTGCTTCCAGCTTTGCTGAACACCTACCTCTCTTTCCTGAAGGAAAAAGGCAGGTACTCTCAGCTCATTTGAAACACTCAGGTGATGAGCAGATTTCCCTCTCCTGTTTCTTATTTTATTAAAACAATTCATATGGACAATTCAAAGCTTTTATTATTTGATGCCTACCAAAAAATACTGTCAAAGACTCCTTTTAAGAAATCATCTCGAATGAAGATGAGAAGGGGCTCCTATTCTTTCTAACTAACAAATATATTTTACAAATCTTCATTACAAATGCAGTAGAAGTCTTTACATTTTTAAGATGGTCAGAGCAGGATCTGCTTTAATGTGGGCACATTCCCTAACAGTAGATATATATTCTCCTGCTTATGTCTTGCTTTCAAACAAAACAGCAAAGTAAATATTTTTTGGCTTTACAGCATCATTACATGCCAGGAGTATATAGATTCTAACAGTGGCTGATAGTACTTTAGCAATAGCTAGAAGCTGTTGTTTTAATGCAGTCCAAAAGATGTTCAGAGTGGTTGTAAAGTGAGATGAACCAAATAAATTAGTCTGTAGAAGAACTGCAAAATCTGCCAAGTATGCTCTATCATTTTTCATCTTCATGTGTCTGGCTTCGGTGTGGATGGTGTGGCTCAGTCTCCCTTTAAGAATGGGTGCTTGAAGTGTGCCTGACTGCCAAGATCTGTGTAATTGGGACCTCCATTCTTAATGACTTGAAAAACTGAAGGCTCAACAAGGATGACATGGAGAACAATTTGGGGCAATAGGAAGGAGTTGCATTATTCCATGGTGCCCCTCTCTTTTCCAATAAAACAGTAGTTGTGCAGCAGTAACTGTGCAGTGCATTTATGTTGTGCATGCAGAATAGGCCTGGCATGTCCCCAGCACACTGGCTTCTCCATGGATGGGCTGCACAGCACGTGTACAGACTCTTGCATAGCTGACATTTCTTTTACTGAAATATGGGAGCCATGTGTGCACATGCCTGGATTATGTGCCATGACTGTGCAACATCATCTGGCCAGGTCTGCTTGAACGATGTGTCCACTGCAATGATCCTGTGCCACACAAAGTGGGCTTGTTACATGCTGAAGTAAGAGAAGGGAGTGACTCCTTTCTGCAGTTCCAAGTGATGAGAATTGGGAACCCCAACACTGAAAGATTTAGAAAGTATGAGTCTTTGGCATAAACTATTTTTGTCTAGGATTGTAGCTAGATTTGGCTACACATCTGTCTCTAAACTTCTGTAAGGAAACATAGCTGTTGTAAATATAAATATCTTTAAAACTTCCATTTAATTGGTAATTCCACAAATCTACAGTATTTTAAAATTTATTTTTCCCATATTTAACTTCTAAGGGCACTGAAATAAAGAGGCTTTGCAAAACGGCGTCTAAAGTGTAGCTGTTAGAATTGTGAACAGCTGTGTATGGGAATCACACAATGCACATAATGTACTGTGACAGCAGGGGAGCTAATTTGCAGAGAATTTATGCTTTTTTTTTACTTTCAAGGTTACTTTAAACACCGCTGTGCAAATCAGCCCTCAAAATTATAAGATAGAACAAACTATTACATATCTTTATGAATGTAGAAGTTAATAAGAGTGACTTCAATAACATTTATGTGAGCAAGAATTAAAGATCATAAAAGCATTTTTACGTGAAAGAGATGAAATATCTGAATAATCTGTAATAGAATTTAAGTCCATTTGAAGCTCAGATTGGGGTTCTTTTTGAACTGAAACAATGCACAGCTTTCAGTGTGGTTAAAACTTTCATTCAAATGCAGGTTTGTTTGATTTTTTTTTTTTTAATTCTATAACCACAGAAGATATTCATCCATTTTCTTTCTGCTTTAAAAAAGACATATTTCAACTTTATGAAGTAGGTGTTTTCTGCAGAATGGGTGCTGATGAGAACCATGCACAGAACAGGAAGTTCAGAAGACAGGGGATGGCAGCCGAGAGCGGCTCCATCTGCTCTGGAAACTCATTGCTGTAAGCGTGGGCCAAAATAACTGACAACACAGAGTCATTATTTATGGAAAGACTCTGAACTCTGGCCATTTGTCAAGCTGACTCAAGTAGTCTGCTGCTGGGCCTGATGAGCTAGCAAGTATCTAACATAGATTTGTGCTCTAATAAATGTCAGATACAGAGGCGTTACTGAAACAAATTGCTAAAATATCAGTAGAAAAGGGGAATGCACATCGAACAGCAAAAGGCCCTAATAACTGACTTCACTAATAAGGACCGGAAAGCATAAAGATGCATTAATTTCAACAGAAAAGTGGGGGAGAGAGCAGCATGATATCCCAGCCCTGAGGCCAATGGCAGAGCTCTCACTGAGTGTTACAGAGCTAGGGTTTCACCTGCCATGTACAGAATTTAAGTGTACTTCTCCATACATTTCACTTCATCCTAAGGGAGTCAGGATGGTTCATGGGTTTGTGAAATTGTTTCCGTGTCTTCCTATTTAGTAAAAGTTCCAGTCCCCAGACCAATGAAAACATTCCCCGTTCTCTTTAAAAATGTGCATCAGAAAGGATAGATTATATCTTTTAGACTAATAAAAAATGTTTAGGATGATGATGTGCTTTTTTAATGCTAACTTCTGTTGAAAGCTGGGATTTAGAAGAAAATCAGCTGAAAGAAGCATGGCAAATCTCATAGCCAAGTCAGGTTGCAATTTTTTTTTGGCTGTTCTTTTGAGGGATTCCCAAATCTTGTCATCATTCTTAAATAGATGAATTATATCATGTTAAAAAATGACCAGAAGGAAGACTTCTTTCTGTAACCTGTATGGTATACATGTTATATACACCCAACAGCTAGAAATTCATGTGCCTTCCTGCTCAGTTGCTCTAGTACCTAATTTAATAGCAATAAGTAACTTGAGGCTGTCTTCAAAATGTGTCATGATTCTTAGTTAGTTACAGGCATTTTCCTATTGCAAAAACATTTTCTAAAATAGGCACTTCTAAAAAAATAATAAACCCAAACCTCCAAGTAGAGAGCCTGTCTAAATTCATTGCTTGGCTGCGTGGCACACAGCAAGAAAGGGAGCCACATGTTCCTGTCTGGAAAGTGATCAGTTACATTATTCTAAGCATTAAAATGTGTCCATATGTGTGCATATGTACACACAGACACGCATACTTCAGATCATGCTGATAATGGCATTTGCAGTCTCAAAAAAAATAGATTGTGTACAAAATACTTTATTTATCAGGCGTAGAATTTCATTGTGGTCTCCCCCTTCAACTTTAAAAATATTCTATTATGATGGCAAGAGCAGTTTTAGCATGGTTGGTTAACTCATTCTTTCATTTAGTCTGTTACTGACTGAAAAAAGGAATCCATTGATCTCCTACTTCATTTATCATATTTTATCTAGTGTAAATGCAGGTTATGTGTATCTGTAGTTCTAAAGAAAATAGTGTATCTGTTATAGTCCTGTACATTGGACATTCTAGAGTGATGAGAGTCTCATGATGAGTTGTAGGCATGTGACAGTCTTTTATTACATGGCTGTGACAGTCTCACCTGCATGCTGGCCATTAATCTGCTTTTCAAGAATGTGTAACTTTACTGTCCCCAGGCAATTTTTCAGTTTCCCTGCACAGAACGTCAAAACCTGCGTCAAAACTCTCTCTGTACTATCAAAGGTAACACTTCCTCCAAAAGTACTCTCAGTGAGGTCTAAAATGAGCAAGGTTCAGTCTAGAACTAGTGGTGAAGTTGTGGATCGTTTGCATAATTGCAAGGTCTAGGCTACCCCAGACCGAGTCCCACGGGGTGACCCTCAGTTGGCTGGTCAACAGGTTTCTGGATAGCGTGATTAAAATCCCCACTGGGAAGACGGAAGGACTCTTGAGCTGCTGGAATCCGAGCGGGTTTATTCAGGATTGATCAAAGGAGTAGGGAAGCAGAAATAGGAGCAGGGAGACAACCACACTCAGGGAAAGCAGACTCCGTGAGCCCCAGGGAAGGAGGGGCCAGAGTATATAATTGGGGAGGGAAGGAGTGACTAGAGTACAAATGATCCAATGGGAAGAGGGTGTACGGGATGGGGTAGCATAAACTGGGCCAATGAGGGAAAAGGGAAGGAGCGGTTTACAGAGGGAACCATTAGAAACAACAAGAATGGGGAACTTCCCAGAACTTGGGGAGATGACAACCACAAACTGACAGGTGACGGGCATGTGCTCATTTGCACTGGGGGGCAGAGGACTCTGGGGAAATGCCTTATCCTAAACAACTGTAGTTTCCCATGGCATTCCCACTCTGTCCTCCCCATGGGCACATCTCACAGCAAGTGTTCACAGCCAGACTGGACAGGGTTCTGAGTGACCTGGTCTAGTGGAAGACATCCCTGCCTGTGGCAGAAGGGTTGGACTGGAAGATCTGTGGTGGTCCCTTCCAACCCAACTATTCTATGGTTCTGTGAAGCAGGACATTAATAATGAGGGGGTGAGGGGGCAACCATATTTCTGCTGACCTAAAAAAAGCCTCCATCACAGGCATTTCACACTGTAGAAGGCTTTGTCAAAAGTGGTAAGGTGGAAAAGAACAAAGCCATCTTTCAGCCATCGGGATCTGAGGCTATCAGCATGATTAGGAGCTGTAGATGATGAGAAAGCAGCTGAAATTATACACATGGCTTTCAGCTTGATCCAGCCTGTTTAGGAGGAACTGGAAGAAGACTTTGGAACCTTCCAGAGTTGTGCTGGTGACAGTAATAGTGTTTGTTAACAGCACTGAACCTGTATGGGGGTTTGTCTCTTTGTCAGTGGGTGGTGTAGAGAGGCCCTCTTAGGACAGGGTGCGCAGTGGACCATGAAGTCAAAGTGCAAGCACCCTGAGCTATGCTGGATCATGACTTCCCTGCACTTTTCCTATCACAATGTTCCTTACTATCTGCTTAAAAACAGACCCTTTGGGGGCTCTGGGCATTAGGTCTGATCTGATAGTGAGCCTTCTGTAGATAGCACAAAGACATGGCAGTGGCTTTACCTCTGTTGTGTGAGATGTTACTGCACTGTTTTATTATGTTCATGAGATTTAGCTGTGTTTTTGTGTCTCCATTAGGAATTTATTTATAACAAAAGCAATTTATTTTGTCAGTTAACTTATTTACTTTTCCTTCACTGAATTGTAATTTCCAGTGCGGAAGACAAGTCTTGGTTTTGGGAAGGGGAGATGGATCAGATATTTTACAAATGAACAGCCAATTTCTAAATTCTATGCTACAGAGGTTATTGTGGATTTTTACTGCATTTGATACTCATTATGCTGAACATGATCTGTTCTTTCCATGAGGAATCCTGCAGATGTAAAGGCTCACACAATGGCTGGTTTAATTAGAAATACAGTGTCAAGAAATTTGGCACCTTTTTCATTCTTTGTTCAAATAACAAACGTTAAACACATGGACTCCAATTAATTCCTGAAACAATTTAACTGATTTGAGTGGCATTACAGCAGGGGTCATTTAGGCTGTGACATTAATTCCAATGAGTTATTTTTTTATTAACTTCTCTAATTAGAATTGCCATCAAAAATTTGGTGGTAAAAGAGGAGTAATCTGAGATCTGGGAAAAGTGGCATCAGCTATACTTTTATTGGCAAGTAATTTCATAGAATCACAGAATCTTAGAAGGGCTTGGGTTGGAAGAGACCTTAAAGATCATTGAGTTTCAACCCCACTACTGTGGGCAGTGAACCTTCCATTAGACTAGGTTGTTCAAAGCCCCAACCCTACGTGTCCTTGAACACAGATGAGGCATCCACAGCTTTCCTGGGCAACCTGTTCCAGTGCCTCACCACCTTCACAGTAAAGAATTTGTTCCGAATATCCAATCTAAACTTACCCTCCTTCAGTTTAAAGCTATTCCCCCTCATCCTAACACTACATGCCCTTGTAAAAAGTCCCTTTCCAGCTTTCTTGTAGGGCCCCTTTAGGTACTGATTTGTAGGCAATTTTCTGACTGTTGTTCTGCTAAGGCCTACCACTGAAGAGGAGAGTATTTTTATTAATCCCTCTTTTTCTGCTTTTTGGAGAGTGATGACTGCAGATTACTGAAGGTCCTCTTCTCTAACTAGAGTTCAGTTGTATTCTTGCAAATTGTCAACTGAAGTAGTTTGCTGCTGCAAGTTATTGGTAGTAATGATTGCAAAATTAGGCTCTTAAGTTACAGTATTGTCAAAGAAGCTGTTACATATAGTAATAAGAATCTTTAAAGTGTTTTAACTGATATTTGCTTTGAGAAATAGTAATTTCACATGCTTTTGCTGCAAATGTTGATTTGTATGTGTGTCCATACTCATTTCCAAGGTGCAAAATTAGCAAATGACTAGTGGATTGAATCAGTAAAACTATTGTGCTCTGTGCAGAAGTGAATAAACCAGCTATTTTAACCCCAGCTTTGGCTTCCCCTCTCCTGGGCTTCCTAGCGGATCCTTTTGAGATATATCTGTTCGCAAAATAAAGACACTTTTTATGCTTTTTAGTACTTGCTGACTATTTGCCAAGGATTTCTATGAAGTATCTGTGAATATAGCCTGAGACAACACGACACTGCTTCCCCTGTTTCCTGTGGTGAATGGCGAGTCCCAATGATAAACTGTAACACTACTCAAGGTAGGAAGGGTGAGCTGCCAGAAACTATTTATCACTTCACTGGCTTTGTACCATGTACATCCGTCTAAAGTTAAATTGAGGTTATAAGAGGAGTTTTCTTTTTGCTCCAGCTTTGCCAGCAATAGTATCTTACATAAAGATGAACATAAAAAGTTCAGTGTTCAGCCCTTAGATGTTCCCATGTGATGAAAAGAAGATGGAAGTGATAAAAAAATTTAACTCAAATACCTCCAGTTTCTGACAGCTAGTGCTATAATGTTAATCTGCCCTCTGATAAGGTGAATGCCTCTTTATAATGGTGGATTTCAGGATGGTATTTTATGTTTTATTATATAATGTCAAGTTTCATCTTCTTTGGCTATTTTAGGAGTTTTTAAATACTAATATCTCCAGTCCTTTCGTTCTATTTGATGTTGCAGTTACAGATAAAAAAGTGACTTCTCTTTTGTCTGTACAACCTTATTTTAGAGATGGTAGATATTTCTAAGCTAAAAATAAAACTTACATGATATTCTAAGCAAAGCTTTGGGTAATTCTTTGCAGTTCAACTCATTCTAAACAGATAAAGCCACATGAAGTTAATCTTGCAATAGAATGTGAGTTTAATTTTTTGTGATGTTTCTCTCTTATTCAGTGCCTAGTGATGTGAATCCCATGATACATAAGTATTTTGTAAAATGGAAGTATTGTCCAAAGAACTCAGAATGCAGAAGTGCAACCTAGCACTTCTCATTTTAGCACATTCAAAGCAGACATGCATCTTCTTTTTATGTGCTGGTTGTGTTTTGATGTTAATGGCTGTGCCAGGTGTTGCTTCACCTCAGAAAAAAACTGAATCAAAGAAACAAGAGACTTCACTCGTGAAAAGACAGTACTTGATATGCAGCCATGTGATAGCAGGTGGCTGCTGATACATACATCTTCCAATAACTCACAAGATGTAGTTGTTGCAAAATATGATTTTTCTAGGAGAGATTTCCAGTGATTGTATCATTCTTTTACAGTTTCCCTTCCTACTGACTGCAGTTTGTTTAAGTTTGGGCAATTATTTTTGAGCAGTTGGCTCATGCTAACAGGAATATTGGCAGCCTGTCTCATCAGCTCCAGTGGAACAGGGTGCTGAAGCCGACCACCCTGCTGTCTGAAGACAGGGAGCCTGAGAGCAGAGCACACTGTTTGGGAGCAATTATGTGCTGGGTGACCTCCCAGCCACTCCACACAAAGCATCTCCTTTCCCAGGCTTTCTCCAGACCTTGGCAATAGCAGAAAGCTAAATGGATGAGAGGATGTGGTAGGAAAGACAGAGCTGGGGATGAAGGGAGGCAAAGGAGGCTTTATTTCTAGACCTTGAGTAGGTATGTATTAAGCCTTTATGAATATTTTGCATATGATCCCACAGCTTTAAGTGAGGCATATTTTAAATTAATCAAAATACATCACTGAAGAAAACTTATTTGTATTACCAAAATTCCATCATACAATCAAAATTCACCTATACTTTAAATTTATGGTAACAGCAAACTCATTTCAATGCTTGCTTGTTAAAACTCTGAGCATGTTAAAAACACTTATTATATTGTTCAAAAAATGTCAGTGCAGTAAATATGTTTTCTTTTTGCACCAAAATACAAAAATACATTATGAAAATGCCACAAAGAGAAATAATTGATTGCTAGTTCATGCCATAGAGACTGACTGACTGCACAACACCCTTAAGTAATTAAATTGCTTTAACCACAGATAGCTAGGCCAGATTCCTTTACGTGATTCCTGTCCCCTACCCAGGAATTTCATTTCACTTGATGTTGGCCTTGCTGTAAGCTACAAATACGCAGATAATGTGTCAAATCCAACCCACAACCTTGTTTTTGTGTTATGAAAGAAAAAAATTGGGCTTGCTCCAGTATTCTAATGTTTGTGCTTAGAGAACTTTAAAGAGGTCAGTTGCTTTCAATTCTTCAATGTGTGGGGAGGGTTCTTTCATAAATAAATGGGGATATTGAAGCTGCTCAAGTAAAGGAGACATTTTCTGCTAAAAGTCCAATTCTCATGACTCACTGCCTGGTTTTACCATGCATTCCCCTTTCCTTTTGAATTTTGCTCTTACAAGGAAGAGTAGCTAAATAAATACAGTAGCACAGAAGCAAATGGAAAACATCTGTTGTTCTTATTCAGGAATGTAGTGACTCAGGTTTGATGAACATCTGAACTCAGCGCTTTTATATATTTGTAGATTTTTCTAGTTTACTGTCATGTACTGTAGTTTAGAAGTGTTGCTATAAAATATATACTTCAAGAGAATACGGTAAGAAGCGTGGAGATTGTGCTTGCACTTTGGAAATGCCAAACCTGAACTGGAATGAGAGGAAGGTGTTTTTTTGGTTTTGTTTTTTCTTAAATGGCAATTATTCAGAACCCCAAGGAAATGTGAAGAGCATACAGGAACACACCGTGGCTTAGGGTAGTGACTGTGTCTGGAATGGCCACTACAAGGAAATAAAAATTCCTGCTCTTCTCAGAGTGATCCTCCCCTGATATGCCATTGAGTTCTCCAGCTATTGGAGCATTATAAGATTTGTAGAGCTAGTGGTGGATCTTCTAGTGACAATAGCAATGTAAAGGATAGGGGTAGTCTGGAATTTATAAACTGCAAGACTAAGGGGTATTTGAAATAGATGGAAGCATAGGGGGGTTTTTAAATAGAAAATAGGTAGTACTGTGACTCAAAGAGAAGGTTACTGTAATGTAACATCTGGTCCTGATAATAGAGTAATCTGACCTAAAATACTGAGAATGCCTTTTTCAAGTTGAAACTGGCTTCTTCTGCTAGTATGGCGTATTTTTTGTATCAGAGATCACTGTGGAAATCTTTTGTTGTTTCTCACTCCCTCAGACCATGAGTTCCATCTCCTTTATTTCTACAGCTTTCTCCTTCTCTGCATTTAGAGCCCCTTAAGAACTTTATTCTGTGCAACTCTGGTATTTGAGACATATAAGTATTACCACAGTGCCAGAGCTGCATGTCATTACTTTCTTAAATCCCTAGTGTTCCCATATTTTTATTTCCACCTGCTTAGGATTATTGCCAATGTTCATTAATTCAGTACCTGTTGTGTTGTTTTTATTTTGGAAACTTAAGGACCCTTATTCACACTCATCTTCCTCAGCTGCAAATTGCTGAAAGTGGGATTGCATTAATTCATTCATGTATCAAAATGTAGCTCTTCATAGAACTCATTAAATTCTGCTTTCTTGAAAGCTAAGCACTTCATTCCCACCAAATGCCAATGTACATTTTCTTGCAGTCATGGCAGCAATAATGAGATGTCATCAGTACCTTTTTGGTAATCTTCAAAAAGGGAAAAAGAGCCCACAGTCTCTGCATGTTCAATCACAGAATGTGCTGAGTTGGAAGGTAGGATAATCAAATCCAGTTCCTGGCCTTGCACAGGACCATCCCCAGGAGTCACACCCTGTGCCTGAGAGCATTGTCCAAATGTTTCCTGAACTCTGTCAGGCTGGTGCTGTGACCACTTCCCTGGGGACCCTGTTTCAGTGCCCAAACACCCTCTGGGTGAAAAACCTTTTCCTGACATCCAACCTAAACCTCCCCAGACTCAGCTTCATGCTCTTCCCTTGGGTTCCGTCACTGGTCATCAGAGAGAAGTACGGGTACTAAACTGTCAATAACTGTCTAAAACTAAAATTGATCAAGAAAAGTTTTTTTCCAAACTTTGTGGAAATTCAATACTTCCAAAGATATTTTGGTTCTATTTAGTGGATATCTAAGCTATAATAAAGGACTACATGGCTGGGTACCAAAAGCTTGAAAAATTAAAGTTAGTCATGCCTCCCACCTTTAAAGTGTATGTTAAAAAAAGTTGAGACTAACACAAACATCAACTGTCAGAAAATATTTTGTGCTAAAAAAAAAAATTAAATGAGCTTATTAAAACATGCAGATATTTCAGAATGAATTGTTGAAAAATGCAGTGTCAGCCATGATGTTAACAATTGATAATTATGACAGAAAGAACCTTTCTGTTTGTTGGCAGATGTTAGGTTGCAGCCATTCCTCTGCCCTGAAGAAATTTACTAGTCTGGAAGGTCTTGTGTAGTTTGAAACATTAAAAACTAGATATATAAAATCTGCTGTGTTGTTTTGAGCACTGGAATACTGATGCAGTGAATGCCAGCTCTGTTTTCTGTATCTGGTTGCCACATGGGGAACAGCACCGGGAGTCAGGCTCACCCATAAAAAGAATGCATGTTTTCTGTGATTTTGCCTGTATATGCTAATTATTGGCTTTGGTGTGCATGCTATTATTTCTTAGCAAGAAGATTAACAGGGCATTTTGCCCTGAAAATTGCTAAAAGAAAAGTGTGAGGGTACCTTTGTAAGGTCCAGAGTGAACTGGGAATTCATTCCTCTACATCTCTCAGTTATGCAATTTCAAATCCTCTGCTCTTCAAGGTCAGTTGAGTCATGTCAGAGCCAATTCAAAGGAGGGCTGTGTGGTTTGTAGTTTGAGGATCTTACTAGTTTCAGCCTTCTCTCTTAGATCTTCAGTAGCTTGTTTTATGCCTCTCTGACAGTTTGTATCACCTAAAACGTCTTGCTTACAATGTGCTCCAAGCAGCTAGGTATGTTTGTTGATGCAGGCTTTACTGTCTCTTTTGTGCTTTCTTAAATTTCCAGGTTAGTCCCAGTGTAAGGTTTTTAGATACTGAAAATATTTCATTTTCCTTTGGTATATTTACATTTCCTAAACCATTTCTCTACTGTTTTCACTTCATTATGTAGAAAGCTGGTGTACAAAGCCTAGGATTAGAAATGTTTTTATGCTCTTATGTTTACAGATGTAATTAAACTGAAAAGAGGGGCTACAGTTTTGCTCACCTAATAGAATGACAACAGCAATAGGTAGTTACTAATCTTGGGACTTGACTTGTAGACAGTTTTTGTTAAGTCCCAAAGCACATGCTGTTGATGCTGTGTAAGTAGTAAGTAATGATGATGAGCTTTCAAGTAAAGAGCACAATTTCCATTTGTCTTTGGAGCTGTCATCGTGGTATCTGAGGGGCTTGAAATTGTTAACCCCTCAGGTAGATTGATATATCAATCTGGAACAACTGGCAAATTCTTAACAGGAATGAACTGGGGTAATTCCATATAAGTATGAGCATCTGTGTTGTTTTAATCCAGCTGAGAATTTGTCACATAATTTTCATAACCTTGTGGGTCTGTCTACGGTAACCATCCTTAGAGAATGCTGCCATCTACCATGACCTAAAAAGCACATTCAGTCTCAGTTTAGGGGCTCCATTTTTGTTGGGTTTTTTAAAAAGAATTACTGAGATTGAGAATTCTCGTGAGAGAATTCCCCTCCTAATGAGAAAACCAAAATTCCATTCCCTACCATAAGTGATGCTTTAGCAGGAGGAGATGGCTATCTCCAACTTGTAATGAAGGGTTTCAGATATCCCACCTGTGTCAGACACACATAATTTTGTTAGTCCTGCTCCATAATGTTATATTTATTGGCAAAAAGGAAAGACTAGCTACTTTGTAGGAATTTTCCATCCTTCAGGTTTGTAATTTTGTGCTTCTACTTTATGTATATATTTATATACATACATATATAGCTATATATGCATGTAAATCAGTGTCTGTCTGTTTGTTGGTTTGTTGGGTTTTTCCCCCCTGACCGTAGTTTTTGGTACAACTAGAAAAAAAAATCTGTCTGTACCACAAAATTCTCCGAATGAACAATGGAAAAACACTGAATACGGTTTTGGTTCATAGCTCTTAAGAAGTAGAAACAAAGGCAAAACATGATGAGGAATGACTGTGTTGAATTAGGGTGCTTTTTGCATCACCTTTCATCTTCCTACTTAATGCACTGCTCTGGGGATGGGAGAGTCTTAAGAGAAACAAGCTGGGAAACACCTAATTTAATGCAGCATCCAATAGCTGCTAAAAGGGGCACAAAGTTTTTAGTATTTCTGTGTCAGCTTCTTGACACTGTTTTCTATATGCCAACAGTTATGAAAAGGTTCCTTGGAGGGCTGTGTTAAGTTAATCTGCCAGAGTTTTGTACCAGAGTCTTCCTTGAAAAAATAAGAAGTTGTCAGTTTCCTTTGTACTACATCAGCTTTTTGCACGATGCCAGGGTGGGAAAGAAGATCTCATCCTGTTTCATGCCTTTATTTAATATACTGACCCTATTCATATAATCATCAATCCCCTGATAAATGCATTCATGATTTCTAGATGCAGGACTTTGACTCTTACAGCCTTGTATCGCGAAATTCTGTATGAAGATTGATCAATGCATTCATCGCCATTGTTGTGGATGTGAAAACAGCAACATTCAGGATAACAAAGGGTAGGACCATGACATAAAGGGTTAGACACAAGAGTTTCCTGACTCTCTGTCTATTTTTTTGAGCTATTATTGTTTTCTTTCCTTCTGGAAGCATATTACATTGTCATATTTCTATCCCATTCTCTTAATATATGAAGAGATTAATTTAAATTATTTTAATTTAAATTATTTTTCAAACTCAAGTGGGTCATTGTGGGCAGCTGAAATTGAAACAGGCAAGACAAGCATTCTTGCTGTACCCCATGATTATCAATGTGTCATGTTGTACTAAGAACATTCTGTAAATGTTATTCTGTGTTACAACAAATCCCCTAGCTAGATTACAGCACTGACAAATTTTTACCAGATTTTTACTGCCAAGTTCACCGGGAGCACATCTGGAACTATTCGACATTGTCGCATCTGGCAGATCATGTTCCTTTTCCATTTAGGGCAGGTTGGTCATCACTGGGAGAATTTCTAGCTGCAATCCTATGTCCTTTCCCACCCATAACTTAAAGAGGTGCCCTGAGTTCATTGTTCTGCTCTGTTTGACACAGTTAAGATCTATAAACTGAATTAAGGAGGCATAGAATCAGTATTTGCATACTGACACATCTATTAGCATTTATTTGGTAAGGTATTTATATGTACATATGTGTCCAGAGGGAGAGACAATTGTGTTCCCAAATCTTATGCACTACAGGAGATGGAGTATGACAGGATCTTGAAACATCCCTCACTGCATCTGCCGACCCTGAGCAGGCCCACTTCTAAACCCTTCTTACTAGGTGTTTCTCTGCAGTTCTTAAAAATTGCCATGCACAGTCCTAAAACTTCAAAAACTTTCCCAGAGAATCAAGTACATAACTCATTTTACTACAAAAGGTTCTCCTAACATCCAGAACCTTAAATCTTCCTGCAACTTAACTCCAGCCCCATTGGCCATAGAAAAGTCTGTTAGGTAAAGCATGACTAAGAAAAGTATTTGAAAAATGTTCCCCTGTTCCTTCCTGTCTTCTCTGCCCCAGACTAAACAAACCAAGGTCTCTTATTCTTGGTTTTGCTAGCAGTGTGATGATTTTGGGCACTTTGCTCTGGGCAGTCTCCAAGTTTTCCTTGTGCTTCCTCAAGTACTATGGTCACAATGAAGAGGAATACTGCAAGAGAGTCATCTCTGCAGAGCAGAAGACTGGATTATTTCTTGTTTCTCCCACACAATACTTGTCTGTATTTCCTAGTGTGGGACTTATTTCTTCTGCCATGGTGCCACACTGTTTGCAAGAGTGGATCATTCCTGTGCTCCCCTTCATGAAGACAGGCACTATACTCTGGCCTTTATAACTTCAGCCATTGCCTGTACCTCCTCAAAGAAAGCCTGTAATGGGTCTGAGATTAGTTTACTGACTTCTTGAAATTCTCTTAGGTGCAGTTCATCTGACCCAGCTGACATTAAAATGTCTCAACTTATCTAGTCTGCTTTTCCTCTAGTCTGTCCATGATAATTCTAATCATCTGATTATTCTATCTTTCCTAGCAAAGGCTGCAGCAAGGAGGCATCAAACCTATTAACCTTCTCAGTAATAACTGTGGATATATTTGTCTTGCATTTAATAATGGTATCCTCAATTTTTGTTGTCATACCCCTGAAATTTCTTCCTTCCTTTCCTGTTTTTCTCTTTCCTTCTTCAAATGTTTTCTTGCCATCCCTCTCAGGGGACGTTAAAAGCACTTTTGTTCATTCTGATTTTGCCCCTGAGTGCCTGTATTTCATCTGTAGTGGTCTGAGCTGAGTTGCACTTCCCTTGACTTTTTGTTTCTGAAGTCAGCAAAGTCCTCATGATTTAGCCAAGAGGATCCCCTTCTATTTCTCTAGGTTTTCTGCTTCATAGGGGAAATTTATGCTTATGTCTTGATTTGTGTCTTTTAGGAAAGAGTAACTTTCCTGGAATCTTTTTACCTTGTAGTTTTGATTTGGTTGTAGTCTTGTATAAGTTGCTTCATTTTTTCAGCCTGTTTTCTTAGACAAAAACAGATTGATTTTGTGTTCCTGTTCTTCCTTTTCCCATGCTGAACCAGGTGAACTAAGTAATTTCAAGTTTTTTGCTAGTGTAATTGCTGCCTACAATCTCAGTTTTGTTGTTCATAAAAATTAAATGTAGAAAAATCCTGCCTCTAATGACTTTTTCTATTACCTGTATGAAAAAAAAATGATCAGCTGTACATTTAAGGACTTTACTGATTGTAGTACAGAACCTAAAGGTGACATAGCTAATTAGAAATTTGCAAAATATACTTGAAAAATAACTTTTGTGCCTTGCACAATCAGTGAAAAATACTACCAAATCTCCAGGGGCTAGCTTGTATTTGCAGTGAAACCTCAAATGCACATTTGATTATGAGATAGCTTAGCATATCCCAACTGTTGGTGGTAAAATCTGCCTACGTCTGCAAGGAGAGTCACAAGTTTTCTGAGACAAGATGGGAAAGGACAGGGCAGAGCTTTAGACTGCACAACCTGCTTTCACAAATTTAGTAATTTAACCTGCCTGGTGCATGAGACAGTCCCAGCAACAGTCAGGTCTAGCTGGCCAAGTGCTTTGCATCACAGCTTGTAATGTCTTGCTGTGTGGTGGCACTGGACAGACAAGGTGCCTGTGCACCATCCTACAAGGGTCTGACATCTATTGCAGTGAGTCAGTCTGAGATGCATAAGAATTACAAGATGTTTGCCAGGAAAGCTGACTTGTGGTTCTGTGAGCATTGATAAAACTGTGCTTTACATGAAAGTGTACTCCTAACCACAGGTGATCAACAACTTACTAGTGGCAGGGAGCCAGTAGGAGTAGTTCTGTAAAGAAGTCTGTTGCAATAGGCTGTATGGAAATGCTAAATATGGAGTATGGAGGCTGATATAATATTCTGAATGCTGTATTTTAGGTAAGCTTTCTTTGTGTAGACTTTTAGCCATCAAGATGAAAGATTACACAAAATAAGGTGCTTGATTTATAGTTTTGTTTTGAACTACAAGATTATGCTACTTTGTTTTCACAGGAGATAGGTAATAGTGTTATTTTTAGTGGTGCTGATAAATGCTGAGTTGTGACTGTGATGTTCTCCCTTTCACTTTATGAATTGCTCATTCTGTGAATCAGTAATATCTTGCATATGATTGCACTATATGTAAGGCAAAGGTGGCCAACTTCTACACAAACACAAAGGCCAGCTTGTACATAGACATAGGCTTGAGATGAGCTCTGGGAAGTGCCAGCAGAGGAAGCTTAGGTCTGTATTGCCCTTGGGTACAATGTTGTAGCATCTTACAAATTCAAATTGCCTCAGATTCTTTTTCTAGAAAACAATGAAAACATGGCAACAGTGTCACCTGGAATCTGGAAGGAGCCTGAGATTCTTCTGTGAGTGAGCACAGGGCTGAGCTGAGGGGTCCTGGAGCTGCCAGCAGGGATGCAGAGAGTGCAGGTAGGGGGCACGGTGTGTATGAGCCTGTTCTCCTCAGGAGCTCTGCCTCATCTCCACCACAATTCCACGATGCTCAACACCATTCCTGGTGGTCCAGGCTTCTTTCAGGTTTGAGAGATCAAAGATCTACAAATCTGTCTCTCTGCTTTGGTGTTACTTCATGGTTCTTGTCATCTTTGTGCTTTAGTACCTTGTGCTCCTGAAATTGCTGGCTCTTTGGAGGTATGTACTCTGTGGATGGTTTGGTGGCAAGCCTTGGATACAAGGTGCTGTATTGGTCACATGCATATTCATTGTGTGTGTAGATACATTTTTTATATATACACATATTATATATACACACACATTCATATATATGCATTTATATATATTTATATACTCTTTTATATCTATATGTATGTATAGATATGTGTATATATATATACTTTTATTTATTTATTCACAATAATGAAAATATTCCTTCCCCATCCATAAAGAAATGTTTTGCCTTTTTCAGTTAAACTTTGTCACTACCTAGTAAACAACTTCTCTTAACCAAATGAAGATACCATTCCCCATTGTGTCTTTGCCATGTAAGCACTGGGACTTACTGCCTACTGTCTTACTGCCTGGGTCTGACACTTCTTTTCTTTGCCATGAAGTAAAAATCAACAGAGAAATTCTGCTAATTGGTCTGGTATACATCTTCCAGGATGAAAAAGATCTGCACATTTATTTCTTCTTTGCTTCATCCAGACACAGCAGCAATTTTCTGACCACAGAAAGGGTGTATTCTGGTATTATCCAATTTTAGAAAGAAGGGTACTTCTACTAGTTGCTTCTGTAAGAGTTTTGAACATTTGAGCACCAGAAGAAACTACAGCTGAGAGCCAATGTTGCATGATAATGCTGGAAATGCTCTTCTGAGTTCAGTGAGTGCTCCTATTCTGAAAATTATGAAATTAATTAGCAAAAGCTTGCAATATGAGGGAGATATATTTGCATGTGTATCTGAAACTGATGATTTGCAAATTGGAAAAAAGGAAATTTTGAAAAAAAAGAAAAATTGGAAAAAAGGAAATCACTGTATGCTAACCTGAAGAAATGTAAATCGTGGTCACCATGTATTGTTTCATTACAGTGGCCTTTTTTTCTTCATTTTCTGTGCTTTGAAAAGAAGTTGGGGGAAAGAAGCAAATGTGTGACAAGCAGCATATGCAAACTGTAAGATGGAAGTGGTAAAGGAATAAGACCACATTTGGAAAAGACAGATGGTGCTTTTTCTTGATCATATGGTAGCACTGGCAGTAGAAATGTTTTGGAGTTAGAGAAGTGGAGAGGCCAGACACATTTCCTAAATGCAGGATGATTTATTTGTAGAACATGCAGAAATGCAGGAAACAAAAACATTAAACAACCCTTGGAGATGTGCATGAACATGATATATTTATTTGTGGTTTGCTTTGAACTCCTGGCCACTGACATGGGATCTGTGATTATGTATTCTTGCTTTGGCTGATAACATGTCCCAGCATTTCTTGCCCCCACTGCCAGTTCCTCCTCTTCTGGTACCTGCTTAGCTCTTGCTGCAACGTCCCTTCTTCAGACCCCGTTTAGCCAAAATTGTCTTATATCTGCCCACAGTTATTTCTGTTCTGGTTGTTTGTAGGTTAACATTCAGTCAGCTGGACATCTGATGAACAGATACAGCCATAGGCCTGATTTGGCAAAACCCGGGTTACTGGGCTAGTTTATTACAATGCTAGAGGGACTAAGATGTCCTCTGTCAGGAGGAATGGTGCAATACAGGCATATGAAGTGGATAAAAACTCACAGTGTGCTGGGGAGATATTTTTTATGTGCATATATATATATATATATATAATGAAAAGGATGATTTCTAAAAATCAGTTGATAGAGGAAATAACTTTCTGCAGCTGTAAGTTTTCATAATTCCTTGAGCAGCATCTCAGGTCTGTTACTTCTGAAAATATATAATCAAAAGGACTTTCTGGAAAATAGTGTAGCAATAGAATAATTAAACCTTTTAATTACCATTTGTTTGATTGTGTTGTTCAGTTTTTAGGAAACTTTCTATTTCTTTTTGTAGCTTTGACAGTCTATTTTAGATATTTTTAACAACTGAGCATCTGAAAAAATAGAACAACATTTTCATAGCAATATTTGGAAGATGTATAATGTGCAAAAACCTTTCTATAATGTGGTAAACAAATGCTTAAATACAGTTTAAGAGTGAAAAAGGAAAAAAAAAAAGGAAAATAAAGTTTGCAAGAAAAACACGTATGGAAATAGCAGAAGGTACTTTTGAAAATCCACTTGTCACCTTTTTTGTCCTGCAAAGATGATAAAACTAATTGCATTTCACACACTAATGGAAGGAAACAAAGTAGAACTTTCAGCTGACAGGATGAGAAAAATTTTGCTAAAGCTTCAGTAGAAAGTGCAGAATCTAAAGCCTAGCAGGGTCAGGAGTTTACTTTAAACCTGTTTGAAAATAATGTAGTACTGCTCACAGATGTCTGAAATCTCAACAAAAGATGGAATAGTCAGTGTTTTTTACTTTTATAGCATTAATAAAATGTTGAAATTCAAGACATTTCTTGACAACAAAACATTTCTTGTTTTGTTGACTAAGGGAGAATATGTTTATTTGTACTAAATATGAATTATTGAGAGTTTTGAGAGGAGAATTATGAAGACAAAATACTTTGGAAATCTTCCACACATTATAAACATTGCAAAAGAATGGATGCTGATTAAATGTTCCTCTACAGCCTATGATTGTATTCATAGAGAAGACATTTAATGATCCTTCTGCATCATTCTTCCTTGGCACCACCCGGACATACCACGGCAGGACCCACTCAGCCATGGAAAGGCACACTGCAGTAGTGAGAATGATGTTGAAGGGTGTGACTGGCTAAAAGGAACTTCTTAGGCCCCACAAGTTCTTTTCATGGGTTGGTATTGTGATAAAAAATCACACATCTCCTGCCAAGATTTGGCATGTTTGAAAACATCACCTGGTGTCAAAGTTTGTGAAGACAGCTTGTCCCTGGCTGTTAGTGCTGCTTAAATTTATGTTTTGTGTACATTTATAATTATATTAAATTTTATTTTCAGATGGGCATGAGAGCAGTTGATATGGTCAGATGTCTTCTGAGTCCCTCATTTAAGTCTAGGCTTGTCCTTAATTAAGAGTTAATTTCAGTTGAGCTTCAATAATTTCAAACAGTAGGAGCCCATCCACCTGCAGATTCCCTGAGAGCTGTGGTGCAGCCTGTCCCTAACTCACCCCAGACCTGTCTCATGACTCAGCCCACTCTCAAAGCAATTCACCGTCGTGTTGGCTTATCCGTAACTTCTCAATGGTAGAAAACACATTTCCATCTTTCCTAGATTTCCTGCAGCTGGCAGGCCTTCCATGTGTTTTGCAGCCCCAGTATGAGATGATTTTATATTCAGCAGTGCATTGGCAGCATTACTGGCTGGACAAAGTCACTGTGATCTCCTTCCAGTGCTGCACTGGATGAATGCTGGAAAGTTAATCCATTTACCTGAACTGGAAATGCTTTGTTTCATTGACCTGCTCCATAATACTTGTAAAGCAGCAAGTTAGAAGATTATGCTCAAATTACAGAAAGTAAACTTAGAAACAGCCTTTATTCAAAGAGAATTCAAAATGTATCATTTTGATCACAGTGTCAAACTGTACAATAGCTGACCAGACAGGCATAGATAGCAGTGGGGGAAGGGGGGAATCAAAAGGCATATCCAGATTCAGCACTGAGGCTGTGCCATGCATAACTTTATTGAGACCTGTAGGGAGAGATCAACCCTCCTTCCTTTATTCCGGGAGTGGGGAGTGTTTCAGACAAGCTTTTCACTTTATCAAAGTTAAAATATTGCTGACTGCATGGTACCCTCCTACCTTTGACTCAGGTACTTGAGTTTCTATGCATTGGAGACTTTTCAGGATATGTTACTGAGCAGCTGAAATCATGGAGATTTTAGTTTACTAAGTTGTACAGATTCAGACTTTTAGTTTGCAGAGGATTGACCTAAAAGATACCTCAAAATGGGTCCTTGGAGTTCTGAAGTTTATTTTTGTTTCTGCACAGCTGGTGTACATGTGTTTCTTTAAAACCACATGTTTAAAGTCTTATGAAACACTTAAAAATACACTGCAGATACTATGGACTTGCTTAGCAAGTCTTAGTATCTTTATTCATTCAAAAACTAAAAATATTATGTTACTTAATTTTTCATAATAGGTTGACCCATATTTATTGGATTTTATTACTGAAAAGCAGTTAAGTAATATGAAAAAAGAGTTTGTATGAACTAGACTACCATTTGTATCCTTTCAAGGTTTAGAACAACGAGCTTGTGTTATAGAGTTTATTTTGTCTTCTGGAAGGCCTAGGAGCAGCAATTGAAATCCTGAATCTGCTGAAGCTGATGGCAAATTCTTTGGAAGCAAATTTCTTAGGACTAAAATTTCTTTTTTCCTTGCCTGTATGAAATGCTGCTAGTCATCAGCTTCGACTGACTGCAGCAAGTTGGAATAGCATTTGCAGCAGAAACTTTGGTAGCCACAAGAGTACATTAGCTGGTCATGAAGCTTGAATTCCTAAAAGGGAAGGAAAAACCGATCAACTGAAGATCAGAGTTGTTAGCAAAGACTCCTGGCACAGGCTTGGGCAGTGCAGATGTAACTACCTAGGTGTTGCCCAACAGTGGATCCTTTAGCATAATTGCCTTCAAATAAGTTCTGACTGAAGCTCATGAATGGTATATGTGGTCCATGCAGCCCTACTCTGTGAATAAGGATGTTTTGTGTGTGTGCACATTTCAAAATGCTTAGGATGAGACTTGCCCTACTTCTGAAACTGTCTGCTCGCTATTTCTCATGACAGATTAACCAGTCAGTTTTGGTATCTCAGAGGGAAGACCTCAGATGTACAGAGATGTTTTCCTGAAAAAAATCTATTCCTTTAAATGCAGATCTCTGTGTGTTGGTAATGCTAAGCTAAGAACTCCGTGGTCTGCAGTTAAATGTAAGCCAAATCTTGCAGCAAGGCTGGTTTGGAGAAGTCAACTATAATTTGGAATAATTCACATCAAGAGTTGTCTTTCATTAATTAAGCAGCTTGATTACTGATGCTCTGATGTATTGCACACCAGCTTATCCATCAGTAAAGGCTCCCCACAGCATCTTTGCCTTTTGCTTCACTGCTCATTAGGCACCATTTCTAGGGGAGTTTAGGCAGTCACAGATTCCTAAAGCCCTGAGATACTGTGAGAAGGGGACTGTCTCCCCTCTCAGTAAATGCCAACCTTGCAAAGCTACTGTAATCAACTTCCAGCTGACATACCAGGGACCAGATCTGCTCATTTATCTCAGCTATCTTGCTCTGCTCCATAGATCCCCTGGTGGTTTACTAACTGTAAACTTTTCTTATTTGGGGATGCACACCGTCTTTGCTTTGATACAGCAATGAATATGTACAAAAAATATATGTATGTCTATTGCTATGTATCTTCAAACCATGGAAATAACCATATATGACATTTATGGTCATGTATAAAGTAAGGAATGTTTACAGATTATTAAAAAATGAAGGACTTAAGGATAAAAAGGTTGCAGGAATAATGGAACTCTCCTCAAATCAAGGATTACAGTAAATCTTACATTCACATATAACCACCCTTGAAAGTAATCTAAGCATTCAAACAGAAGCAGCCTTAACTCCTTTTGTTAACACTATGAAGTAAGAGTGTCAGGGGAAAGCAAACATTTGTGAGCCAACTATCATAATCAAATAGATAAAAAACATATAATATACACTAATAGCTTTCATGGTATTTTTGTTTGTTCTGTTAATTTTTAATTTCATTTATATTTTAAATGTTTTTTTAATAGGAAATCTGCATGAACAGACTAGAATTTGGTCAGCTTGCACGCAAGGATTTCAGAAAAGAGGAGAGTATTTTCAGATTTAGCCTTAAGGTTTATTTTGCAATAGAGATTGAAATTCTAGAAAATCCTTTCATGAAAATGCAAAAACTGTTCAGTGCAATCAAATAAAATATTTTTGTTTCAGGAAAAGAGAAAATAAAAAATGAAGCAAAAATTCAAACAATTTTACTGGGTATATTTGACATCCCCTGTGTAAAATGATCTGGTTCTGATCATGGTCATGAAATGTGAGGTCTGATTGCAGCAGTTCTTGACCCAGACACAAACAAACAGTGCTTCTCACTTTAATTTAATTCTGGTCTATGGTTGGAGCACCACCTCCACTAGGGATTATAACTGTGGGCTTGTTACAAACATTCAAAGTGGAGCAGCACAGCAGCAGAGGCTCCACAGGCAGAGGCCATGTTGAGTCTTTGACTGCCTTTCTCTTTATCACCTTAAATCTACAATTGACAAGGCCAGTAGTTGGTTACTTGCTGTCATTCTCAGCCTAACCAAACTGAAAAGTGAAGCTGTGTATGTGTTCTTAAAATAAACTCAAGATTTTTTAAAATTACAGGCTTAAAAAGTGAATTCTCTAAGCTGTATGGACAGCAGCATACATGAAAGTTCCCTCAGGAAAAAGGGAAAGCAGCATCTGAAGAGCAAAAACTATTGTGCATCCATGGCAAACACCAGAAATTGCTGGTGGAATGTGATAGCTGGGACCTGCTCCTGCTCCCATCCATCCCATGCAAGGGGTAGTTTTCCTTCTCTGAGAGCCAAGTTTGTCCCTCAGGAGTATCCAAGCAGTCATCACATGTCTTAGCTGCTCCAGACTTGGCTCTTAAGCGATGATTAAAGCCAGAAATTGTAGATACCATTTTCCTTCTTTGCCTGTTTCTCATCTTGAGTTTCATATTTGATTCCCCAATATCCCTGTGTCCCAAAGTGTGATCCTCCACTTTATTTTGTGCACAGACATTAACTTTTCAAAGTATGAGCTTATTTTTCCTCCATTTGTATTGGGTTTTGGACCCAGAAACCTGAGAATCTGTCAGCTTCCTGAAGCTGGACAAATGTCATTTTCAGCTCTTTTCTGGGGCCCATTTTCCTTTTCTAATTTCTCAGTCTTTTCTGGCCACTTAAGCAGCAGACCCAGATACTTAAGGCTGTTTTTAGCTTCCCTGCCTGGGCAGCCTCCCTTGTGCCATGCAAGCCCTCTCATGCCTGCAAGCTTTGTCTACCACATAGAAGCTCATTAGGAAGGTGATGATATTAATCTCTCCTCTCACCTGAATTCAAGACTGAACTACAGAGTAGTCCTGTCATCATTCCCCACTGAAGTGTGTTCATGACCCCAGAGTGGCAGGAATCAGGCTTTGCAACCAGCCCAAAGGCACAGCCAGAACAGCAATTCCCTCACTCCCCACCACAGGCAGTTTTTTTCTCCTGGGAGGGAGATGCCACAATTTTTTATTCGCCCTCCATGACTTAACTAGGCCAGAGGCATGTTTTTAAAGAACCCACTGTCAGCATATTTTCTCTGGTAGTTTTGTTTCTAATTCTGGGCTGTCCTTCCTCCACCTCAGCTCTCCCACCTTTTCTTCTCTGCTGCTTTCTGGTGGTTGCCCTGCAGAGCTTAAACTGCCTGTAAGTTCAGTTGCAGCTGTTTGTAGAGTTTGGCTTTGCTGGTCATAGCTCTTGCCATTGTGTAATGAAAAATATAGCCCAAATCTTTCTCTTGCTTTGCCTTTGGTAAATATGGCCACTTGAGAAGGTAGACTTGCTGTTTGATTCAAAGTTTATCAAAAATAAGAGGGGCACATGCAACAGAATCCGTGAGTGAATTGAGGAAATTGCCATTGGTATTGGCTTGTGTCTGGCAGACCCTGAAAACAGCAGGTTTCTATCTGCAATTGTTTACTCTGTGCTATAAGTCCTTACTAAATAGCAATCTATTCCCAGGCTGTTGTATCTGAGTGCCTCACAGAAACTGAGTTAGTGCAAAGGAGCAAAACACATTTCAGGTGCTGGTGTTTTGGCAGTCAGGGTTAGTTTGTAGTCTGAGTTTTCCTTGTTGGGGGAATATGTAGGGTGGAAATGAAGAGTTTGAATTCCATCCTGCTGGTGAGTGGGGGCTGGCATCTCTCTGTCTTTCCTGCCAGGTCACTCTGGCATGGCTTTTACAACTGCAGCCGACTGCTCTTCTTCCTCTCAGTCTTCCTCTGCTCCTGATGTGGGCTAATCAGCAGCAGCTCTTTGGGACCACCACAAGGAAGGACTTTGCAGACAAAAACCAGCATCTTGGAACTGTCTAAGGGAGAGGCTGCACAGACTGCTGCATTTTGAGCTGATTGGTGCTCTTTCCTTATTTCAGAGATCCCACTCCCTCTCGCTTCCTAACTGAAATATTTCTATCCCAAACTGTCCTTTGGTAAGTTTTGAATTGTTTTCCAGCAGTAGATGGTTATCTACACATTTCTTATCTTTTTGCTTTCTTCAGTGTTTGGACTGAGACCTTACCATAAAGTGATTACCTTCAAAAGCTTCTCAGAACAGAATTGCTTATCTCCAGTCTCATTGAAATCCAAGTCGTAGTTATTGAAAATTCTTGCAAACCTATCATGCCACAACAGAGGTGTGCAACACTTTGGGGTAAAATTTCTATTTCCTGAGTGGTGTTAGGAGATAGCTACTAGCTCTAAGCTTTTTTGTTTGTTTGGTTGGTTGGTTGGTTTTTTTGCTTCTATTACTGTGAAGCACTTTCAGTCTTCTTCTCATTTATTTTTCTCCCATACGACCATTGACAGAGCCACAGTACTGGGGGAATAGCTCCTTTATTATCAAAACAACAAAATTATTGTTTTCAGTAGCCAGCAAAACTTCTTTTATACCCAAAAATCCAAACTCTCATGAAGATCCTTGTTTTTTTATAGCAATGTCCTCTAAGCCTTTCATACCCTGAGATCCTGGCATTCGGTTGTTTGGACAGGATTGTCCCGCTCTGTAATGGATCCCAGCTGCTGTCTTGGCATCGTTGCTCAGGAGGTGTTGTTCAGTTCCTATCTAGGTCTCTCTCAAGCCAAGAACCCTTGCAGCAGAGCAGGCAATCCATTGCACCTCTTGGCAATGAGGTCTTTCTTTTAGATTGTGATGATTTACATAAAGTGAAAAAACTGCAGTTTTGAAGGAAACAAACTGTATTGCGTGAGGTTTTTTCCTACGGAAGGGGCAAAATATAACACAATGAGCATTCTTTTACTGTTCTTCTGTAAAAAATGATGAACAAATTATGTAGCTTTTTTTTTCAGCTGTGCTGAACAAAAGTTGAAATAGTCTGACTGTTGAGAGCTTCAGAGCACAGCTCTTCTCCGCAAAACAGGTCACTGTAGATGCACTCTCAGAGTTCTGTGCTGCGAATATTGTGTTTGCACACACACCTCAGTTTGCCATGTGTTCCTAATGTAAAAGCAGGCAATTAAAACAACATCCTTATCAAAACATTCATGCAGTGATGCATTGCTTTGGAAAGAAATTCCTATGCTGTTCCCCAACACATGTCAAAAAGTTAAAATGCATGATTTTGAAAGGGAAATAGGTTTTGAGTTTTTTTGTGTGGGTTTGTTTTTGGCATTATTTTCTCTCTCCTTGCACTGATATTTTAAGGTTAAATGCTGAGCCTGGTTATGAA
The DNA here is from genome assembly GCF_026979565.1 of Vidua chalybeata. Lineage (NCBI taxonomy): Eukaryota > Metazoa > Chordata > Aves > Passeriformes > Viduidae > Vidua > Vidua chalybeata. The sequence continues at coordinate 33,580,064 of NC_071533.1, read as the reverse complement.
AAATAGTTTTATTTTCAAAATATAGGGGTTATATTAAGGTAACTTCTAAGATAATTACAGTAAAATCTGCGTTTTCTAGTGGGATATTCTTATATGTAGAATTAACTATAACAAAAATATTAACTATAATAAACCTACTATATAGTAGGTTTATTTTGTAAAATGGAAGGTTTTCTTTTCCCTGCCAACCAATTCTGTATGTCGAAGGAAACCAGCTCAGCATTTCTGAGTGCTGTTGTTTCACCTGTATAATTTCTTCATCAACAAAGGGGCATTTTGCTTTTTTTGAGGTTGGAATTCAGACTCACTGGTCACAGAGGAGAATAGGACCTTATATGGAGACAGGTGATTTATCCACACATCATGAGAACCCACCCAAAGGGAAGCAGTGCCATGCAAGGCTGGTCACACTTATCTGCTGGTCCTGCTGAAAGTTTTTGAAATGTCTGTTGCCCTGTGGATTTGGGCAAATCTGATGTCAGCACAGATCCCTTTTGTTGGTTTATTGTCTGGGCACCAACAGTGGAGAAGCTGCTCAAAGCAAACAGGCAAACTGGGAACAACTGGTGTCTCCTCAGATGAGATGTGCTGTTGGTGCTCACTCAGGGTAGGGAAGACTCTTGTTGAGTCCTGTTGTCATGGGTTTGGGATGGATGAAGGCTGGTCCCTTCTTCCTGGCCTGACAAGCATATGCCATCCTCCCTCATCAGAACCTCATCAGAGGTCTCTCCTGCTTGCTCAGCAAGATAGAGTCAGTTGAGGGGGGCTTTGAAGATTGCTCTGTTTAGCCTCTGCACAGGACATCACATTCAAACAGTAACTGGCAATGGGGTGGAACTAACGCAGGCAATGTGGGAACAATGCTGTGGGCCCAGCTACTAAAAAAAAGCTACTATGCTTTTAAATTAAATCAGTGTCTTAGGAAAGTTACTGATTTGTCTCTTCCTCCCCTGCCTTTGCTGTTTCATCCCTTCCACCCCAACTGAAATATTTCTAGGCTGAGTTTCAGCAAAGGCTGCTAATAAAAGCATTTTTCTGTGCTATAGACACAATTGATTATGGATGTTCAATGGTAATTATATTAACATAGTGGAAGAAAAACATTCTACTCCATTATCAGCTTTGTTATCAGTGATTATGATTTTTATGGGATAGTATTTTTGTACTTTTGTACTATTAGCAGTACTGTATATGCAATTGAAAAGTAGGTACAGTAAATTATGGCCAAACACCAGCAGTCCAAAGGTTAATCTGATTGTACAAGTACAGTCCCAGAGTTAAGTATGAACATATGCTCTACATACTTCTTAATGAGCAAGGTTAGACTGGCATGAGCTGGGCTGTATTTTCTGAGTGTTCTTCTAGAGTTTACATATGATCTTTGGTACAGATAATGCAGAGATCCATTTTCCAGAAAGACCTATTTAAGCATAAAGAAAATAGTAGGATGCAAATTGTTAGCTGTAAGCTTGATTGTATTTCAGCTAATGGAGGGGTTGAGTGGGATCTGAAAGGATGCCAGTAACTCGTGATTGGCATCACCCTCAGGTCTGTGCATTTGGGAACAGCACAAAGAAGTACCCATGAACCCAAAGCATTTGCAAGCTGTAGTCAGCAGAACTGTTGCAGGGGAGTACTCCAGGGAACCTGGCTGCTGCATTTTTATTTAAGTGCAACTGGCTATAGCTTGAGAAAAGGCTCTTTCAAGGCACCCACCTTTCCAAAATCATGTTGCTTGGATCAACTCTGTCATTGTGACAAAAGATCTAGGCAGCTAATGGAGGGTGAAATGAAACTCCTCAGATTTAGGGCATTTTCCTCTGATTGTTTGCTGTAGGATAACTGTACTGGATAAAAGTGCAGCCTCACATTTCTCTTCATGTAGTTTCAGGCTTTCTTTATCATACCTGATTTACTGTGTTATTACATTATAGTAGCTTGGCTTACTTAGATCCAGTTTAGTGTTCACACAGTTCATTCAGTCTATGTGCATCATAGTGGACTTAAAATTTGGTGGATTTATTTAACATCCATGCTGTGGCAGAATCCAGGTGTCCTGGCAGTTAATTTTGATGATCTAACAAAGAAACTCATCAAAGTAAAGATAAATTGTACTCTTTTACCTAGGAGTAGTAGCTTCATGAGTTAAAGCTACACAGATTTTTATGAGCTGTGGCCCCACTCCAGTGTTGAATCCAGATGTGAGGTGTGTGCCCAAGAGGTAAAATTAAACTTGTTTGCTGAACCAGTTCTCCCTGAAAGTGTACTCAAGGGATTGAACTACAAATGCTTCGAGGGAATATTGGTTTTCAGATACCAGTGCTCCACAAACGTTCTAATATAACCAGAAATACTAATGAAAAAAATGTAATTGGAAATATTCTAGAATATCTAAGGAATACTTTTTAATAAATCTAGACTTCTCTTTCATGACAGAAGAGGGTCGGCTGGTGGTTATCACTGAGACTGGCTTCCTGTGTTGCAAGGGAACACTTGCCCCGTTGTTCCCTCTTATGTTGAGTGGGTTATGGATTGCTGTGGAATTTAGTGAACTCTAAGGCTGACATTTTCACCCAAGCTTTCCTTCATTTTTAACATTTTGAGATGCTTAACATCAGTGTGGCATGCATAAGAGGAAGAACATAGGTGTTATGAGTGTTGGCATGCATTGTCTTCAAAATCTCTTCAAAGGGAGAGAACATACTCGTTATAAATTCCACCTCCATATCTTTGAGCAAAGATCACTGGCATAGTTTGTGCTTTGTGATACAAGTCTGTTCAGCGGATGTGGGACATGTGAAAGGGAGGGAACTGTGTCCCCTTCCTGCATGACAGCCCAAGGCAGGTGGTATGTGTGAGCTGTGGGTAGGTGGCTTTCTGCTGGGGCAGGGGGTACCTAATTTAATTTGGGAGAAGAGGCGTCAGCTAGAAAGCAAGCAGTTCCATATACTACCTCTGTTGTTATTGCCAGTTCAACTTAATTGAATTCTGATAATGTCAAGAGATCTCTCTGTACAGCATCTTTCAGCCGTATGGAGCTAGTCTGGCAGCTCCCACAACCCAAGGAGGCGTCTGGCACTATATGTCATCTTGTTCACGAGGCTCAGACAGTGTTTCAGGCAGGATCACGTAGGAGCCTCGGTTTATACATTACCTGAAAGTAGATCTGCAGTGACCTTGCATGTACCATGGCTCTGTGCTGGCCTTTAGCCTTGTCATCATGGAGAATTTTGGCCTATGCCAGACACTGTTTGAGGTATACAGACATTGGAAAGAGCATCTTCACTTGTTTCTTCAATGCAGCTGCTTCTGCTTTTTTGTGTTCACATTAAGAGGGGAATGAAATATGGCTGTAGAAAAACACTGTTGAGATTGTCCACTCCCTTGCTCCTCTCTGTCAGCAAATAGATCATTTGTCAAGGGAAGAGGAGAGTCTCAATTCTGCTCTCCTAGCTGACAAGTTCAAATCCAGACAAAGAGACTGAGAAATCTGTGCAAATGATAAGCTGCAAATGATTTAAAGTACAATCTTCCTGTTGGGAGGAATGTTCAAGATCTAAAGTACAACTTGCTTGTTGGGAGAAATGCTCAAATATTTTAGACCAAGGCAAGACTTTGGGGTTTTTATGTGTTTTAAAGGTTTGATATTCTTCCAAAATATCCTTTTTCTGTTGCACTCACTGCATACCAAGCTATTTCTTAAAGACACGGTCTGTCTATGACACCCTGTTCTCTTAATATATGATCCAAAAATGTTCATACTGATTAATTTGTGAAATCATATTAATCTCCATGACAACTGACGAATGTTGCAAACAAAGGATTAAGTGCTTTGTTGTGGCATGAAGCAGAGGGGGAATTTAGATCACATGAGGAAAAAGTGAAGTGCCTATACAATGGAAACATACTGTAATTGCAAAAGCAATATAACAAAGGAAGAGCTAAATATGTTTTTCTTTAACTAAATCTTCAAATTCGACAAGCTTGTTTTAGTGTTAAAAGTTGCTTTCTGGGGAAGATGTACAAGAATATCAGTTAATTCCTTGTGCAAGGCTGAAGAGCTTATCTCACTCACTGGTCAAGCATCCAAACTGCAACTGGCCAAACATCTGCAGGCAGACAAAGGCAGCTGCCCTTCATGACGCTGGAGAAACCCACACATCTTGTGCTGGGTCTTTAGCGTCGGCGGGAACTAAAAAGTCAATTCCCTCCAGAAATCCCGGCATGCTCCTATTTGTTAACACACAGTGCCTTCTTGTGGGCGCTGGGGCTAATTGCCGCCTGGAAGCCTTGGCACGGCAGCTCCTTCCTCCTGCCTGCCCCTTTTTAACTCAAGGCAATTCGGGGAAGAAACCCAAGGAATGTAAAACATGTGGGTTTAGATACAGAAATTGCAAACGCATGTGGAGCCATCCAGCTTGCTGTACATCACAACTTTCCATTAATGAAAGCTCTCTTTTGAAGTCTCTAGAAATGGGATGAACATAGGGTTTGACTTTCACAGTGCTAAGAAGCATTTTTCTTTTTTGATTTGATTTTCTTGAAGAAAAAGATGCAATCTCATACCGCAATAGATGTAGCCATAACTTGTTGGACATTTTCTCATTATCTTCCCTTTTTGCAGGAAGGTTTTTATTTTTCTTTCAAATTCAGACACATATGCATACATGCACATGGATGCCGGACGCTCAGGCGCACACATGTATGTACAGAGCTGGGTGGATGGGACACAAAGTCATTTTTGGCATTTCTGATTTCCCTTTTCTGCTTGGGGAATTACCTGCTGTGCAGGTTACCTCGAGCACCTCTGGGCATCGAGCCTTTTAGCAAGCTGAGGCTTCAACCCTGCACCACCTGTCCCCACAGTCTTCTACCTCTCACTCCTCAAGGATTCTCCAGGCAAGTGTATTTATAAGCTTCTCTTCTCCCCATAACCAAGTGCCTGGTTGCACTTGGGGGTTTCAGGTGCTGCAACACCGCTGCTAAACCCAAAGCAAACCCAAAGCAAACCCAAAGCAAAGATGTGATTAGCAAGCAGGCTGCCCATAGGCATGCGAGCCTGTTGCAGTGGACACTAACCAAGGAACAGAGGGAGGCTCATTTCTAAGTGGAAGGAAGGGACTCAGAATGAGAGGCCATATCCCTGCTTTTCTTGTAATTGTTGCATTGTTTTTGTCACATCTTTATAGTAAATATAATAACTGGGTACTTCCCCTTCAGGAGATTTTAAATGTTTGTGAGACTAAACTGCAAATGTGTTTATTGCTGAGATGAGGCTTACATTTGAAACCGGTTCCTGAATTTGCAGCTTCTTTTATGCAGCCAGTATCAGTCCAAGTGTGGTGGAGTTGAGTCTAGTGAAGGCCCCTTCCTGTCATAAATAAGATTACTTTCATTTCACTTGTGGAGTGTGTTATTCCTCAGAGTAATGAATTTCCTCTGTGCCTTTGAGCACATAAACATGGTTTTCATTAGGTTTCTATTAAAAAAAAAAAAACGCAGAGTAAAATTAATAAGAGGACTATTAACTCCATAAATGCAGATGTATTTTCACTGTATAACTGTGTTGGAAGTAAACAGCTTCTTCGCTGAAGGCTCCAAAGTACAGAAAATGAAACAATTCTGCAAACCTGAATTCTGCTATCCGAGAACAAAAATACTGGAAAATCTCACTGTTAAAAACTAGTTTATTGGGAGAAAAAGTAGACTATCAGATTAAATGTAGACAGACAAATAGCTTCAGGCTTTTTACTTAATAAGTAACGTATGTGATAATAATAGTTTTAAGCTGTATATTCAGAATTAGCATTGCAGCTAAGGGTTTGAACATGTTTTTTTTTCCTGTATTCTACCAGATATATCCGTACAGTTGCAGAAAGAGGAATAGCAACATTTGCAAATATTTCACTGTTGGACCCCTTAACTCATAAAATTTTCATGTACCATTTGTATTTGTGGCTTAAGATCTATGTCAAGTGGTGAATCCATACAGCATCATTGTGGTTTTCTTTTTTTTCATAGCTGCCAGCATTTTAAACAGAATACTGAAAATCACCATGCATGTGAAAATCACCAGGCATTTTCAGAAATACGGACCTTAAACTGCTGGCGTCTCATTCCACCTCACAGTGAAAAGTATATCATAAAATGATAGAAACTAACAGTTAGAATACATGCTCTTTGCACTCATCTAATATATTATTTTATTGGGGAAAACTGAGGTCACTTTATCACTACTCAAATCCCGTGCAATAGATTTAACTTTCTCAAAATTAAGTTGCTAGATTTGAGTAGAAACTAAGCTAGAAAGACTACAGCTTGGCAACTAATTAAATTTCAAAACATCATCAGCCTGCTAAATGCTATTTTATATTGTTCTGTAGGCTGTTTTAAGCCTTATTTTAACAGAAAATAAAAATTCTGGAATTGTTTATGCATAGTTACTGTTTCCATTCTGCTCAGGCAAATTCAATGCAAACAACAAAAAGGCACCACATAGTGATTTTTATCCTTGATGCTAATCAAGATATTTTGTTTGAACACAGAAATACAAGTATTCCTTTCATATATAAACTCACTCTCTTTTAAAATAAATTATCATGTCTTTAATTTTTCTTCTCACTACTCATTTCTTAATAATTCTATACGGAAAACTGCTGATTTTACCTGAGAGTCATTTTTAGTCTGATGCTAAGCCTTTTAATCATTCTTCTCTGTTATCATGCAAGTTTTGCCGTTCTGTTACTGTTAGCGGTGCAGATGTTTAGCATTTAAAATCATAAGGATGAAGTTGTTTAAAGAGCCAGTCTCATGTATGGGTGATCTTTTCTGTTGAAACCTAACAACAGAAGTAATCTTAAATACTGGCTCCTATTTCCCTCTGCTTTTGGGCAGAATTTAAAAAAGAAAAAAATTTGTGGGGGTGTAAAGATTAAAAGTCCTGCTGCACATTAAAAGTTCTTTAATATTTGCTCAGTAGTGTGCTATCCCCTAATCAAGCCCCTGCAAGCTGTAAATCATGGCCACTATGTCACTGTTTTGATTGGAAGCAAAAGCTGTACCATGACAAATCTCTAGGGACAGCAAACTTCTGCAGCTGTGGAAGGCTGGAACTATTTGCTAGCATTATGGAAGGAATCAGATTTTTTTATTGTTGTTTTTATGTAAAGTTGCAGTGAATTCATAATGTGCACAAGGGATGTAGTATGAAGATTTTACAGCAAGTGTAGTTTGTAATAGTGTTTCAGTAATAGAAATTAAGTTGTCCTAAGTGTCAAAGTAGAAATGTGAAATTTCTTTTTCATGCCCCTTTTTCGTGTCTTCCATTGTCCATCTTAGGAAAATTTATATGTAAGTAGTCATAAAATATTTCTAACTCTGAAACAACAGCCAAGCATTTGGGGCTTCAGTAAAATGTCTTCCTGTTGAATGTAAGGACGTGTTTTCCTTCTAGAAACATGCTGGTAATTTTTACCGTAATTTTGTTTTCATGAAGGTGTTTTGGTCTTCAACTTCTGAACTACAGCCAGTATAAATGGAGCCTTAGGACAGAAATGTTAACTTCTGCAGAAGTGCAATGTAAATACTTGAGTTAATTTATATACTGTTTATCACAGATGGTTCTAGAGCTAGATGATAACTTTCCTTAGAATATTGTCTTTAACATACTATAGAGTTCTTCTCCAAGATTAAGCTGAATGACTACAGAGGAAATTAATTTTTGACATATGCAAATCCACCATCCATATGCACAGGCTTCTTGCAGGACTGATTGTAATAATATTCCCAGAGGCCCAAATCATATGTTAGGCCTTGATTGATTAATTAAAGTGATCACACTGGGATTTTTCCGAACAGTAAGTCTGGCATACTGGTATATTCAGTTTGAAGGAGGGAGGTGTGGAGGAATGTGAATGATAGCATGCTCATTGACATGTGGCTTACACCAGTGGTTAGGAATCAAAATGAAATATGGATGTGGAAAAAATAATTCCTGTTGGACTAAAAGATGGCCTGATCGTATTTTGACATTTGAAATCAGCCTTTGCATTTACTGCAACAGCATCCTGTACAGTAGCATGTCTCAAATCCTTGGTAATGTAGAACATTTATAATATAACGCATAACATGGATAGAACATATAATATCTAATAAATAACTTACCTGGGCTGTTTGGAAAACAAAACAAAATCTTTGCACCTTTATAAAGAAGTGGGTAAACATTGAATAAACAATAAGCAGAATAAGCAGAATAATCAGATAAGTTTTATTGCTGTAATCTCTTTAATAAATTAATCGTTACTCAGCATAAATAGTAGTGCTGGGCTTCTGCAGGGCTAATGCTTCTTGCCATTGCCATTTTGAAAGTTCTGTAGCTACAGTCTGCAATCTACCTGGCTTTATTCAGGATTATTCATAGCTCAGCTTTCATAATTATGAAATGAACCAAATTTTCATACTTCCTTATTCTGATACAGATCTATTTTTAAAGTCCTAATGAAAGAAATGTTTTCTAGTAATAAACCCACCTCATTAGTCATAAGCCTTGCTTAAGAAGCAGTAAAAGGTGGTGGTATGTTTGGAAGTGTGCCAGGAGGGATCACGTGTTGAATGTGACTCTCATACTTTGTTCCCAGGTAGATCCCTTTACACCTCTCTCTTTATTTTAAAGTGGCCGTGAATGAGCATAGATCAAACTTGGGGCCTTTTTTCCTTCAACTAACATGAAAAGGATCTGGCAGAAGGCAAATCAGGTGTGTGATATTTTAAAATGTGCAGTAAAAATCTAACTTGTGTAGAGCACACAGTGCCTCCGTGAAAGTCTTTTCTTTCTCCCAGATATGTAAATTCAGAGACCACCCAGTGTGGTTAACAGCACCACTGGGATTAGAGCTCAGGAGCTGGTTTTGTGCAACCCACTAATCTGCTGTTCCATGTGACTCTCTTTGTGTGCAAACCACGCAGCCACATACCTGCATTGCTCAACTGCTCCTACAGAGGTTGAGGGATGAATGAATGCATCCTTCCTGGCTGTGAGTGATCACAAGCAAGCCCCGTCCCACCACCAGTTCTGCAGTATTGGCACACAGCTGATTTGAACGTGAAGTATGGGGTTTTCTTCCCATAGTCCATCTCAGAACCTTTCCTGCAGTATTTTAGCCCAGTGTAGAAACCCCACCTGAGATGTGTTGCAGTGTCACCAGATGACTGCAGCTAGGCAGGATTTGCTGTGCTCTTTGGACATTCGCAGTCTTCTGCAAATGCATCGAACAAGTGAGCTTGCACTCATCCATGTTTACCACTCTCCATCCTAGGGAGACCAACGATATAAAAATCTCCTCAATGGCTCTGTTTCAGTGAATGCCAAACAAGAAGAGAAAGATCCCACAGCCTTTCTGAGGAATTTCTTAAAAGGTGATTGTTTTTATATGGCAAACATTTTTCAACATTCATTCGTTTTCATTTTTCAACATTCACCAAAAGTCCAGCTGCTGGATGTGTTTGTGTAGACTCAACCCTCTCTGTGTAGATAGTTATTTTTTTCTCACAGTCATTTTTAGAGCCTGGATTGCTTGTTTTTTCTTTACACCCTTCCCTTCCAATTCTGCATATCATAGTGGAATCTTACAAAAGAGTCAGGTTGGATGTGCTGATGGTTTTCCTAAAACATTCCTATGATGTGAAAGTTAAATCCCTAACTTTGTGTGCCAGATAGAAATATAACCTGCTGGTCCTTCTTCATTTAGAACTTACTTTGCCAAATAGCATACTTTGCCTCCTTCTTCTTGAAGTATGTTGTGAAAGGCCACCATTCTAGCAGTCTGGCATATATCTAATAAGACCTACATGCATGAAATAAAGAATTTTTATTTTGACATTATTCATTCATTATTTCATATAGTAGCCCAAATATTATGTCATGTACAAAATTCATCAACAAAATATTAGGGGCCCAAATCAGCGTAGTTGTAGAAGTCACTCTAAGAATATCTAATCAGAAAAAAGCAATAAAATATGATGCATTGCAGTACCTAGCCTTTTTAATTAAAGCAGACAACCTATTAATATTGCATGTTGATTTTATATTGAATTTATCTGTTAATTGATTTTATATTGAATTGATTCATTTATTCACCTACTGTTGGTGGAAGAGTAAAATACAGTGACTCTTTCTGATAGTACTTTTTCTTCTTTTGTAATGCCCAGCCAGCCTTTTGGAGAGCTATAATATTCCTTAGTGCAGCTGTCATATCACCCTCACTGCATGCACATTTTGCAAAACCAAAACCAAATTCTCATCTGTCCTATTTGGACAGTGAATAATATATTTCATCTGAAGTATAGGAAATCTGCTGTATGTCTAAATTGGAGTAAAGCTCTTCAGCTATGCAGCAGAATCAATTTTCCTTTGTGTTTTTATAAATAATACTAACTTCAGCACCAAAGTTCTGCAGTTACAAGAATATTTTTTGCAAGTTTCAGTTTGGACAGAATCCTCTGTTAGTCTTCTGAGTCAGATTGATTGTTTCCTGTTGCCATTTCATGCTTTACCAAGTGCCATCTGTAAGACATAACCATACGTAGTGTGGGGTTTCCCTCTGTGGCTAAAAACTAATTATCTAGGTATCCCTTCTATTTATTGAAGAGTATAGCAATCACAGTCTCTAATTAAAGGATAACACAATTACTGTTTAGAAGTCTAAGAAGATACTCAGAATCAATTGAAGCTATTTTGGACTTACCACTGCCCTCTATTGCAAACCACCTTGAAAATCTAGCCAAGGTTACCCTTGTGGCTTGTATCATCTTTTCATCCAGTATAATTTTAAAAGTTGCCATTTCCAATGTGACCAGTACATTTTTTCTCCTGGTGAATTTGATCATAGGTACACTAGTACTCAAATGTCAAAAAGTATCTTTCTGTGGGTTTCTTTGGTTTAGCTTCTCTTTAAAGTGGTGTCATTTCCTTTTCATTTTTCCCCATCTCATTCCCAAAGGAATTAGCAACAAACTCCCTTTGAGAAAAAACACAGCTGAGGAAGAAAAGTACTTTTGATGATTAAGGCCCTTCTATTCAAACAGTTCCTGCCTGCACTATGGAATCCATAGATACTGGAGATATAAAGGAGAGAGTTAGAAGATAACTGAGACCCCTCAGGCTCGGTGTGTAATCAAAGAAGTATTGTTTGTGAATGACTTAAGGGGAAGTGGAGTGGCTAACATTTTGGCCCCAATCCAGCTACCACTGGAATTGATGGCAGAATTCCCACTGACTTCAGGAGAAGGGAGAGCAGGTCTTTTGTCTGGTAGGGACAAGCAAATGAAAACACAACAGGAAAGATGACAACCATGCAAACTGGGAAAGACAACTGCCTACAGATTTCTTATTTAAAGGACATCTCTGCCTGGGTAAATGAGCTTGATAGGAGAGGCATGTTTCCTCCCCAGTCCCTGCACAGTGCCCAGCTCAGTCAGTCAGCAGCACCTTTTGGTGAAGGCAGGATCCCACTGTACAGATAAGAGCAATTCCAGGAATATGGCTGTGTATCTTGCCAAATGAAGTTGTAAGAGCAGCTGAAAATTAGCTAACAACATAAGTGCAGTTGTGCTAGGTAGTAACAAAGAGCTAGCTGTCCTGGCTGTCTCCTTTCTGTAGAGAATTAAAGAACAGCAGCATAGGTCATGTAGAGCAGAGCACTTCCTTTTGTACAACATCCCAACTTTCCTAAGTCAGTAATTTAGAGCTGTTTGGGTATTATTTGCCTTTCAGATCATTGTGGACCTGTGTGCAAGCAGTTGAAGTCTGAGCTCCAGGCATAGCATCTCCCACTATATTTATGTTAACAGCTCTGCAAATGAGGAGATGTACCGCAGTAGCTCTACTGTAGGGCACCTCTTGCAGGGTCAGCCACTGAAAAAGATGCTCTCTACCTCTTTCCTGCTCTCACTATTGTGGGAGCGATCAGAGGCACATCTCTAAGGGCCAGGAGGTCATTTTTCTGGGTTTTTGCAGTTTAGGCATTAGAAGGCTGGTGTTGGACTCTAGCTTCTGGTTTGGTTTTGGCCTCTTGGAATTGCGTGGCTTCCCTAAAGAGCGGTGATTGGCATTCCCTGAAGTAGAAGAGCTCAGATACCTTAAACTTGATTAGGAAGCAGCACTGGGAGACCTGGCAAAATCCACAGAGAGAAAATTAAACTTTTAGGGAAGTCTGAGAAGGAAAATAAATATGCAAGGTACAGAAACCGGGGGAAAAAAGGACAGAGTAAAAGAGAGATTTGACAACTGTTCAGGGACCTACAAAAGGGGCCACATCTGTACTGGCACTATCCCAAGCCATGAACAGGTCTGACAACTACAGAAGAAGCTTTCCCCATGGAAAGATTGGAGAGGTGTTTGGTGGAAAGGGTGCAGTGAAAACTAGCTGCACTTTTCTTTCCCTTATATTCATATGGTTTCCATTTATTGGGTGGAATTGAATATCTGCAGACGTGCCACTCTCAGAGGAAAGAGCTCGTCTTACTGTAAAAGTCTTGGGGGCGTTTTTGCTTGAATGTACGAGAAGGACTCTTTGGCTGTGACTTGTGAAACCTTGCACAGAGCACAACAGGAACTGCAAGGTGGTTTTGCTTCAGTGCAAGTGTGAATCAAGGGCATGTGTGGACACAAATATCATTCAGCTGCTGGAGCAATCTTCAGTGAGCAGAAACAGCCCGGTGCTCTGATATCCACTCTGTAGCTTTGTCAAAATAGAGTTATAAACACAAGAGGGATGTGGGAAAAATTCATTTGTTTAAGGATTCTGGGCATGAAAATAAGACCATTTTCTATCAGCCTCTCTCAGGTCCAGGTTGTCGGAAGAAATGAGCCTGGTGCCATTTAGTGGTGGCAGGGTCGGTGTCAGCTATAATTCCTCCCTCGATCATAACTCTTCCACTCACCCATGTCCATGTCTGACAGGTTTTGGTCTTCCACTTCAAGCTCCAGCAGCTGACTTTAACCTACTACCTGAGAAGAAAAATAAGTTGGTATCTCTTGTGGCTGGGAAAAGAGGCTGAAAACGTGAACCTGAGATGTGCCAAAGCCAATTAAAGAATTCAAAATTTTAATTGTGTATGGATTTTTTAAGCCTTTTCCCCCAATTTTTTAATGCTAGTTCAGAAATCATTGAATAACTCAGATGAATCAAAATATGCACATGATTCTCCCTGCCAGCATTAAGCAAAGTAAAGCTGTAATGTTATTTATTTGCCTGCAGAGTTTGGAGGAACAAATAGTTTAGTGAAGGATACCATTTCTCTGTAGTCAAAGACTGCCTGTTTCAGGGGTAAAATGGAAGGCTTAAAACAGCAATATCCTTTGTATACTGAGTGGAAGAAAGTCCATTCTCCAAGCTTATTTCTCACTGTGCTAAACAATCACATAATTTTTTTGTGTTCCTTAGATTCATCAGTACTGTCAGATTTAGTAACTTATATTTTTTGTATTCCATTTTTGACAAAGTTACTCTTTAACTGAGCATTTCTCCAAAGTACACAACTATTTTTTAACAAACTATTATCTCGTAAATAAATTCTCTTCAAAAATTTATCAGGTGCTAAAACATAAATACTAATGAAAGAAAATTCTGATTGCATTCAGACTTGAGCAGTTTCCATTGACATTGCTCTGCTTTGGAGGTGTAATGCTCCGTAATAGACAAGGGAGCCAGTAAACCAGTGTCTGATCAGTCCTGCTGGAGAGAAGAGTCAATGTGGCTTCTGCAGAATTAATTCTGACATGTTAGTGCTCAGTGAGTAGAGTAAGGAAGGTGCCAGCAATCAACTGTCTTTGGCTGAGACCCTCTGGATAACATGCTTACATTTCATCCACAGCCATCACCCAAGGCTTGTACATAAACTGAATGGCCACAGGTCAGTATGGAAAATTCAGATACAGATTACTAACTGGTTACAAATTAGGACATTTTAAAAAACCCACAAGCAGGGTAACAAAAATAGTCACAGATGTTCAATGTTGAGTGTGCTTCAATTTCTCCAGGCATCCTGAAGTGTGATATTACAGATTGACTTTGCCACTTCTCTCCCATTTGGACTGTAGAGCAAAGGTTTTACACCAAGTAGCAACTCAATTACAGTCCCAGGGGTGAATGAAACATGAGTGAGGAAGATAATATTAGGAAATTGCACCACTACTCTCAGATTTTTTTGGCTTTATTTTGACAGCTGAAGTAACGTGAGTTAGCTCTGCTCAAATGAAGTTCCCCAGCACAGCACAGCTTACTCAAGAACAGCCATCCTACAAAATTATGCTAGAGCACACAAATTAATCCAGGGATCAACAATGTGCCTGTATAGCAGCACAGAGATACTAACTTGGGAAAATTAAATATTTTGCTCCTTCATTATAGCTTGACACAAATCACACAAATTAAGAAGTACCATCACTTTTGAACTGGTATTTTTCTTTATGGTTGCAAGTCTGGCTATGGCTGAAGTTTTACTTTGGCTCAAATTAATTCTACGCTGAAGCTAAGTGCTTTGATTAGCAGTGTACAGAAGAGTATAATCTGAAGAATTTATTTCAGTTTCCTTCTAAGGGATGTCCAAGCAGCTCTGGGACTCCAATGGCTCCTGGGAATGAGAGCAGAATGCCTCTCATTCATTCTGCTGAAGAACTGCTTTTGGAATCAAAACTCAAATCCCACATTCTTTGTTTACATATATCTCATTTTGCTCTGAAAAGAGAAAGGAAAGTTGTGTCTGGCAGACAAAATGAGACAGGAAATTTAGCAGGATACTTGAGAGTGATGTTAAAATTGCTTTCTTCAGTCAGAGCCCACGAGCACCTTGGGTGCCATCGAGGTAGGATCACCTCTTGTTTCAAAGCATTATGGAGCCCCCAGGAGCATGTTTGACAAACAGGGTTGGAAATGGAAGGCCATGAACTTAGTGAAAGTTCAGTTTGTTATTTTTGCTGTGTAGTTAATTTAACCTCCCCCTGCCAAAAGACAAAGCAAACTAACAAACAAGAAAAACCAAACAAACAAAACCAACAACAACACTATCTTCATTCTGTTAAAGCCTTGAATTTTCCAAATGAGACGTCCAGGAGGGACTCTTTATCTGTGTGTTCTCCAGCACTGGCAAAGCTGCTTGTTTCTTATATCTAGAAAAAAGGCTTTTTTCTGGGGAGAAGTCCCAGCTGCAGACAGCCCAATTTGTTCTTGGCACATGCTAGGATTTGTGTTGCTGTGGGGGTCAGAACTGTAATAATTCACAGATCTATCTCCTGAGCTGGGCTCAATTAGTCAGTCTTCTTTTTATTTCTTTTTTTTTTTTTTTTCTTTTCCAGTTGCCTTTTGGGATAAGTAGGGCCTTCCCTGAGCAGAGCAGGGGGTCTTGGATCACGTTGTGTGGCACTATGCCTAGCAATGCCACTGGAAAGAGCAGATACAGGACAACCCTGTCTCTGCTTTCAGCAGGAATGGAATTGGGGCTTGTCAGGAGACGTCACTCATCTCCTCTGCATCCTTTGTTGGTACAGGAAGAAATTGCACTTCCTTGCTAATATTTAAAATGCTTCCTTCCATCCCGTACAAAATCTGCAGGGAATAAACCGTTTTCATCCAAGACTGTGGCTTTGCTCCTTGCTAGCCACGGGAATATAAATTCTTCCTGTCCAAGGAAGGTCCCATCCCAACATTTGGCAGAGCAGCTCCCAAAGGGCTGGGAAGTTGAGGAGCCATCAGCCTGCAGCATGAGAGCTGCATCTTCTCAGAGGGCTGCTATGAATTTCTGTGAAGTTTGGGGCAGGCTATGTCATTACTTCCTGCCTCAGTTTGCCAGGGCTGTGCATAAACAGTGGAAATACCCCCAGGTGGGAGCTAGGTGCAGTGATTCGAGTTTCACAGTTCTGGGATCCTCCAAGCTGCTCCTAAGCATTGCAAGTGCCATTATTCATAAGGTACAGCTGTGTGCTTTAAAAATACTTAAAACTTGGCCATATCAAAATGGATGTTGAACAGACACACTAAAATATATACCTACCTAATCTCAAACCTGGATTTAAGCTTCCCAGCTACTTCTAGGTGTTAGAGCACAGATAAGCAAGAGAGCTGCTGGAAATATTTAAAATGGCAAGGAATTTCTCTGTTCCCAGAAGCAGATGGAATATTTTTACTCCTTCCTTCTAAGCACATACACTTTTTGATACAAATTGGATAAAAAGTATTCAATTTTGACAGAATTATGAGAATCTGAAGGACTTTTGCATGCCACTTTCAGCTAGAACTACCTCTGATGGCTCCAGAGATAATGAAAGGTCACATTTCAAGCAACTAAAAGTTCATTTCATGGCAAAAATCCAGACCTTGGTGTAATCAAAAGCACGATGTGCTGACTTGCGCTAAGACCTGATACAGGAAATGTGTTTACAGGGTAGCTCAGGTGCATAGAGTCTTACTAAAGGCAGTATGAATGTATATGCATTCTCTTCCTCTTTCTGTATTGTGGGGTGAGGTCTTAGTCTGGTTGGGTTTTTTATGAAACAACGTGCAGTTGTAGAAACATGAAAGGAAATTCTCTTTAAGCAAGATATTTCACTGCTATTATGCTGATAGTGGGGAAAGTCCACAAAATGCCAACATTACTCCTTTGCTACAATTAATGGTACAGCCATTAATATCTTAAGCCACAGATATATATGTATATTAAGAAATATCAGCTTTTATAACACTAGGTGAAACCTCTTTGTTCAGTAATAATTTCATTTCTCGGTATTATTTATCCATATGTATGTGCTTGCTGACATTAGAAAGGTAAGAAATCAAAGGTCAGACATTATATGAAACCTGTTTTACATGTGCATATATATAGAATCACAAAATGACAAATTTTAAGAATAATTTCCATTGGAAAAGTCATCCTTAAGTCATCAAGTCCAACCATTAAGCCTGCACTACCAAGTCCACCACAAAACCATGTCCCTCAGTGCTACATCTACACATCATTTAAATAATCCTAGGGGTGGTGACTCCACCACTTCCCTGGGCAGCCTGTTTCAATTCTTGACCATCCTTTAAGAGAATAAATTTTTCCTGATATCCAATCTAAACCTCCCCTGGCACAACTTGAGGCCATTTTCTCTCATCCTGTCCCTTGTTACCTGGGAGAATTGAGCGACCCCCACCTAGATACAACTTCTTTTCAGGCAGTGGTAGAGAGCAATAAGGTCTCCCTGAGCCTCTTTTTTTTCTAGGATAAACAACCTCAGCCCCCTCAGCCACTCCTCATAAGATTTATGCTCCAGAGCCTTCACGAGCTCCGTTGCCCTTCTCTGTATTTGCTGCAGCCCCTCAATGTCTTTATTGCAGTGAGAGGCTCAGAACAGGACACAGGATTTGAGGTGCAGCTCCACCAGTGCTGAGCACAGGGGGACAATCACTGTCCTGATCCTGCTGGCCACACTACTGCTGACACAGGCCAGGGTGCCATTGGCCTTCTTGGCCACCTGGGCACAGCTGGCTCATGTTCAGCTGCTGCTGACCAGCACGGCCAGGTCCTTTTCTGCTGGGCAGCTTTCCAGCCACCCTTCCCCCAGCCTGTAGCACTGCATGGGGTTGTTGTGTCCCAAGGGCAGGACTTGTTGAACCTTAGCCTATCAATCCAGCCTGTCCAGATCCTTCTGCAGAGCCTTCCTGCCCTCCAGCAGATCAACAACCCCACCCAACCCAGCATTGTCTGCAAACTTGTTGAGGGTGCCTTCTATCCCCTCATGGAGGGCTTTGGGAAATATATTAAACAGAACTGGAAAGATATTAAACAGAACTGAAATACACATATATAAAAAGTCCTAGGCAAACAAATATTATTTCAGGTTGTATGTTAAGAGCTATTGAAAATATATGAGCAAAGGGTTGCAAAATATCTTTTATTCAGAGGTCTGATAATTGTTTCCACTTAATGAAATCATTTGGACAAGTAGCTAGCCCTAAATATTGTATGTCAAGCAAGAATTGCCTATTGTGTCAATCAAAGTTCACCAGTAGGGTAAACTCTGAAGTATACTTTGCGGACACAGCCATTAGAGGGGAGCTTAAAGAATTGGATTTAACAGAGAAATGACAATCATTTAGAACAGTACAGGTGAAGGTATAAAATGTAATTGGAAGGAACATTGTCTTGGAGTACTAATTTACACCAGGTAGTGTAAACAGTCTGGGTAAATAGGGACTGTGAAATATTTGACTCATAAATTTTAATTCGGTAGAACGTTCATGTAGTATGTGAATGATACTGGGACTTTTATTTATTTAGAATGTCTCACACATTATCATTCTTTCTGTTTATTTATTAAGAGTTTTGCACATATACAGTGATAAGAAAACAATAGCAAGTAAATAAGTAGAAATTCAGTCAGTACTATCCAGTGGAAATAATTGTAAAGGAAATTAAGAAGTTGCTTGTGCAATAAAATGGTTGGAGGGAAGGAATAAATGCCTCAGAACTGATGAACCGATGGTTTCCTATAGATTTGTGTCTCAAGTGTACTAAAAATCTCCCTACTACTTGCTCTTTAGTAGTTCAAACCTAATAATGTGATGGGAAGCATTTTCATGTCATTATTTAAGAGGTATTTTTTCTGAGGTAGAAGCTGTGAATTCAGTGTGACACAGCATAGGGAACAAAGGCAGATACATCAAAAATGCAGACATACAGCATACAGCAAAAGTAGCAAAGCTGAGTTCAAAATTCATGGCTATTTTCATTTTCCATTTATTTAGGCATCTTGGCAGACACAACACAATTTTTTGAAATTTTTTCTGGTTAGTTCAGCACATCCCTGTCTTAAATCCTCTCCTGGACCGCCGGTCGCACTGCCTGCAAAAGCTCTGTGGAGGAGAACTAATCAACTGTGAGCTCCCCTGTGGATGTGACCTCTGTCAACAAGCTGTTTATGATTCCCAGAATGGATTTAAATGGATACCAGTTCTTCTTCTGCTGTGAGAAACTGTTGACATGGTTGGAGTTGATTAAAAAAAATCCCTGTATCGTAGAGGAGAGTAAGTGAATCATTGCTTTACTTTGGGAGCCTTCAGATCAACACTTCGCTCTTTGAAAAAAACCAAAGGACAACAAAAGCACCTCTGGGATGTGCTGGTGATGCCCACCCAGAGCAGAGTTTCCATGATTTTCCACTGCTGAGACAGACAGACATCCAGAAGGATTCTCTCTTCCTTTTCCATAAAGAGCAATAAGAAGCAGTAAGTTCATTCACTGCGTATGGCAGGGAACAGATCAAGAGGAGAAAGGCAGGGACGTTCTCCTTGCTGCATATCCAAACAGGCTCTTTCACAAGACAGCAGAGGTCAGTGTGCTCATTAGGAAAGAAGTGGGGAAATCGGAAGGCGCTTGGGCTATTTCAGTCCTCAGCTGACAAAAAAAAAGTGTCTTTCTTCCTCCAGAAAGGAATTGCTAATTCTGATTAGTTTTTCTGTAGTTAAAAACCAGTATCTTTTAGCCAGTAGTAAATACAAAATCTGTACTTAAGAAGAATCCTCTGAATTCTCACTGCCATTAACCCAAAGAAGTTATTAAAAAGGATATGGGGTTGGAGACTCCACACATTAAGATCTGTCACTTGGAGGACTAGAGGGTATGCAACAACAGACCCTGGGCAGCTTCTAGTCTTAGCCCTAGAATATCAAAAAGCTTTTTAATGACAAATGTAATTTGCAGGAGCAGCCCAAGGGGCTTTATTATCGTGTGTATTTCTCACTAGAGAGCGGCAGTTTTGAGCATGATAAATCTGCTATTCCCTGAGATAGCAGGAAATGTGTGTGCTTCCCTGGGTAGCCCTCATGCAGCGTCTTTCAGACGACCCTGGTTAAATTTGAGAATGGAGTGACATAGGAGAGGTGAAAGATAGGGGAACAAATAGAAATCACAATAATCTTTGTATCCAGTCAAGCAGTTGCTTTCAGTCCTCAGTGCAGTCTGTGCTGTTACCTACTATCCACATTATAAGTTTCTATCCTTTCTTAAAATTTGTAAAATCAAATCTAGCTTTGTTTGGACAGCTGGCATTAAAACTTAATTTTTTTCCTACCTCACAGGAAAAGAAAATAATCTGTTCTTTGCTTGGCTGTCCAGTTGCCTATTTTTTGTCCAAACCCAGCAGGCTGAAGCTTGAACAGGAGAGGGCAGTACAGGAGTGTCTGAGCACCCAGACTGTCAGAGCAAAATAGGGTGAGCAGAGATACTGGCATTTTGGAAGCATGTTTTGTTCTCATCGGTGACAAGAGAGAAGTTCTTAAAACTCTATTTGCTTTTTTCAAATAAATGTTTTTGTATCACAGACACACTGTAAGTTAAACTCAGAATTGTTTAGTGGCTAAAACTGGAGGATGATATTATTTATGTTAACACATTGGGTTTATTTATTGTGATAAGAGAGGACCATTTCTTATGGGGGCTAAAAAAAGCAAGACAGCAATTTTTAATTCAGCTAAGGATAATCTGGGATATTAGCCACATGTATTCAGGTATCTTTCCTGAGCTGCATTGAATCAGTTTCATGGGACTGCATCCCTGCATCCAGCTGCATGTGTTGGGATTTGTGGTGTGGCTGAGCAGGGGGTATGTGCTGAGGCACCGCTTAATCCAGAGGCACTCCAAGCATGTGCCATGAAGTGAGGAGAGACAGCTTTGCCCTCTGACACAGGACAGCAGTTGAGCCTTTTAGTGCAATTCTTTCACAGAACAGCAGTGCTCTAATGTCTCCACAATGATGTACAGCTCAACGAGCACATGAATAAGCATCCACTGTTGCTGTGCATCCTGCCAGCCTAATTCCCCCACTTCTGGAATGAGGCTCACCCCTGAGCTTTGCCTTTCTCTGACTCCCCACCAAAACATCCATGTCTTACAGGGTGACTCGGATGATTGTAGGCAAAGGAAGAAGGTGATCCTCCAGACAGGAGGAAATCCCTCTCTCATCTCTATAAAAGCATGGAAACACAGCTTTAAAAACACAAGGCCAACTCATCAATGGAAGTAGGAGTTTGGCAGTCTGGTCTTTTGACACAGAAAACATCTGGGACTGGTAAAAGACAACTTGGTCAGCTGACCTACAGCCTTTTTTTAGTCTTCAGAGATTGTCTCAGGTGTCATAATCTTCCTAAAGATCCCCTTATTTCTTGAAATAGGGAAGCACTTTATTAGCATAACAAAGAAGGATGCAACTATCTCCTACTACCTGGTTTGAAGAATGTGTTAGGAAAGATCTGATCATCATTTATGGTAGCAGAGACCTATTAGGGGTCACTATGTCACCTGGTGCTGTACAAGCAGTTATCAGTACAAGGGAGAGAAAAACTTCTGCTCCTTAAATCCCTCCTAACATCCATGTGCCAATCACTGATACAGAAGTCAGCACGAGGGTTCATCTTAACTCCACATCTCAACCCAGTTGTACCAGTTCTGAAGACCCAAACCACAGATACAGGACAGAGAAGAACTGCACTGAACTAATATATATTTGCTGCTTGGTTTATTTTGCAAGCTTCAGTATCGTGAGCTGATGGTGGGTCTTTTCTACTCACATAGCTAAATGAAAATATGAAACACAGTAAGTGCATAGAAATAAAAAGCAGGCAAAAGAATTTGCCTTGGGTTTTTGTTGTTGCTGTTGTTGTTTTGGGGTTTTTTTAAAGAGGAGATGCAGTGAGGAACTCAATCAAAACAACAACAAAAAATACAGGATCTATTTAAAGACTGACCTTAATGACTTAGTGATTCCTCTAGCACAAGTCTGCTTTGCTTTGTACATCCTTTTAGAAAAAGGGTGACCTAGACTCACTCAGATTTCTTCCTTTCATTCTTTTTTTTTCCTTTTCAGAAACAATCTCTCCAATCTCTAACAATCTCCTCCCTTTTTTATCCTAACAATTCTGAAATGTTTACTTCCACACCATTATCTTTTATGGAACTTAGCAGCACCGTCATTTGTTATTTTTAGAGCTTTTCAAACAGCAGAAGGTTTCATTGCAATTTTGCATATCTTTGCTGCCTGCTAATGTTACTTTTCTTTCATTAAATCACTTAGCTCAGTGTGTGTATCACAGCGTTTTCTCTTTGAGTGAAGTAACTTTCTGTTTCCCTTGTGCTTATTCTCCATACACACTGTCACAGCTCATGCTGTGAATCCAGCTTGATGAGCTGGAGATTCATTCTTGTCTACTCCTGTGATATGAATTAGTCATTGGAGGGCATTTTTGGTTTAGTTTCAGTCAGAAGGAATTCTGTTCATGCTCTCCAAGGTTACTCTCTAATGCAAATCAAAGCACAGCAAATGGGAATTAGAAGGTCAAAATTCCTAACCCAAACTAAAATCTAATGTAGATACAACTAATGGGATTTAGTGCCTATACCATAAAGGTACTTCTGAAAGTGAATCAGAATTACTTCTCAGCTTGTCTACATGCATTTTTTAAGGGAACACACAACTGACTTTAAGCACAGTCATGCATGGATAGCTGGAGTGACACCACTACCAAATGTCTGTCCTAGCTTAGCTAGTTGGTTGTGTGATTTTTATTTTATATGTAATCTTTAGATCTGTTTGATATTCTTAGGCTTGGAATTTGAGTAGAATCATTTTTTTGGTATAAAGCTTGTTTTGGATAAAGTATTTTCTTTTAAAGATAATAGGGTTGGTAAATATATTAGAAATAAACGTTGGGGGGTGAGTTCTGTAGGAACATGACAAAAGCTTTATTTTCATCTGATTTCTAAAATGTTCAGGCTCAAGCATTGGGAATCAACAATCTGATACCAAGCTCTCTTACCAGGTAGATTTATAAGCATAAAAATCTGCATGCACAGTGCTGACCTCTTTCCAGCCTACATAGATTTACTGCTAGATATACTGCACCAGTAAACCTCACCTCAAGGGAAGGAAAAAAAAAGCTCTATGGAAGTAATGCAACACAATTTGACAAATTTAAGTTCTTGACTTAAGAAAGCCCTTTAATTTATTAAAAGCACAAATGGGTATGTGCTGAGACACTACCAAATAACAGATAATTGCCTGTGCCTGTGTGTTCACCAGCTTTCTACAAGGGATCTCTTCTAGCACTTTTCTGCATTACTAAACACACAATTTTTAATTCTTCCTATTTTTTTCAGTTAGCCTCTCAGTTGCAAGAGCTCTTTTTGAGTAACAAATAGAAGCTGATGAGACTCATGCTCTTACCCAAGGGAGGATGACTGGGTAGACAGCTACCTTTAAAAAAATCTTCTGCTTCTTTCTAAATTTTTCTGTTTTCCCTGAGGCCATGCCTTGAACATCAGAGGCCGGAAGGCAGTATTAAGGCTGGGAGTGGTTGTATACAATGGCATGCCCCTTTTCAGTCTAATGAATGTGTATAGAGGGATCATTTGAAGTAGTTTATAGAATTGTGGGTTGTATTGCTGTGTCTTTGAAGTAGCTTTTTCACACTGACTTGTGCTAAAATTCATTCTTTCGTCCTTAGGTTGGGGAATCTCCTAGATGTCTGTCAGAGCAATTGGCTTAACTCCTTTGATTTGAAGGGTATTGCAGTATTGAATTACCAAAGGGATTTCTCTAAAGAAAGGAGAGGAAGGAGAGAAGGAGACCTGGGGAAAGCCTGAGCTGCCGGTACCAAAGCAGTGACCAAACAACCTTTACTTGTACTTTCCCAAGAGTTGTCTGATCACACCACACAAGTACCCTTTTTTCACCTGTAGCTGCAAATTTCTGAAGATATGATTAAAATGTGTTGAGTGGTTTTTTTAAGTCGCTGGATAGCTGAACAGTTGTTGCTCTTACTGGAAGGCTAAGATGCAACCTGGAGGTGAAGATCTAAAGGCTGTCACTGCTGAGAAGTGGTTCCAGCTGTGAAGTGTGAGTCTCCCTGTTGAGCTTCAGAATTTGTTGGCAAATTAGACTTCAGTCTCTGTTTCAGTGTTGTCTACAGTATCTTATGTATAGAACTATGAACTGAAATGATTAAAGCAGTGATTTTGCATACCTTATACATTGTAGAGAACTTTAAGTGCATTTCATTGGCCTGTCTTTTCTTTCTCTTGGTTACATAATAATAGACTAATCAAAGCAGAAATAATTCCCCCAGCATCTTATAATGGAAGGATCTTAAAGTGAAAGGAAGAAATCTCACCTTTAAAATATACACCAGAGCTTATTATAACTACAGCTTCTATGTATTATCATTGGACTATCTCTCCTAAATGATCCAGAGGGATGCAGGTGTACTCTTCAGAAGAATTTGACCCAGTGCCTATTTTAGTGTATGTTTATCTGATATTAGATGTATGCTCCATTGGTTAAATCTATCTACCTGTTGAAGAGGCCAGGCTGAAGCCACTGATGCAAAGAGGCTTCATCAGCTATTCAGGGTGCAGCACCAAGCAACCAGCTCTGGCATGCCCTGTGCATTCAGGTTCTCCACCCATGTAACTTCTCTGTCATGCCAGTAGTTCTCTTAAGAAAAACAAGTTAAATTTAGTGCTTAGGGATGGAAAGATTTAATTTATCTGGCCACCTATCATGCTGACATCTATCATAACATTTTTGACTCCTAGCAGAAAATACGGTAAGTGTAAAATACCCTTCCAGCATCTCTGACTTTTATTAATACAGCTATAATGCAATTTTCATTGAAGCTCAGTTTTGCTTCAGTGTTTCTCCTGGTGAAGCAAGGGATGAAATGCATTTTCACTGAAAGTAGAATGCAGTCCCTACAGTTAATTTCTTAAAATATTTTAATAGTTCATAGGGGTTTTAGCAGTGAAAATCCTGTTTTAACAAATATGTAGTGTTTGCAGATGGTCTTCTCAGTTTGAGAAGTAAATGCAGTGGCTGTGGAAGCTACACACTGACAGTCAGGGCAACAGTAAACTCTGGTTTTAACACATTTAACATTTTAAAAGCAGAGAAACCTAAAGCAGCAGCAGCATCATAAGTTTCATTATGATTCCCAGCATCCCAGGAGGATCCAGGCTATTCTGTGTGCCAGTTCAGTCTTTGGCTTTTATTTTGACCAAGCTAACTTTGGAGTTCTAATTTGCAGGTGTCTATAAAATTAAAAAGGATCTATCAACTCAGGTCACTTGAATCACAGTTCTTTTTTGAATAGGCTCCTGTTAAGATCAGTTGTTGCCTGAAGAAAGACACTTGAGCCACACAGAGATCTCCAGAGCTCTTCTCTAGAAGTCAAGGTCCTTGTCTCCCACCCCTCCATTAGCCAAAGGAGCCTTTCTAAAACAGTTTTTAAGCCATATTTGCAAAACAGATTAGTGCAATATTTTGAGACTAATTAATTTGTGTTTAAACAGTGGCTAATAGTCCTGGAGCCTTTGGTTCTTAAAACTTCTTCCCAAATTTACTGCTAATCTCCTTTTAATGTAGCTCTGATGATGTCACTTTCAAATAGTGCATTTTAAGTAACTTTGTGTGGATTTTTTTCCTCATAAAGATGTAAAAGCAACACTTACATACAAGCTACTAAAAAGATTGCCCACTAAACCTAATTAGTTTCTCTAATGAGAAACCAAGTTCATGATGTCCCTCAACTGCTCAGTCTTCTGAGGTTTCATCTGGTCGTGTTCAATGTATCCTCCCTAAGTATATTCCTTTTGAGGTGGAAGTCTAGCTCTATGTCACTCAGTCTTCTGCAAAATCCAGAGACCTGAAAGGTGCACAGAACCATGAGGATTTGGACCTTCCAGATTGTATTGCTTGTAGCTTACACAGTATTTTTGGTTCTGATCATTCCTGCTTTCTCCATCTTGAGGGCAGCAGTTCAGGTCCTGTCCAGTGGACAGTTCCAGGGGAACTTCTCATGTTGAGCAGGATTTCCAAGCAGCAGTAAATGCCCAGTCCATCCTGATCTCCTCCTCAGTGCTTAAAGCCAAGTTTTCTTAGGTACGCCACCTCCGATTCCTCTACAGTGCTTCATAATAAACCTCAGCTCTATTAGGTCCCATATTTCTAGTAATTTCTACATTTATAATCATGTTCCTTTTAAATGCTTTTTGTGATTTTTTTTTTGCCCATTATAGCATTTTAAGGCTCCCTAAAACAAACTTGATAAAATTCCTTCCTTGCATATGACACACAGACTGTTGCTTCCTGACATCTGATTTTACGTTCTTGCAGCAGCTGCTCTTGAAACTTCAGCAAGAGCATCAAGAAACATTTTCCCAAAGAAAAGAGTACTCTTCCTTGCACTTCACCCATCTTATGTGCTTACCTATTTTTGTCACTTTTTTATAATATAAACAATTTCTCTGAACTAGTATTTTTTACTGACTCCCTTTCTGTAATTGCTTCCATATGTTTATTGTCCTTTGTGAAAAATATGGAGTAAATTATTCCTACTGAGGTCATGTCATTTTGTTTACATTCTTAGTAAATATGAAGAGCGTGATTGGAGCCCTTTAGGCATCTCAAGTATGAATGTCTTTTTCCTGAGTCTTCTATAAAAACAGGATGCTGAATTTTGTGGAGCTAGCCTAGCAAGGAATAGGTTTAATAAAATAAATAGATTTATTGGTAAGTATAGTTGTTTTTTTGTTAAATTCTTCTCTAGTTTAACAGCTTACTAAACATAAAAAAAAAAGGAGGAACTATCTTCCTATAGCTCATTTTCTATATGGACTTTATCTTTAGACACAGTCTCATCATTGTCTGGGTGTCATCAGCAGCCTGCTCCTTTCTGAAGCAGTGGGTATAACCCCATGGCACCAGTGCAGTGGGTGAGCAGCCTTGGTCTGGGTAAAGCCCAGAAAATGTGCCAGGCTCACGGTATTTTTTAAGAATGACACATTTTTAGCTGTCTGATCACAGTTAGGAGCTGGGAAGTAACAGATCACAGCTTGCTGCACTTTAGGAGTGATGGATGGACTGTTCTGTTAGCACTATGTCCTGTGAAAGACTGGAATATATTTGGCAAGAGCATCCTTAGACATCTTAATGGTGAAAATCCAGCAAGGCTTAGCTGAGCATGTGTGAGCAATGATCTTTCAGGGGTTTACATCTTGCCCAGACTTTCAGAGGAGCAAGGAAATGCATGTCTCTGGCTGTAGAACCAGGCAGTTGCTAAATGCCACCTCCCTATTCTCTGGATTACAGGCAGCAGGAGGTGTTTAAAATATACTTTTTAACAGATATATCCCCTGCTTCATCCTTCTCTCCTCAGCTAAGCTTTCTAAATAATGAGGAAGTAGCCATGCTACTCAGAAATATGTGATGCAAGTCCTTCCCTGCAAGAATAAATTGCACATTCTGCAGAATCCCATGTACACCACAAAACCTCTTGCTTCTCCTGCCTTTTAGAAACGTATCACATAACACTAGTTTGAAGTGTTTTCCTCCGCCTGTTTTCCTTTCAGCCTTGACTAGTTCATTGCTTTGCCTCTCAGTTGACCTTTCCACATTTCTGTGCAGAAGCAGCTTGGTTTATTAGGAAAGTTAAAGAGCTATGCATCTGTGTTTTCTGATGGCTTTACTATTCCTACTAGGCTTTTCTAATGGCTAGACAACTTACTTACTCTTCTCAAGGAGAACTGTAATAACTTTCTGTGGAGAGAAATATTTTCATTTCTATTAGAGACTGATTCCCAGCTTTGAGCACTTCATCATTAGTGGGTTGTAAACCTCTCAGACAGGCTGTCCCATAGCTATCTACTCAGCCATTTGTCAGGGCAGAAAAATGTGCCTGATGAAATTGGTCACTGGCAGCCTACAGCTAGACTGAGCAGGCTTTCAAAAAGGCTGCCAGACGTTGCTGCGCTTTTAATAGTCAAAATCTTACATTAGCACTTATGAGAACGTTTATAGAGAGCTTGAGCAATTACATGGTTTTTCTCCTTGATGTAATATTAAATCTCTGAAATACAAAAATTGTTCGTAAATGATTAGGGGTGTAGGTGGAAAGACAGGGCAAGGAGGTGCTCCTCTCACCACCAAACCAGACCCCTTGCCCCTTCCAAGGTAAATATATTGTGTAAGCTCACTTACAAACTTATCAAAATCCATCTTGAGACTGCTTTTATTTCCAGATGCATTCAGCTACTTTCACACAAAGGCTCCTTTAGCAGTTGGATACTTCATTCAACTCTCTAGCTTTTTAATTTTCAGTTTTCCTGTTGCTGAGCTGAATAAGCCCCATTTTTTTTCAGAAAAAATGTTTTTATTTCTATAATCATGCTTACAGATCTGCTTTAAGTCTGTTGCAGTTTGAATTCAAACACTAGTGAGCAGAATTGCTTCTGCTGTAGTTCTAACATTTTTAGGACAGAACTAGCATATCTTGTGTATTTACAGGAAGCACATTATCGGATGAGTTCTGCATGTCTCATGCAGTGCTGGTAATCCAGAGTCGTCCCTGAATCAACTAATGCCACTCAGATTCTTCTCTGCCTGATGTTTTTGATCACAGGGTCCCAGCTGGAGAGATTTTCTATTATTGCCACTGAGTTGATGGCCCAGGTGAGGTTTATCTCATTTTGTATTGTTGTATTGGTCTCTTTTGTATTATTTTTGGTTCTTCAGAACTTATATCTTGTATAATATTTCAGCTTCTACTACCTTTAGCAATACTTCATAGCTTTGTCATCAACACTTCCACTTTGTGAAAAGTCATCAATAAACATAGTAAGACCAATCCTCAAGAAATATCGCTAAGATTCTGTGTAACCCAGGCCACTGCCATCTCTCCTTCTGCCTGTTCCTTACAACTCTTTTATGAAGTACCATCTCTTCACTCCAAACTAATTCTCCAGGTGGCATTGTATCAAATGTTTAACTGCAATCAGATAATTATCTACCAGACTTCTGTCAGCTGAACATTCAGTTATCTCACCCAGAAAACGGGTACAGCAAGCTAGGTTATCAACTGCATTGTCAGCTTTCCTTCTACTTCCTCATTCCTTTTTCACACGTTGTTTTTCTTTTCAAAATCTGATTGAACTTTGTGCCTGTTTGAAAGGCAAGTGACTCGACTGTGGGTTCCTGTATAATTTTTCCTCTTCCCTTACATTTATGTGCTGTATTTGGTGTTCTGCAGTTACTCAGTTATTCAGTCTTCAATTGAACCAAGTGGATATATGGAGATAAATAATTTGCAAACAGCTCTGTGGGGGTTGCATGTTTACAGCCGCTGTGACTCATATCAAATTTGCTCAACTTGCAACTGCAAATATGTTTTTCTAGCTGCTATCTCTGCAAAAATGTGCTCAGCTTTTTATGCCAACTTATGTCCATTTTGGCTCCATGCATTAGAGTTTTGTATCCTACTGCTTTTCTGCTTCATTCTGCCATCATTTGTTTCCCTTTGTCTACAAGAGTTGGTTGAGGTAATCTTTGTAAAGGCCAGACTCTGAATTTTGTGAAGGTCAGCACTCTGGAGAAGCAATGAAAAAGACTGTGTAAAAAAGCTCAAATAAATTAAGCAAGCATTATACATATTAAAGACTCCTCACGGATGGATCTCATTTCATTTATCATTCACAGGACAAGATGTATTCTAGCCAATATCTCTGTCCTTTTTCCTTTCTGTAGTGTTGGTGGAAGCAGAAAGTAGGACAGTTTATTTATATCTGCAGAGTAAGCATTTCTGACTTTGAATGTGCTGGGGGCTGACGGTAGCATCTATTAATAGTTATGTTTTAGATGAACAACACATGCCTCTTTATGTTTGTCATAGTTCTTTTGGTCTACAAATTAATACTTTTTTCTTATCTCAGATTTGTACTGCTTTAGCTTATTCCATGTCAATTATTTGACCCTTTAGCTGAAAGTGGGAATTATTTCACGGAGCTTGATGTTAGCAGGTGAAACTTTAGAAAGTCTGTCTCTAGTCAGTGCAGACAGATCGGCCTTTCCAGGAGATTTTGTGGGATGGGATAATGAGGATGGACTAGGTTTCTGTTTTTAAGATGGCTAATTGTTAGAGATTAATCCCACTTTCTAATATTTCTTAATGGCAAATAATCAACATTAAAGAAGTGCTAGAGCTGTTCTGCAAGAGCAATGAATGGCCTAATTGAGTTTCTGGGAGTGCAGAGAAGTTACAAGGAGCTATGACAGGACAATTCAAGACTGGGACATTGCAGTAGAAGCTTAAACATGCTATTACACCTAATGCAGAGCAATCTTTGCTTGCTGTGTGCTCTGCTTGGTGACATCTGAGGTGGGTCCCTGCAGCTCAGGAACTGCCCAGAAAATGCAGCATTCCAGTCTTGCAATGGGCAAACCTGGTAGGTTTGGATGAGATATCATCCTTGTGAGTTAGTGTTTTTCCTGGGAGCTGAAAATGGTGTGTTGCTGTATTGCAGCAGAGACTGAGCTCAACTAAGGAACTTGAGCATGGTGCTGTCTTCTGCCATCTCCCTCTAGCATAAAGATCACTGTGTAATGATTTTCAGGCTCTACTCTCAGGTCTTGTTCAGGTTCTACCCCACTGAAGAGACAAAATACCTGTGCAAGAAAACAGTGTATTTTTCACATGTCATATAAAATAGATTAATTTCTAATTCTTTGGCGTAAAAATAAAAATCTGTTAAAAATAAAGATGTCTTGCAAATATGAGGAAAATAAAACATTATTACATCACAGATAATGGAGGCTGTCATAATCTTACATCTGAGGTTGGTAAAAACTTAACTAAAATTATCTAGTACATCACCATGACGTTGTCTAAGACTGTAAGGTTACCCAGAGTCTGCAGTAAACAACCCTGCTTATCTGACAAAAAACCCCATAGTAATAAAGTATATGGGGAAGCTTTCTCATGTAATATTTTTCATTGCTTGAAAATGTAAACACATTCTTACTCCAGGGTGGTTCAATTCTGAGGTGCCATTTGCTGCTGCCAAGCCCCATGGCTGGCTGCACATCGCTGGCAGAGGGGGAATGATGCACATGGAGGCTGCTCTGGTGGCAGCACTGAGCTGAGCTGCCCTACTGTGCATGTCCTCTGTATCTCCCTCCCTGTGTGTGTGGTGGGGGGGTCTCCTTATAGCAGGAGGAAGAAGAAGGAATGGCTGAAGGATGTCCATCAAGCAGCAGTGGCACAGGGAAAGGTTTTGATGGCAACCTTCTGTTGTTCAGAAGCATGCTTCCATGTAAACTCATTGGATCAGAATCAGTATTTTCCCTATCTGAAATGAAACAGGGTTATGGCAGGAGTCTAAGGAGTCTCTTCTCCTCCACAGGCTTCATTACATATCCATGGAAGCGAATCTATATCTCCTGATCATTTGAATACCTATTGGCTTAGATGTATTATATATTAATATTTCTATTGTAGCTACACAATTTTCATTGTGTGAGCACCCTGCAACTACCCAATCCCAGGATAGCAAACAGCATTCAGCTGCCACAAACCAGCCTCATGATTAAACTTCTGCTGTCAGCCCATCAGCCTTGACTGGTTTTTTGCACTTAATAATGTCTTTGTCTCCTAAACAACATCAGCAATCAAAAAAAAACCACCTCAGTTAATTCTGAAATTGTATGTCTTCTTTCATTTTTAGGCAGGCACAATTCAAAGAAAAAAATCCCTGTGCTTCTGCCACATACTTGGAACATAAATCAAGTTATTCTTATTCTTTTGGCAACAATAAATAAGCAGGTGTTGAAACTTGACTGCAAGATGACTAGTGTTTTTCATTATTTCTTTTTCCTGAAAACATTAACAATTTCTACTAAATGGAAATGACTACAGATCTCAGGCATTTTCTGTCAGTTACTTGTTTCTTCAAACCTCTGTTAAAAGCTGTGTTTTTCACTAATGCACACAACATTTTCAATTGGTTTTAAAGACAAAAAATGCTATTTCTTGTGTGCTTAAGAAACATTTTATACCAACTCCACAAGCCATTCAATTGTATGTTAATTAAAATAGCACAATTAATTCTGAATTTAAACCAGAAAGTAACTCAACAAGGCATTTAACCACTGCCCTAACTCCATCCTGTCACACCTTCTAAGTTGAATGTGTTTACATTTTCTGTTAAACTAAGACCTCTGCCAGCATCTTTTTTTTATCTATTGCACATATTGTGAATTATTGCCTGTTTTATGAATATGAGTTCATTCCACTTAATAGTCTAGGATACTCCTACATGCACTTGAGATTTGTACTGCTGATAATTTTCTTCATTGACTGATACTTGCCATCTGCACTACAGTGTAGTTTCTAATTAACAGACAAGAAGAATAAAATGAGCATTGATTGTATAATTTTGTGTTATTCATAGTTGGGGATCTGCTGTGTCTTAGGGCAGCTGCAACCCTCATGTACTCAGAGGAAGGGGTGGCTTGGCACATGGTTGTGTTGTTCATTCTTTGGGAAAAAATAGCACTGCATTGGTCCATCTTCCCATAGCAGGGTTCCTTCTCTTCAGATCCTTTCCACAGTCTCACTTCTTTCATTTTGTTTTTCATCCAAAGTATGCTTCATGCTGCCTGTCTTGTCTCTTGTATAAAGTAGTTTCAAGTTAAAAATTAACAGAAAGTGAGATAATTCATGCAGTTCTTTCTTTCTAGCTTGCATTTTTTATTGCTTTATTTTTGCTCTTCCCAGGCTTTTTACTTGTTTGCCTTTTCTTGTTCATCCACAGATGGTGAAATGTTTAGACTGAGCTGTGTATTTATGATCTCTGCAAAGGGTAGTGCACTTTCAATGGGTTATGAGCATGGATGAACATAGGAGGACTTTTAAATAATTTATACTTAAATAAAACTAAAAAGTCTGTGAAGGTACTTTTTATAGGATGTTATCCTCAATCAGATGTGACCTATTCCCAAAACAAGAAGAGACAGTACTACAGCAAAAATTTCAAATAAATAGTTTTACAGCAGGTGATGAAAAATACAAACAACCATTTAAACCAAAGCTGGAGAGAGAAATAGGCAAAGACCTCCCCTGGTTTTTTTCTGACTCCAAATGCAATATGTGTTTTGCTTAAATATTTCCATGCGATTCATGAAGAGCAAATGCCTCTGCAAAATATAGTTTTCCTAATCTCATCAGAGACATAATGCTTATTCCAAATAACGTAATCACCTATACTGTAGGCTGAGATACCATTTACCTTTTCAGCTAAATGCAAAGCATTTTAGTATCAAACTCTGGTAAGTAACAGATAATACACGTTGCTTTTATACTAAAATTAACTTGTTCATGATTCATAGCTTCAAAAATTGATTCATGCATCCCAAGCCCGCGCTGTGCTTTACAGATAGTTGAGTATCTGTACCAACAGTGGCAGTTTTGCGGTGTGTATTCTTTAGAGAAAGATCTGACACACAGTAACTTCATATTAGGTCATTTATTCAGTAGATCAAGTACAGTACCAGAGACAAGGTTTGTCTCCAGAGGGCCTGTTTTATGCACAGCATGCAATACCCAGAGTAGGTGCTGTGCATGGATTAAACCACACGAGCTGCTTGCCGTGATCTCTCTTGGTTGTGATGGAAGGGATTGGCAGGGCTGTGCTCCAGCGTAACTTCTGATCTGTCTGCAGAACAGGGACTCTGTGCCCTATGTTCACCCCTGGCATGAGTGACCAGCTGAAGGACTCATGCATGGCTTCTTTGCAGCTCTCCTACAGCCTCAGCTCCTTGCTGGAGACACCCCCCAGAAAGGCTGGGACACCAGAGAGAATGTAGCCCGTTCTTTGTGTGCATGGTACCACTGACAGTGGCAGGACAAAACAGCTCCAGTGAGGGACAATGCTGCAGTGTGAATGCAGAAATTTTCAGTGTTCCAATTCTTAGTCCTTTTGTCCTTGGTCATGTGTTACTTGCAGTGTGGCAGGTTGCCATTAAAGTAGAATTTCTGATTTCACTGTGGAGAATTGTGGCTGTTACTTTCAGTATTATGGGTTAAAAAGGTTTGGGGTTTTTTTGTTTGTTTGTTTGTTTTGGTGTTTTTTTTGTTTGTTTGTTTTTTTTATGTCATGCAGTCAAGCCCTTTACCATAAATATTTCTGGCTTTTCTCTGGAAGTTGTTACACTTCAATTATCCTCACTTGCAGGATGAAAGAACAGTTGTTCTGCCCTTAGCCTATTTTATCTCCATATTCCGCCTCAGTGTCCAAAGTGTTAATGTCTATTTTCAGGAGAAGCAGTATCAGGAACAAAAAAAAGTATAATATGGTCCTTGCCCAGCACAGCTCGTGGTCTCTAGGTCTCCAGCAGAGCATCACAAGCCACATTTCTCTGCTTTTCAGCATCATAAATGGTTTCACACACCCTAGTCATCTTTGGGCTACATTTGCAGAGGCACAGCATGTCATGGTTCTTGCACTACTGATGGAAGGACAAGCAAAGGTTTTGTGCCATCTGCCAGATAGCAAATTGTTCCCTCTAATCGCTTGGTAGGTTCTTAATATTATAGAAAAAAGGGAATCCTTCCTTCTTCCTCCTAACAGCTGTAACACCTGGGAGACGTGCCACTTGATTTTCTCTTCTCATCAGCTTGTGCTCAGCAGGCCACAGTAAGTCATAACTCCCTCAGCAAACCTGCTCTGAACTGAGCCTGGAGTTAGGTTTTTATTTAGGCAGTAGCAGTATCTGATGTAGCTATCTAAGTCTAAATTGCAATTATTCTATCATTCTTTTCTGTCATTAAATATTGCCCATTGAATGCAACCTAAGTGCTCATTGTCTTTGCCAGTTTTCAGATGGCTTTTCACCTGTGCTATAGTATGCTGGGTGAAGAGGCCTTTTGGAAAAGATAATTATACATAGCATTAGAATGTGATTATTTTTGTCTTTCTGTTAAAAATATTGTTTTGTTTCCCTAGCTGATAAATAGATTCCAGTAATTGGTTTTAATTGTGGTCTTATGTTTTAATATATTTACATTATAGTGTAAAGCTGACTACTCTAGTTTATGGATACTGCAAGTCCTGTGAGTTTGGTTCAGAACTTAAACTGGGAAAGAAAATGTCTCTTGTACACTTCTCCATTATCATCATTCTTAGATCCATGAGTTAAAACCATTTCCTGCATTTTTACAAATTCTAGGTATGGCCGTTGTTTTCAGAAGGAAACATTTACCAATTTATGTCCTGCCTGACTTAGCAGTTTGAGGAATACACAAACAAATTGGACTGTGAATGCAAAAAACATTGATTGTATTCATTTTCATTGTCCAAGAAAAAAAAGTACGGAAAAATCAAATAAAAATACTGAAATACTTATTTTACTTTGTTATTGTTTTAAAAGTAGGACTCATTTCAATCAACATAAAGAAGAAGAGTTTTTTTTAAAAAAATAAAGACCTTTACAGATCTTGTATTCCAGATGTTCCCCTCTGAATACAAGTGGGTTAAGCATCTAGGCTCCCATGCTTGCTTGGACTTCTGGTCAAGGCAGCTGTGCAGAACCAGTCAGTACTGGTAGTACTGACTGCCTCACCTGCTGCTACCTGGACACAAGCCTCATCCCTCACCCTTTGTCCTTCACATACGTGGTACCTCTTGGAGTACTTTGTGGACAAGGTGGGAGGCAGCAGATCCAAGGGTGAAACTTTATATCATCACTGGAAGTTATTGGCTAATGCCTCACCTGAATGGAAAGGACATCCTTGATGGGAGTAAAAATCGGTCCTTGCCGCAGTGCAGCCATTAGTCTGAAGACAAAAAGAGGGTATCTGAGAATAATTTGCAAAAGACTGAGCAAGGACTTTTGAATATATGGGTCCTAGGGTGGTATGCTCATAAAGTTCTCTAGTAAAACCTGGAGTTTTACTGAGTTCTTGCAAGAACATTATTGGGAGGCCTTGCTGGACTTACAGAGCATTTACCATAGCTTTAT
Source organism: Vidua chalybeata (assembly GCF_026979565.1). NCBI lineage: Eukaryota > Metazoa > Chordata > Aves > Passeriformes > Viduidae > Vidua > Vidua chalybeata. Next base: position 33,544,189 of record NC_071533.1, on the reverse strand, counting down.
TAACATCTGTGTTTTTTAATTAAGATATGGGCAGCTTGAGGGAGCAACTAAATGGTTCCCAAACGAATTTGTTGCATTAATTTCCTTCAGAAAGCACATCTGAGCCTAACTTAAATTCCTCCTGCAATTAATTCATGTAATTTATTGTAGTAAGTTCTGTAGTTTTTCCCTGAAATTGTTCACTGAATTGACAGGCTTAATTTCATGTAACATGAGATCCAGCAGTACCAAGCTTGCAGTGCTTCATAAAAGTTGATATTACATGTTGTGCTGTTGGATTTTGGCAAGAAGAAGGCAATAAAATATTCCTGTAGAATTGAAACATCCAAATAATAGATCTTAAGGCCAAAATTAAAAAAAAAAAATACTCTTCTAAGGTAGCTCTTAAATCCATATTTAATCACACAGGTAAGTGGCCAGATTTTTACATGTGCAGCTTTAGAGCTTGAGATCCAGCAAAGTTCTTATCCACGTGGTCTGTGTGTCCTTTGTACACCAAAGAGCAGTTTCCAGAAGAGGGTTCAAAGACTTGATGCCAAAAACAACCTTTCTAAGCACAGTGCTCTTCAGGGAAGTCCAGAGCTTGCAGGATGTGTCCTTATATAATAAAGATCAGATAATGTGCTGAAATGCCCTTGGAGACATACATGTGCAATCCCTGGATGCTCAGCACTGCTAAAGTGTGGATGCATATTTAAAAGCTGAAGCAGGGATATAGGATTCTAAATTTAGTTAACTCTTAAAAAAAAACATCCTGGGCTTTTCTTTCAAATAGGAGATGTTTGTTGTAATGAGAACAAAACTACAAATTGCATCTTTGTCGGTCACAATGCTGGCTTCTGTGGTTTCCTTGGAAGTGGATCAGATGCACTCTCCTCCTGTCATAGACACCAGATCCATACCATCACTTGCACTGCATGGTGCTGGTGACTGCCTCAAAACACATCGTTGTTTTGGCACATTCTTCCGTGTGCCAATCAGATCATAAATGAAATTTATAGAAAAACAGAAGTTTGATTTTTGATATTGTATGCATTTTTCCTCCCTTTTCTTATGTTTTTCCCATATGCTGCTATTCTGTTCTTTCCTCTTGCTCCCTGTCTTTTCTGCCTGCTAGCATTTGCAGTCCAAATTCTGATCTGCACCAAGAGAGTGTGGACAGCAGATTGAAGGAGGTGATTCTTCCCTTCTCCTCTACTCTTGTGGGACCCCTCCTGGAATGCTGCATCCAGCTCTGGGATCCCCAACATAAGAAGGATATGGAACTGTTGAAACGAGTGCATAGTAGAGCCACAAAGTTGATAAGGGGACTGGGGCACCACTCCACTCTGTGAAGACAGCCTGAGAAAGCTGGAGCTGTTCAGCCTGGAGAAGAAAAGGTGGTGTGGAGACTTCATAGCAACCTTCTAGAATATGAAAAGGCCTACAAGGAAGCCAGAGAAGAGCTCTTCATCAGGAACTGTAGTGATAGGACAAAAAGTAGCAGGTACAAACTGAAAGAGGGGAAATTTAAGTTAGATGTTAGGAAGAAATTTTTTTACTGTGACCGTGGTTAGACAATGGAACAGCTTGGCCATGGAGGTTGTGGGTGCCCCACCCCTGACAGTATCCAAGGACAGGTTGGATAAGGTCTTGTACAACCTGGTCTAGTGAAAGGTGTCCTTGCCCATGGCAGGGCAGTTGGAACTAGATGATCTTTAAGGTCCATTTCAACCCCTTAACATTATCTGATTCTGTGATTCAGTGCTGTGTGGACTGGCAGAAGGGTCAAGTCCAGGACTGGGAACTCCCAAATTCCCAGTCTGGCAGTGATGCTAAAATCTTGGACACCTTGGAAGAGTTTGGGTCTCTTCACTTCTGGTACAAAAATAATTTGCCCTTCACGATGTTGGAGTAGTTTTGCAGCCATATGGTCCAAGCTGAGTTCAGCCTCCCAAAGCCACAAAGGGCTGAGGCATGACTGGGGCAAGGAGCCATCCCAGAACACAGAGGGAAGAGGAAGGGTGAGAAAAGGGATTGAATTGGGATGATGCCTTAGAAATCTGCTGTGGTTGCTGGTAGGAGATGGGAAAAGAGCATCCCAAGGCTGTGGATAGGGACAGATTGTCTGTGTAGGTCTGTGCCTGCCCTTCCCCAGCTGATGAGCTCCTTCCCCTCTCTGCCAGCAGCACCAACACACTGCTTAGCCAGGGCTTCAGCAAAATGCTCATGTTATTTTTTATGATGTGAACTGCCAGCAGCACAGACCTGGCTGTCCATCCAGCACCACACATGCTCTGGCTGGGGATGCAGAGGACAGAGCAAGCACAGAGCAGGACCCTCTCCAAGCCCCAGGGATGGATGTGCTGCAGGGAAGCTGTCACAGGCACCACTGTGTCTGTCTTTCTGGACAGTCTCTTCTCAAGGGCTATAGAACACACCTTTCTTCTGAAGTCCTCCAAACTAGAAGGGAATCAATTACAATTTTTCACCTTCTGCTGGTGTAACTATAAGGAAATGGCAGATTCCTTGTGTTCTGACCTGTCTGTCCTTGTCCCACAGTGTCACACTCGCTTAGCAGTTTTTTTTTTTTTAGATGCATCAGAGAGCATCAGACAATTCAGTACAAATCAGATGGAAGAATAAAGATTCAAATGCATGGCAGAATCCATAGGGAAGAAAAGTGACAGGAGAATTATACAAATTACATCCTAGTTTTGGGTTTTTATGGAAGAATAAAGATTCAAATGTGTGTCAGAATTCCATTAGGAAGAAAAGTGACAAAGAATTATACAAATTACATCTGAGTTTTGGGTTTTACACTTTTTTTTTTACCCTGCAAAAACCAGCAATGATCTCTGTCACTGTACACATTTGTAACTTCTTTTGCATAAAAAAATCTTAATGCACAAATATTCAAAAACTATTGTAAAACATAGGGCTCTGGATATGCATATGTAGGTCCTTAGATCTATATGCTAGAGAAAGAAGGGCCCACATTGCTATACTATCACCTAAAGTATAAAAATAGAAGATTTTAATTAATTTAATATCATAGTGCTGTATTTTGAGTTCTGACCTTCAAGGAACCCTTTATCTTTCTTGTTCTTCTGTCTTTTGCTGACAAGCATATTAACTCTGCATATCTAGAAAATGAAATCCTGCATAATGAAATCCTGATGCTGGATTTTCTGTCCCTCAAAGTGCAAGTTTTCTGGTTTAGCCCATGATTCAATGTTTGCCTCTGAAATGGCTTGGTTATTCTGCTGGCTCTGTTCCAGGGTTTGCAGGGTTTACATTGGTTTATTTCTGTGAAAGGACTATAAAGAGAGCCTAAGGTGGACAGAGCTGACATGAATACTAATAAAACAGGGTGGAGTGGTAAACTTACAACTTTCCTAAACTTTCAACTTTGTAAGAATCATAGGCCTAGTGATATCTCTGAATTATCAAAATCCTTCAAAAAATGTTGATAATTATCATACTGCTTTGGAGAAAGAACATGTTTGTTTATAATGCCTTTATGTGTACCAAAAGAAACTAAGCACAGTGAAAGGTTTCCTGAAACTCAGGTCTGAAATTCTTGTTTGTTACATTTTTGGAGGTAGAAGGAGGACAATCAATCACATGCTGCTCTATAATTATAGATCTCATGGGTTCACAGTTCCCATGTCCTTTTCTTAAAACATTTTCCTTCCAGTTTCAGAAATTAGTTGAAAAGCCAGTCCTGTTTGGTTCCTGGGTCACTCATTACTATAGAAAACAGCATCTCTATTCATTCCCCTTTCTTCAAACTCCTTGTGAAAATGGATTAATTGTGGTAATAATGGTTGTGCAGATGTCTTGCTTAAGAGGTGATGTACTTTGTCTCATGAAAAAGTTCAAAAGTCTCATCCTGGTAGGTACTGAATGCAGCTCCCAACAGACTCATTTTCCTCAAATTTGGCACAAGTGGATAGGAGATGAACAGAAGCAGTATCAGTGAGGATGGGCACCACTTACTGCAGAACTAGGTTGTGTTCTTTAAAATCTTGAGTCCTCTGCAGGTTAGTGGTGATTTTCTTTTTCTCCACAACTGGGCTTCTTCAAGTCCAACAGGAAATCCCCAGATTTTATTTAAATGCCTTTTCCCATATATAATAGAGCTTGGGATTCAAAAGAATTCATTCAGCATGCTCTCCAAATGGCATTTAACTTCCCAAGAAAAAACAGTAACAGGAAGTTTTGTTTTAATTAGTACATGAGCTGTGCAGCAGCTAATGTATTCCACCTCTTCACTTGTAAAAGGGGCAGATTTTTGGTAGCTTGAAGCGAGCAGAGAAGAGGGATTGTGTTCTGCTCTCCATATGCTGCAGAGCCCCATTTGCAGGGAAGGTGTGAACGGGAGGTGATTTGTAGCTGCCTGCCACTTGTAAAGAACAAGCTTCTGTTGTTCTCCTGGCTGGAAAGAAACCTGGCTCCCCTCTATAACCCTAGAGCAGTGCAACAGGTAGACAGCAGCCTTCAGAGATTTTAATTTCAACAATAAGGGATTGTAAAGAAAACTTGTTTTTCATTTACATTAAAAAAAGAAGTACTAGTTGTCAGGCTGGAAATAGATATCTCTGGTTTCCCCAGACATGATATTTCATAATGAAAAGTCCCAAGGAAGTCACATTTTAGAGGAACTTTGAAAGTACACCTCTTTTCCCTCTGTCAGGCCAGCCATAAACAGCCAGACTGGTTCCTCAGCTCCCAGTGTCACCTTGGGGTCCCAGATTGGGTCCAGCTCAGCACTCTGACATGGAGACTAGAAATGGACATTGGCCCTTCCATACTCCAGTGCTCCTCAAGATACATTTCTTTGTCAGAAGGCACAGCTGAACACAGCCCAGAGCACCAGTGCTCCCACACTTCTCCTCAACAAATGATATTCAGACAAATGAAAGCTCAGTGTCTAAGCACCATCTTGTAGGACCAGTTTCAGAACTCTGGAAGTGTATGTGTGTGTATGCATTTATATTGTATATAGTTTTTACTGTGTGGAATGCCAAGGTATGAAAGTAATTCAGATTCACTGTCAAATACTCCCTGTACATTTTGAACTTACCACCTATTTATTGATTTTTTTAAGTACATAAGGATTCTGTCCTTTGTCAGTTGCAGAGAAAGTTTGTTCAGGGATCTCCTACCCAAAAATCCAGGTGCCTTCTTGACAGTCTGGATGCCTGTTTTCAGTGTCAGGCTCCAAGGGTGCAGCACAGTGCAAGCTGGACCTGCAGGGAGACCTCATCCTCTCAGCAGGATTCTGCATAGACATAGAGGTTTGCTGGTGCAGGATTGGTTTCTGAACTGGAGGATGGACACACAAACCACTACAGCAGCATCCCTGGAGAAGATAACAGCAATGAGCAGGAGTGAGTGTGTTGGTGAGAGCATGTGGCAAGAAGGATTATTTTGTGATAGACTTTCTGCCACAGGGATGAAGAGTCATGCAAGAAGAGAGGCGGGCAGAGATGTCAAGGGGAATAGAGCTGTGTTAACAAGGCAAAAAAAATATCAGGTGACCCATTTACCTCTCACTTGGCTAATTCTCATCAGCAGCGGAGCCAGGAAAGCATTTCTTTCAGTGCTTCTGTGCAATATGGGTTGTATAGTGAGGGGGGTGGAGCCAAGATTAAGACATTCTTTTTTCCAATACCCTGTCTGGCCACCCAGAGGGACATTTTAGGTGGTCCTGTAATTGGAATTTAGCCTTAGTGGAAGATAAGCATTATACTTTCGCAGAAGTGCATTGGAAAAATACATTAGAGGTAATAACTCTGCCACTTTGAGGGATAGGAACTTTTTTTGTGATAATGCAGCTATTTCCAATGTCTGGCTGACCTTTCCGCTGTGTTTAGCACAGGCTCTTCCATTTTTCTTGTCACCAAGGTAGGAAATGTATTTGGAGTGAGCAGGCTGCTGGCCAGGGAGGAGCAGCTCCCTTCTTCATGGCTGTTCACCCAAGCAGACCAGCAAACCAGCTGGCTCCTTTCCACATAACAGGGGCTCTTCTTTGGGGTCTGCTAGCATGGAACGTTCTGTTTGCTGTGAAGAGCAAAATGTACTCTGTGCTGATGAAAATGCTGTGTGATTGAGGTTACAAAGAGAGATGCTCTTCACTTTGCCTGCTGTCCAGAATTTTTGCCTTCTTGCTTATCTGCAGAAACTTGTGCCATGCTGAGGACATGCTGTCTAACAAGCACCTGAGTTTCTAGAATATAATACAATGAAAATAATTTAAAACTTCCTCCCAGTTACCCTTTTCCTACCATTTATTATCAAAACACATGAACATTTTTCACTCACTCAGCTGTGTGTTTCTTTGTTTCTTTAGGCTGTGACTCATCACTGAACCTGACATCTCAGAAAGCCGCAGATGCAGTGGACGGTATCTTCCGGTCCCTCAGGGATATTGCCAGAGTCCGAATGCACATGAAACAGTTTCATTCCATACATAATCCAGGCAGCAACACCCACCAGGCAAGTGTAGCTTTCTTTTCCCTGTGTTTGTTATTTCTCTAGCCTGCTGTCAAAATTACAGCGCTAATTTTGTGGATGTGCTAATCCTATACACATTCTGTCCATGAAGAAGATACTTAAGCATAGATTTTATAATTGACATAGTCATCAAAAACTTCCTCAAGTCCTTTGTCCAGAGTCAGGCATATACATATCAATGATAGCTCTGAGGAAGAAATCTGGGCTTTGCTCTGCAGCCCTGTGGAATGACATGAGTGCCTGTGAAAGGCAGGGCTAGGTCAAGATGGCTCTCAACTTGGACCACTCAAGGCAGAGTGAAGCAGGATGTCTGCATCCATACTGCAGCCATATTCTTGTTGTATTTTCTCTCCCATCCCTGTAAGCATGAGAGACAAACCTGTTTGTAAATAGGTCACAAATGCAGCTTCTGTTTCTGAAATAGGAACACATGATCTACAATACTGCTTTAGGTCATCAGGACTAATAGACAGTGGTTTTCCTTCTCTCTGTCTCTCGTTTTCCAGTTAAAAATAGAGTTCTACAGCAGAAAGCAGTGATTTAGAGAGAGGTCATAAAACATGATTCTAGCCTTGAGCCATTAAAAAATACTTCCAAATTCCTAACAGTGCTGTAGACCAGCAAAGGGATGTAGTTCAAATTAAGCACTGCTTTGTAAAAACATGAGTATTGCAAAATGTCACTGGAAATCTAAGGTGAAGAAAACCTGTTCCTGAAGCCTTCTAGCAGTTTGGACCAGTCTGGTGTCCAAAATGGGGGAAATAGTTAAACATTTAGTACAGTTCAGTGCAGGGGCAGTGAGATGATAAGAAAAGTTTCCTGGAAGTGTAATTAGCATCAATATATCCTTTGGATGTAATCCACTTTGCTTGCTTTGGGATAAGTGCTGGAACATTTAAGGGATCTATTAACACCTTGCAGCCCCTTAATCTAGCCATGTAAGGGATCTAGTTGCTTGAGTAGGACAAATCTTCTGCTGAGGGAAGTCCAAGAGATTTATAATAGTAGAAATAAGCAGGCAGTATGTGATTGTCCAAGATACTTACAGCTCTCTGGAAATGGGCCTCTCTTTTGACTGGCAGGTGTTGTGTGTGATCAGTTCAGCTCCTCAGAAGTAGTGCCTGTCCTGTGACCACACTCATTGCCAAACCTGCTTAGTGCTATGGGAGTGGGTTTAGCTTCTACATACTTTTTCACTTTGTCTGTTCAAAGCTGGGAAGCCTCCATTTCTTCTTACGACTCATAGAAAGGTTTCTATGGATAAGTAACTGGGAATTGGATAGCCTCCTAGAAGGACTTTTTGTAGCATTGTAATTTATATGTCTTACATAAAATGATAAATGTTTTCATCAGGTTATCAAACTAGTTCATGTAGTGACCATGCAAGAACAGAATTTTGCCTGTTACTTTCATCTTGATATAGGTATATTTCTACCTTCCTCCTTCCCATCTTCCATTCCTTCTTCCATCCCTCACTGTCCTTTCCTCATTCTCTCTGTCTCTCTGTTTCTCTCTCTTCTCCCCTTTATAATCTTGTATGGGTGTGTCCCATAGCTATTGAGGTTTTTAACAGCTATTTTAAACAAATTTATGCATGCCAAAATTTAAAGTGCTTAAAAGTTTCATTATATGAGATAGAAACCAATGCAGCTTTTGGGGGTTTTATGAAAAAAAAAAAAAAACTACAAATATAGCATATTAATTTCAAGTCATAAAGGATTTTTTAAAATTTGAAACTATTGCACTTAAAAAAGGTAGGGGATCATACTATCTGTATTTTAGTATCTGTGTAGTCTGACTGGGTTGTTTTGAAGGGCACCGAGTTTTGGTGCTGAAAATTCAGACATGCAAAATCATAGCTAATTTTTGATGTCTTTTGAGTAGATAGTTTTGTCTGAATTTTATTTTTCATTTCAGTCAGATGATGTTTTTCCTTTAATATTGTGGAGTAAGCCTCTCTGTTAAACTGTGATTTGATCTCTGCTCCAAAAATATTTCATTCCTAATGTTTTTCTGTTCCTCATCTATGAAGATATTAAACAGATTTTTATAAATAGGACTTCATGCCTGCATGTGTATTTTCAAACAGTTGTTTATTGCGTGACTAGATTTGACAGAAATCTTGACATGTTCTAAAAGATCCTGCAGCTCATGTCTGCTGTAATTTGCTTTGTTGGCTCAACTAAAAATTATGCACATGTTGTGAGAAGAACTAGATGAGCTGTATATATCTTTGTTGACAGCATTGTATTAAAAAACTGTAAGCTTTGTTTCTCACTCTAAAGTGTTGGATGAAAAACATGTCTTTAATGACTCCAGAAAATTTTAGTTTCAAGCCAAGTGGTTTGTGTTTTATTTTCCATCCATTTTTACTATTATCTTGCAATATGTCTCTTGTAGATATCATCTTTGCAAAATTAATGACATTGCACTTGATTTCCCTAAGTAGTCTAAGGGATGATATATACCTGGGGTAGTCCCAAAGCCAAATAAGTGTGCTAATTTTAAAGCTGCTCATTTTCTAAGATGGTTGCACTTTCTGAAATGACCGTGTTCTGTTGCAGTTTGGGAAAAGTTAAAAGCAGTAAAACAAAGCTCCATCTGTAAACCAAGTAAGCTTGAATTTTCATTAAAGATCTTTCCATTGGTTCATAAAGTTTTATCTTCAAAATTTTTTCAGCATGTCAGAGTGATTTAAACCTTAGTATTGGAATGTGGAGATTATTAGGCTACTTCATTTTCAGGCTGGGTTTGTGGATCCTGAAGAGGATACAAGGTTGATCCTTTGGGAGTAAACCTCCCAGTATGATGGCCATTTGTACCGTTACATTTTCCACTTCTCCTAGCTCCTAACTTCTCTGAAGCTCTGACATTCATGGTAATGGTGGGGTTGTTTGGCCTGTTTTTCAGCAGTCTTCCATAGGTGGAAGTATTATGTGGAGTGTCACAGCCATAGAAGCTAAAGGACTAACAGGGACTCCCTTAGCTCTGCTCTCCCACGAGGGACAAACAGGCAGGTTGGCCTCTACCCTTCCCTGCTGGAATCCAGACTACAGTGGGGACATGACATTTGGAATAAGGCAGGAGTGGGTAATTTTAAAAAAAATTCCCTGTTTAGGTGTTTGTTAGATCATTAGAAAGGGAATGAGATCTGGGTGCACAATGGGCAACAGAGTCTCATCTGTATGGTTATCCATTTCTGTATTAGCTCCAAAAAGATTCAAGAGAAAGTAAAAGTCCCCCCCTTTCTTCCTTGTCTCTCTTTACTGATATAATACACATGTGGCAGAGTAAATGTGTGGCTCTCTTCCAATCTTTTCAGTCTAATGTTGTGCTGGTGCACACCATCTGCAGTCAAGGTCACGTCTCTGAATGCTTTCATTTCTAGGATAATTATTTCTGTAACCTTTAACAGAAATAAAATATTTAGAATCATGGTTGCACTGAGTCTAAACAGGTTTACTCACAATACATTTTTCTCTTTGTGCAGGCTTCTTACAAACCTCTGCTGAAACAGGTAGTGGAAGAGGTCTGTAATCCCGATCGGCCTGATCCTGTTGATATTGAGCATATTTCATCAGGCCTCACTGATCTCCTTAAAACTGGATTCAGCATGTTCATGAAGGTAAACTAGCCTTCCCAAGCTCATCTGTAAGATTTTCCTGAGGTCAGAGCATCATGCAGCAGTAGCTGATTTTATTATACTGTTCAGCAGTTAAATCCTTGAAGGGGGGCTGGGAATAGCTTGAGGCATCACATTGCAGGTACAGTGCAGCCAGGGAGCACCTGCTGAACAAAACAAGAGGAATGGAGCAGACTGAACATCTAAATAAGGGTCGTGGTGGACACCAAAATAAGTATGATATATCTGGGAAGAGGCAATGTAGCTTTGCTACAGGGAAGTCCTAACTCACATAGCTTTTAGAGCTCTTCAGAGGCACTCAACAAACAAATTGATAAGTGTGTGTCAGTTCCTATTACCTACCTGGCATTCCAAAAGACATTCCACATGGCACCTCATCAAAGGACTTTAAGGACACTCAGCAGCCTTGAGATAGGAGAGAAGTAAGTATGAACAATCTGGTCTCACAGGGGATGAAGGAGGAGCTCCGTATTCAATACCTTTTCTATAATTTGATATGGCTCAACTTGTACCATAGGGGGAGGAAGGAAGCCTGTAAGTTAGGAATTTCTTTGAGGATCCTCTTAGCATGTTTTAAGACAGTCATTCTACAAGAATTTACTCTGTCTTACAAATTAGCCCATGCTAAGTGTCCGCTAAATATTTACAGAGTTGAAGTGTGGAGTAGCCAGCATATTGTACATTCAGCCTTGTTTTACTGCATATCCTGAATTCTCCTTTGAAAACAACCCTAAATTCACATCAAACCACAGCAATACTATGGTTATGAGTACAGTACATTTCAGTACTGTGCCTGGTGGTTTTCCTTCAGTTTCACCACCACCACCCCTCCACATGGAAGAGACATCAGCAAATTGTGTGAGGCAGTGGACACAAGCTGTAGCAAGGGAAATTCCAGTTGTATAAAGGAAAAAAATTCTAACAGGAAGAGTGATTAAGTCCAGAGAATTCTCCCTCTCTGAGATATTCAAATATTGGCCAAACAAAGCCCTGAGCAACCTGATATAATTTTGAAGTTGGCCCTGCTTTGGGCAGGAAGGTGACCTAGATGAGCAACAAAGACTCCTTCCAATTTGATTCTGTGATTCTATGGTAATAGAAAATAATTTTTTTTTCTCCTTTGTGAAAATTCCTGCTAGACCTGCATTTAAAGTCAGGTAACAAAAATAGTTTTGACTGTTGTGTTGGTACTATTCTAGAACCCAGTATCAGAATAACAGTTATTTTTCTGTTATTGCAAAGAAAGCTAATACTGAGCACGTAATCAAGTAAGCCTAAAATCCAGTGCTTGTCTTCAGGAATCTGTTTCCACAGTTGAAATGGATTTCCAAAATACATCCAGTTAAGTTCCTAAATTTAAATTCTCAGCTCTTCAAAGCTAATGATAAAGCCCTAAGACAACAGAGGATACCTATAGAAAAAGTGACCCAATATATCTCCATTCTTGTGTCAAAACTGAAAAATTTATGCCAACACTCCAAAAATAATAGAGTTAAAAACACATTCCACTATCAAAAAAGTAACCAGGCTGTTGCACCCAAGTATTTTTTTTTAATTATTGGTTTCATTTACCAGTAATTTTCATAATTCTATTGATTTCATTGTATTTGTTTATCGCAGAATTTTTAAGCACAAATATAGTTTAATCTTAAAAAGGGGAAAAAAAGAATAATATAAGGACTTCAGAAGGCCTAAATGGTTAGATGGTAACATTGACACTTTTAACTAGTTTGAAGACTAATCTGTCCTTTTAGAAGGGGGGTGTGGGTGGGGATGTGTGTGAAAGAGAGACGTAAGTAGTTATGGCAATATGTGCCTGTAAGTGCATCTTTCCTGGTAAGACAAATATCCTACTATAAGGAATATTTAAAAGATGAGCAAGTGAACTTTGTGTTGGGTAAACATTTCATAAGTATCATCATATACTTCACAAATATGTGTCCATGCTTGCTCCCTAGTTTGTAGCCTGGCTTGCTGGCATGTGCTCAATTTTTGCCTGAATGACTGTCTGACCAGCCTGTATTTCTGACACAATCACACCATCAGCACAGTAATTATTTTGTGAGCTTCCTTATTTTTGTTTCTTTCTCAATGCCTGAATATAAATGCCAACTCACATAAAAATACTTTGGTGATTGCCTCAGGTGTGTTAGTTCAGGACAGACATTTAAAGAAGTTGTTTCATTCAGAAGTTGTTTGTCTGGCAGATATGTTTGTTTTGAAGCTAAGGGATGGTGAAGGGAAAAAGCCCCCCTGCTTCAAGGATTCCTGTTTTGACTACTGCTCTAGATGACATGTGTTTTAGGATCATCTGAGCTTGCTATCATTGATACCAAGTGCCCTACACAGCAGCCTAGTTTCTGGTGATTGTTTTCCTTTTTCCAGTTATTGAGCTTATTAATATGAGCTTATTAATATATGAGCTATTAATTGGTTTCTGGTTGGTCACAAATACCAGAGTCATCAGTGCTGCTGTTTTTGTTGGGTGGGTTACAGAACAATAACAATTGTTTTTGCTTACTTTCCTCAGAAAAAAAAAAACTGTATTTTGTCCTCTAATACCTTCCTGTTTCAAAGTTTTATTGACCCTGTTTCAGTTTTAGAGTTTTATTGACCACTGCTATCCTGTTTAACCACCTCCTCCTCCTGTCTCTCCTCCACACAGACACATGCACCAGCAAAGAGCCCTCTGACCACCAGCATCCTGAGCATACCCTGTGTAGTGAGCTCAGAGCTGGGGAGAGGCCCTGATGTCCTACAGAGACACTGCTGGCTCAGGGCACCATCACCCCCTTCCTTTGGGCTCTTTCATGTCAACATAATGGTTTTGAGGGGTTTTTGGTTAATCTTTTTAATTGCTTGAGATAGCTCTCTGAATTTTATTTTAATGCATGGCATTTTGAAATGAAAGTGACTTTAACTTGGGGGTTTTGGCAAAATTCAGATTTCACAGTAAATTCACAGGCAGTGGAAATGTCCCAAATCAACCGAACTGTAGAAGGATCCCAGAAGATACCCATTGCTTTTGTTGCAATCCATTTCAGTTCTTCTCTATCACTGGAATAAGTTGTGTTTAGCTACATGCAGCCAGTTCCTTCAAAAGAGAGAGTCTTGGGTGGTTGTATTATCAAACAAGAAAAAACAAACTTGGCAGAAACTTGCATTCTCAACACAGCCAAATATTTTGTACCCAAAGTACTGTCCTCCTTCAAAACAATTACACATAGCATAACAAAATAACAGATTCCAAGACCCTTTTCATTTCTGTTTTAATTTAATTTAGAGTTTGCATGCCTAATAGTATTTTTAATACACATTTCTGGAATTTGTGGTTTGAACTTTAGTCTTCTGAAAAATAGTAAGTTTTATATAGGCACCATGTGTTTGGATCTAGGTTATTTTGACTGAAGGAAATTATTTGTCAAGACATTTTCTCTTTAGCATTATCCTGAAAGCTCATGTTTTCCAAGTCTTATACTAGGTCTCCTTTCAGTGTGCCCGATGTTCTACATGCATGTTTATTATGAGTTTGTTTTTGCTAGGAAAGATTTTAGGAATCATAGAATCCCAGAATCACAGAATATTCTGAATTTGAAGGAACCCACAAGGATTATTGAGTCCAGCTCCTGGCCTTGCACAGCACCATTCCCAAGTATCACACTATGTGCCCAAGGGTATTATCCAGGCAGGCATGGTGTTGTGACCACTTTCCTGGCAAGCCTGTTCCAGTGCTGTGGAATTGTAGTATATATGCTATCAACAAAGTCAGAGAGTAAGAGAATAAATACCCAGTATGCAAATACTCAGCTCACTAATACATCTGTCTAAGGCTTTTGTACTAGTTTCAAATGCTCAGGAATTCAAGAGCTCCTTGTCTAGGGAGCAGCATTTAACAGGGAACCATCCCCATGTAATCAAAGCCAGCTAGCCTGGAGAGAGAGCATGGCATCTCCCTGTGCTGGCTTCAAAAGGAAGAGTCCTTGCTGAAGGTTACCAGACAGAAAGCCTGACAGACCTGCAGGATGAAAAAGTGCCAAAAGGCTAAATATAGGAAAACCACAATAAGGAAAAGAAGAGGAGCTGTACCCCCAGGATCTGGAGCCACAAGGATCAAAGCAAGCTGCTGTGGTGAGGAAAGCAAAGGAACCCTGCTCTGCCCAATCATGGCTTGACACCAGTTCCATTCTGTCGAGTGAATGCTGTTAAAAGCCTGCACTCACACAAGGAAAGGAGGCAGAGAGTCTAAAAAGGAATTAAACTGTTTTGTCACTTTTCAGAACCGAACATTTGGAGTGTTTCATGTTCCAGGGTGATGTGACAAGAGCAATTGCATGGGCTCTGTTGACATCCCTCCCAAAGACTGGATCAAGGTAGTGTCAGGGGAGTGTGTTTTCTCAAGAAGGAGACAGTTTGCTAGGAAACAGCAAAGTTATCAAACTTCTAGAAGTAGCTAAGAGGGAACTGATGTAAAGCATCACCTTCATGCTTAAAATTAATTATGAGGTCTTAACTGAAGTGGGATATTTGTGCCATTTTAAAGATAATTGAGGAAAAATGAAACAAGTATTTTCTTGGAGCTAAAGGTTCTCTATATTAGTTACAAGGTAGTCATAGAAGCATTGAAAACTCTGAATTGAAACAAGCTGTAAACTGATTTTATACTATAATGGACCTTATTTATTTTTATTGGATGAATTGTAAAAGATTATTCACCGCACCAGTGAAAACACATTGTATAAAATTCTTTTCCATGTTGACCTCAGGCAGGGATTCCAGCATGTTTAGGCTGGACTCCTTGCTTCTACTGGGTAGTAATTTACCCCTCATTCCCTGAAGTCTCCTGTGTATGTGTATCCAAAGTAAACATCCACCCAAGTACTCTCCTCCCTCTCTGGGAAAGGGAGGAAAGTAATGAAGAAGGAATGGAGGGAGAAACTTGGAAACTTCAGGAGAAACTCCCACAGGTTTCAGGGGAATGCATGGAGATTTTATTTCCCCGGAAAAATTAATTAGCTCTAACTGGGCTTCATCCTCATTGATTTCCCTCTCAGCTGCTACAGCATTCCATGAATATTTCTTTCTGAGCTTCCTCTTGGATCTTCCTCTAGCCACTTAGGGAGCTGATCACTCCCAGGATGGACCTGGATGAAACGAGTACAAATAATGCTTTTCTTCATTATGCAGGTGAATCGCCCTCACCCTGGTGATCATCCTCTTCTGATCATCTTTATGGTTGGAGGAGTGTCCGTCTCCGAGGTCAAAATGGTGAAGGATTTGGTGGCAACACGCAAACCTGGTACCCAGGTACAAACAGCTCTAAGAGTACAGTTCCTATCCAAACAATAGGAACAATAAGGAACAATCAAATAGTGTTCCCTATAGCGCTGGTACCAAACCTACAGAAAGCCACAGCCATATGGGCAGGAATGATGATAGGATTGTGCTGTGAAACATCTGTAGGCACAAGTATTCAGGCACCAAGGGTCTGTTTTTTCACATTATAGTCAGCAACAAAAGTTCAAACTCAGGTTGGAGAGTTCAGAATAGACTGGCATTAATTTGAAGGAGCTTCCATAGTGTCTCAAGAGATTAGTTGCTTCCTATTCTTTATAAAAAGAAACATTTGCTGTCCAAAAAGCTACAGGGTCCCTGGCTGTCCATCTACAGGACGTAGTGCAGGGGTACTCAGGAGCCTGGGTACCACCTAGTGACGTAGCAGTGGTAATCCTGCAGGCACGCAATGGTGAGGAGGAGGAAGATGGGTGAGCTCTGGTGGTACCTGAGATTTTTTAAATCATCATTAATTGTGGAGGACCAATTAGGTGTCTGTTGAGTACTGCAGATACGTAAGATAATACAAAACCTCTAAAGTGCTGTGTAACCAGCTGCATCATAAACATAACTCTGGTTTCCAGGGTGGCTTGTAAACATCTTGTTTTCAATTCCTATGGAAGGTGGTTTTGATTAGTGAGAAATCATTAGCAAAATGAAACCAACCAAAGGCAAAGCAGCCCCTCAGTTTGACATGTGTTTCCATGTTCAGTTGTCTTTGCAAGGCAGTCTCAAGCAGTATTTTGTAAGATGGAGTACCATTTTAGCAGGGTTTTTTTTTAATCTGATAACACATTTCTTCCCCATTAGTCTGCTGCTAATCTCCTCAAAATAGCAAATTATATTTTCCTTCTTGGAGGGGAATTGAGTTGTGACACACTGATGGACAAGTTAATCCACACACAGAATGTATTAAGATACCCTGAAAGATAAACAGAGGGTTAACATCTGAGTTGGTTGAAAACTATGCAGGGAGATTTTCAACTAGCTTTCTAGATGGACTTAAGGCTTGACAGTGGTGACATGGGATCTGGTGTTGCTTGGCTTTGGCTTAACCCTGGCAGCAGGTCACCCTCTGAGGCAGATTCCTAAAGCATTTTAAGCTTTTACTGCATCTTGCCCTTTATCCAAAATGTGCTGTGTTAGAGGTGAAGGAACTTCGGGGGAGAGGCGGGAGGAGGAAGAGAAAGAAGAAACTAAGCAGTTGTGCAAATCTCTCACAAAAAAAATGTTTGTAAGTTTGTTGGCTTTACCTGGATTTCTGCACTATAGCTGTGAATATGCACCACCTGTTTAGGATTATTTTCTTTTCAAAAAGCCAGGCATTTATCTAACTCAAGCCAGGGTTTAACAGAGCCTTTTTGTGCTGTTTAGGCAGTCAGGTTCAGGCTTCAGGGAAACACTGGCCTTCCAAATCCATTCCAGTCAAACAAAGCACTAACATTTATACTAATTACTGTCTCTTGGAAAAATGGAGAAATGTGTAAGTACAAAAATTGAGTAAAGTAATTGAAGAAAAACTGACAGGGTGTGCTGATTACTTCAGCAATTGTTTGGAATTGAAGCAAATGACATTTAAATGTGGAATAAGAGACACATGTTACCATCCACAGAACTGCTCTGCATCTGAATCTGAATGACAATTTTATTTCTCATGGAGAAGCACAAAGAAATACAGTGTTTCCTATGCAACATTTGGTTTTGGATGGTGGTAAACAGCTCCCCATAACTAGTGAGAAGTATCCTATTTTTGAAGGAAAAAAATTACTTCTCTTTTTCTGCTTTAATCAGGAGAGTAATAAAAGGGAAAGAGCATGAGAGAATGTTTCTCCCTCCCTTTCTACAACATGCACAACCATCATGGCTGAGGTCGTGGCTGAGGCCAGCAGACTGATAAACTTTCAGATGCACCTTTAGATGTTAGCTGCATCCTTCCCTGCCTTCAGCTGTGCTGGGGGGAAACTTCTCATTGGAGTTCAGTGGGTCAGGATGGGAGCTCCTGGCTCTTCCACCTTGGCTGCCACTAGGAGGAGATAGCCCTTCAGGTGAAGCGTGAAAGACAGGCATGGAGTACGGAACAAGGAAAAGGTCTGCAAAGGACTATCCTGAAGAGAGCTGCCTGAAGAAGAGATGGACATGACTTATCTGGGCAATTCTCCTCTGTAAAAATGAAAGAACAAACATTCACATTTATCCCCCTCAACAAGCCCTTCGAGATACTGGAGGGAAAGGAGAAGTCCTGCTGTATTCAAGCATCTTTTCTGAGACATTAAAGTTGCAGATCCCATTTTTCTCTCTGGGCTTGCTATTTGTTGTGCAAATCCCCTGAGGATTCAGTGGTAGGACTCCAAGAAGAAATTGCTTTTATCTGTCATTGGCTGTTGTTGATGTTTGGCTTGTACACTAAAAAAACTTTAGTAACATGTCCCTTCGTGTTTTTCAGAGTTAAGCTGCATGATAATAAGATGAGCACATACTGTACTATAGTCTGATTCTCATGTAACATAAGTAAGACAGTGTCAACTTTGGCATCTGCAAGTTACAGAGACTTTTTCAGGCTTATGAAGGAAGAGGTAATCAGTGTCAGTTTGCTGCAGATTGTGTGGGAGGACAAGGGAAGAGGAGAAGTGAGGGGGAGGCTATCACCAATACAGAAGGGATCTTTTCAGTATCTGAAGTGAAAAGATGAAAGAAAGAACAACAAAAAAAGTTGAAATGCAGCATTACCACATACTTAAGCTACATGACGGACAGCACAAGGCATTTGATAGCTGCTGCAGTAGATGGACACACATACTCTGTTGTTGATGTTCGTGCTTCCTCTCTTTGGTTTTGCACTGAAGAAGCAAATTCATTGTCAAGTGAGCTAGTATGATTAAATCTGCCCCCAGATCCCTGCCTACAATCCTGACCCTACGGACACTGCTAAATTTGGGGCTCAGTAAGAGCAGTGTCCTATGATTTTAACCCTGGGTTAGCTCCTCACAGCAAGTGTACACACTCACTCCTGGATGATAGCTTTACTCTGCAGAGAAGCCTTCACACCACATAATTATATACCGGTTTTCACTTAGGGAAAACAGATACCTGCACCTAGCAGGATGTGTATCATGGTTGTAGTGAGCGATGGTTTCATTCATCAGATCTGTCTGGGATTAAAAACTGGAAGAAACCAAAGTGATAACATCTGACAGTGCTCAAGGTTGGATGTGCAGAACAGCCTTTGCCTGGTCTGAAAAGATGGTTTAGAACCAGCAGTCTGGCTTCCTGCAGCAGGCACTTCTCATCTGAGGGGAAACAGGCATGACCCAAATCTGTGCTGTAGGAGAGGAAACCACGGCTTCATCAGCTGGTGCCTCACAGTAAATGCACTGGCAGTCACAATAAATCACCAGGTAAAATGTGGGTAGAAATGTGTCAAAGCACACATTCATTAAGCATACAATCCTAGCAGTCATTATGCTCCTTAAAGCGATTTAACTACAGTTATTAGCAAGCAGACAGTTCTGCTGGACAAGTTGTATTGCTCTATCAGTAAACACCAGAAGCAGACAGCCTGCCTAGAGCTGGGTAAAGCAAACAGTTACTATCTATGGCTCATTAGTACTGTCTCAATCCCTTTCAGTTTGACTTGTTGCTTCTTGTTCCCCTTCTTTCAGGTAATTGTGCTCTCCTCTGTACTCCTGACACCACACAGTGCTGTTGAGTTGTTGTTTGCCTCAGACCGTCTCCAGCCTGATGCTCGTATCTGACGGGAGAGGCTGTGGAGAAGATGAGTGCCTTGCCTGGAAACATCAAATCCCTGCTCTGTCACTCTTCTCAATAGCCCTCCAAAAATGGATGCATCAACTGCCGCAATTACAGCTCCAGGTGAAACAGCTGGGTATCTGGCTGCAAGGGAACACCTGCAGCTCATGGGCAGCTCTTCAAAATGGTCCAGTTGTCCGACAACAAACCTCCCCTCCTTGACGACAGCACTGTGCAGTGCTGAATCACTGCCAGCCTCACTCAGCATGGTGAGAGTGATTGTTTGTAGTAATTCCCTAGCAAAGGATGCACAATTTGCACTCCCCAAGCAGTACCATTTTTCCTGATGGTTTTGCTGGGCTTGCTGGTGGGAAATGCTGCTGAGGGAGTGCGAGGCTAGCAAAATCCACCCTCTGTCATGCTACCTTGCAAAACGTGTGCCTTATACAATGTAAACAGCCTTTACTCTTACTTTGTTCCTCATTCCAGAGAGATCATGGAACACAGCCCTGATTTAGCTGGCACAGCAGCTCGCAGCCTGGCGATGCTCTTTCAGCAGGCCTGTTAGAGGCAGGGAAGCAGAGCCAGACTCAAGAGCTGGGTTACATGGCTGCTTCTCTCTCAGCTTTCCATTTTGTGCTCTAGTTTCTCCACACACAGTCCCAGAAGAAAAGGCAGTTTCTGACGGCACACATCTCTGTAGATTTACACAGGAGGCCATATGGGCTGTGATAGTTTGATGATAACCCCAAAAGAATCCTCCCTTCACATGCATTTGAAAAAGAAAGAAGAAAAAAATAAAAAGGGCATGATCCCATTTTCAAGAGGCCACAGCACAGATTCTTTCTTGAGCTAGATATCTGAACAGCATGGTTAGAAAACTGCTTTTATTTTTAATTTATGATCATGAAATAGCTGCAATCAAATTCAGTTATGTAATTTTTCTTTATTAAACTTTGCTACAATATATGATGAAAGAGTAGCAGCCAATAGAGATTTTAATTGCATATAGCACCAAGATTTCCAAATTGTAACATAAAATGGTAGCGCTCTAAAGCTGCATCCTCTTCCTTCATCCAAGTAATGCCACAACTACAGCTTACACTGAAATGAGTATGTGAAATTAAGTGACATTCACTCTATCATGGCATTCTTTATTATGCCAAAGGAGTAGATTAAATGGGAAATAGTTTTTATAAATTTTGTTCACTAGCTAGCATTAGTTCTCCTAAATGTTTATAATGGTATTCAGAAAAGGGTGCATTTTGGTTTAAGTTCAATTTTGACTGGCTGGAAAGAAACAGTGGACTGATTATAAAGCATGGACAATGTAGCCTCTATGGAAGAGAAATTTATAAGAATGACTATAGAATGGAACTTTGTGCTATAAAAAATGAGAAATGCTATGAGATTGCAATATTAAAAGCTCAAGGAATAGTTTGAATAGAGCAACTGGAAAGCAAGTAGTTGGTCTCTTGGTTTTTCTGTCATTCTGTACTGTTCAATCTTTCTTAGAATATGGTTGTTTCATAAATTCTGTAATCAATAAAGCAATGCTCTCGCAATGCCAAACCTGATCTGTCTACTCCTTTTCTCCTAGTATGCAGAGCTACACATGCCAGAACTGCATATTCCTGCAATCTCTTTTACTTTTGCATTATTTGATTGCCCCTAGGAATCTAGACCGTCTGTCTTGGTCCTAGAATATTTCCTAAACTCTGCTCATAGCAGAAAGGCTTGCCTATGTTCAGTGGCCATTGCTGAGCTCAGCTACTCACACCTCTGAGATGCTGCTGCTTTCCTGAGCTGATGGAGGCTGCTGGTTGTGGTCTGCACTCCCTGAACTCTCTTTCATCAAATGTCTTCAGGTCTCTGACTTGGCCATCTAAAGACCTACTGTATGGAAAAGGCAGAGGGTGAGTCTAAGCAGACACCAGTGATCTTGCACTTCCTCTGGGTCAAGTAGCTCCTTTGACTGAGACAGACACTAGCTTTCCAGGCCCACACACACTTGGGAGGAATCTTCTCGGCCTGTGGGGCCACAGCTGTGGTAATTGATGCTGGAACTCAGCCACCATCTCATATTAAGTACTTATAGACCAAAAGTACAGTGGAGTCTTTCCAGTGGCCCTAGTGCAATAGTAAGCTCATATGTAGGAAATAGCTGTAGCAGCTACATGGACCCTGTGCTTGGGTAAAAGGTCAAGGGATGAGGGGTCTCCTGCCGGTCCCATATGAGCAGAAACAGTACAAAGTTGCACAGGCAGGTGCAAGAGTGTCTGAGTCCTCTGCCTGCCACACCTAGCAATACTCAGAAGGCAAAAAGAAGAGAAAACATAAAGCTACTCTTGGGAAATTGATTTACTTCTCTATTAATAAGCTAAGCACTATTTGGTATAACCTCTGAGTGGAAGGGGAAGCTCAGTTTTGTTTGCAACTTCAATCCTAAGTCACTAGGCTAGTAACTCGTGGTGCAAAAAATTATCATCAGCATGACCCTGTCAAAGTTTCCCTGCATCACTAATTGCAGCTGTGTGCTAACAAGGTGAGCCTGTATGGTCATCAGCCTAGCATCAGCTCCAGCACAAACATTCTCCTCAGGAAGGCTTTTATTAAAGCTACTTTAAACATGAACAAGGTAGATGAAGGCTTGCAATTTGATTAAGTTCTTTATGGTGATATAGCTCAAAATATAATTTTTTTTTTAAAAGTGGCAGTCATGTAGAATCCATGTTCTTTCAGGTTTTGACCTACCTCACACCATTCCTTTCTCATTTAAGACCAAAATATTTTTGACAAATGAATCCTATTTTAATTTGACAGGTCTTTGCCTTATTTAGCTCCTCTCCTACAAGAATTTCTTAAAAGGAAGTTGTAAAGCACTTGTGAGAGCACAACCCCTGTGGTTTATGCTAATAAAGCAAGAGCATAAGCAGGAAAGGACACCTTGCTGTTTCTACAGCATATGTTAACTACCTTAAGAAAGCTATTACTTTGTCTCAACATCTCACTGGTTGTTTCTCCTTGTTTCTCACCCCCAAAGAATACACAAGGAAACATGCAATTCAAAAATTTAATGTTGAACCAGGCAGTGAGAATGAAAAGTCCACTCCCTAGGAGGAGTAACTGTACACAAAATAAATAAATTATAGTTTAAACAAAAGCACAACTGGCTTTTTAAAGTGCATGTGTATAAGGCCCTTAGGCTCTGAACTCCATTGGCTCAATATTAAAAAAAAAGTATTTATATAATCTGCCATGTGTTTAAGAAAGAAGAGGGCCTGGCTCAGCTCAGAACAAGCCATCAGCTTCATTGCCTGGAGCCAGCCATGCTTCACACCTTTTGTTCTTTTTGTGCTTACTGCACACAGGAAAGAGAGAAGGATGTCTTAGAATGGCATCTGTATTAGACTATCACTCCACACACATTCCTCAGAAGCTCCATGTTGAATTTAGTCGGGAAAGTACTTTTTTAGGACAAAAAAAGAGTTGTTTGTAATTGGATATGTTTACACCCTGTGGACAATAGCTTTGCATACAAAGAGGTCAAGTTGTCAGCAATAACATGGCTAGTAAATAATAAAAGGACCATTGTTTACAGTCTTGGTGCTCCGTTCTGCCCACTTATTTTACACATATTTTTACAGAACCATTTGATGTTTGCTTATTTGTTTTGAAATACACAGAAAAAAAACAGTTCTACTGTGCAATAAAATGAAACAGTTGCATCATGCTGTCCTTCATCCATGTGAGAACAAAACTCAAGTGGTTACTTCTGAACAAGGACCTGCAGTTCAGGGTATTTCCCTGCTCAAGTTGAGTTACAGCAAAAAGGTTGTTTCTGCACAAATGAAAGCCAAATCTGTCCAACTGGGGAAAAGGCAAATTGTTTCATTTACTGAAGAGTTCCCTTTCCAAATGAAAATATCTGTTCAACAAGTTGCAGACTAGAACTTTTTCAGGAGGTTTTATGGTTTTTTTCTTTTCTAATCTGATACTGTTTCTTTTTTAAGCAACTCCTTAAAGACTACCATGCAAAAGGCTACTCAAACAAACCTCCTTTCACAATACTTTGGATTCTATATGTGCCAGTGTTAAACATCCCAGGTTTCAATCTCAAGCTAAACATTGGGTAGACTGTGATGTCAAACAGAAGTGACAGTCCTCACTTTGGCAGACAAAGCTTGCTTAAACCTTCTCTTCAGATCCTGCATGTTGGGTGATTTTGGCCGTGGAATAAGAGAGGTTCTTCTCCTCTCAGGGGTGCTGGTTATTTGCTGTTTATTGACTTCTTTACAGAGGAGATGGAAGGCATTGAAGACGTTATTATAGTTTTCACTGACAGATACTTCATAGAAAGTACAGCCCAGCATATTGGCCAGCTGAAGTCCCTGCTGAGGCTCCACCTCTTTGATATGCAAGAGATCAGCTTTGTTTGCCACAATGACAACAGGGACCACGTTCCCTGGATGCAGCTGTCGAACATGATGGTAAAGGTGACTGAGTAGTTCAAAGCTCTTATAGTCAGTGATGGAGAAGACAATCACCAGGGCATCTGCCCAGCGAATGCATCTGTTCAGCTGCTCATTACAATCCAGACTGTGTTCATGGATCTGAAAAATGAATGGTCTCAAATTAGATAGCTGAAGTTCACAAAAGATTAAAGGAATCTGTCTTCAAGACTTTGTAAAGCCAAATAGCATTTTACAGCTTCAGACATGTATTTGGATTTCACATGGTAAGTATGAACTTAATCTGAGCATAGCGAATAAATGCAGATGTTGATTCAGCTGCAAAAAGCTGGAATTTAACACTGGAGTTTGCTATACTCAAATGGAAAATTGACCTGAGTAGTTCTGCATGCAGAGAAAGACTTTGTAGTTCCACAGAATGGGAAATTAACTGGCTAGACAGTAAGTCTGGGGAAGCAAAGATATGAGCTGGAAGCATTTAGACCTGGAGTCTTGCCCAGTTCAAAAAGGCAACAATCCAGCATTACTGAGGTCTATACATTCAAAACTTCAACTTGTGACACACTAATGAGCACAGCCACAATGTAGCAGACTTCACTTTGTCATACACATTTATGAAGCTTGTTGGGCAGTGGTCATGACATTTATTTTGTCACATACCATATTTCACATATACCAGTCTGAATTGTTTCTGGGTTTGTGCCTAATGTTCCCAATATACAGGAATGAAGCACTTCAGTAATTCAGCCACTCAAAAGTAATGGGCTTCCAATGAACAAATGATTCATTGAAACAGTCTCTCAACACAGCTGGCTTGACTGGTTAAAACACAAGTTACCACCTCTCCCACAAAGAACACCAAACTCCAAAACACACAGCAAAGTACTTTACAGAAAGACAAGATGCTGCACAGAGGGATGCACACATACAAGCATTTAGAGCTACTCTGGTAGCATGGTTGCATCTAGCTCACCTGAACTCCTGGAGTATCTTGCACTTGGATAGCCAACATCTCTCCATCTACCTGGATGTGCCTGCTGTAGAGATTACCTGACAAGAACACCAACAGGTTCACAAGTACAGTCACTACTCTACAGACAAATGTTGCTTCTGCTGCCCATTATTTGTGTAGCGAAAGTCATATCGCCACTCATGAAGCAAGAAACCAGTGTTATAACTTCTTGGGTGTTAACAATATTTATGATATTACTAGAAACTTAGGATTAAATCATGAACTGATGTGTATTGAAGCTGGGCATTAAATGGTAGACAACTTGGAACTTAATCACTCTTAAAGACTGTCTTATCTTGAATGATAAAGGTAAGAGTGCAAAATAACCAGCTTTCGTTACATAAAAAAGCAGTTTTCTTGCATTTAGTATTCCCGCAATTTAGTGAAGCTTCCCTTTATAGGTTTTCTTCCCAATTTGCCCTAAACTAAGACAAATGCATTTTCTGGTTCCCTGTTGGCTGGTCTGTAAGATTTTCTGGGTTAGTTGTTGTTTTTTTTTCATTTGTTTAGCTTTTTCAAGTAATTTCCTCAACAGAAAGGTGTGTGTTTTACACTGGCATTAGTTCAGACTCTGCACTGTACTCACTGAATGAGGTATGTAACATCACCTCTCCATTTTCCCCTTTAAAACTGGCCCTGCCTAGCCCATGTAGCTGCTGGCACTCAGTTTGCAGAGAATAATACAACAGTAGGTTTACAGAACATTTTCCTGTTTTAGCTAAAAGACTCCTTTAAAAAAGGGGGTACTTTCACCACATAACGCGAATTATGCCAGAGACTTGCAGTACAGCCCATCTCTAGAGTTGCTGCGACCACAAATCGCATGTGGCTGTGGCTGGCGCGCCCCTTTCCGAGGGCTGCGAGTAGACCGGGCAGGGAAGCGGCTCTGAGGGCGCCGGCAGCCGCGGAACCCTGGGGATTCGGGCCGCTGGCAGCACCTGCCGAGCGCCCCGCACTGCCGGGGGAGCGAGCTCTTCCCTCCGCACCTGCACCTCGGCTCAGCGCTGAGGTTCTCTCAGGGCTTGCACCCCGCGGCCCCGCAGACCAGGCACCCTCAGGGGAGACACCCGCCGGCGCCAAAGCGGCCGGGACCGCGCTCCCCCCGCCCGACCACCGCCATCCCGGCGGGAACAAAGCCGCGCCGCCGCCCGCCTACCTGCGTTCCGCTCATAGTCGCCGATGAATCGCCGGGTGAGGAACCGCACCACGAGCGCTGCGGGCAGGCACAGACAGGCACCATTAGCCGCGCTCCGCCGCTGCCGGCCCCCCACCCGCCTCGCCCCGGCCCGGCCGCTGCCCCCTCACCTGTCTTGCCCACGCCGCTGCCCCCCACCACCGCGATCTTGACGAGGCGGGGCCGGGCGGCGGCGGGGCCGTCGCCGCCGGGCGCGCACTCGGCGATGGTGCACATGCTCTGCGTCAGGCGCATCCCGTCCGCGACCCGCGCCCAAGCTACCGCCGCTGAGCCCCCGGCCCTTTTCTCGCCCCCACGTCCCGCCCCGGCCCCTGGCAGCCACTCAGAGCGCCCGAACACCGCCCTGCCACGCCCCGAAACCCGCCCCGAACCGCGCTCCGCCCATGCCGGGCGCGGTGAGCGGCTGCGGGGGGTGCGGCGGACCCCGCGCCTCGGGTGGAGTGCGTGGGGAAGGATGTCAGAAATGAGGAGTCTGTGTCTGTGTGTGACCTCCCCGCTCGTCGGGAGTCAAACACCCGCAGCACCCTAAAGCCGACGGGTCGAGCTTTTCCGAAGATCTCAGCTTCGCCGTCTACTCCCAAAATCCCGCCAGGCTGACCGAAACGCGCGCGGCGTCCATAAAGGCTCAGCCACCCACCGGTGCCCAGGCTGGCGGCTACATCGGTCCTGTGCGTGTCAGCCTGGGTCGCACCTGCCGCCCCACACCTCCCGCCACCCACCTCCAGATGCCTTGCCCTGCCTTGCCTTGCCCTGCCTTGCCTTGCCTTGCCTTGCCCTGCCTTGCCCTGCCCTGCCCTGCCCTGCCCTGCCTTGCCTTGCCCTGCCTTGCCCTGCCTTGCCTTGCCCTGCCTTGCCTTGCCCTGCCTTGCCCTGCCTTGCCTTGCCCTGCCTTGCCTTGCCCTGCCCTGCCTTGCCTTGCCTTGCCCTGCCCTGCCTTGCCTTGCCCTGCCTTGCCTTGCCCTGCCTTGCCTTGCCTTGCCTTGCCTTGCCCTGCCTTGCCTTGCCTTGCCTTGCCTTGCCCTGCCTTGCCTTGCCTTGCCGTGCCGTGCCATGCGAGGTGCGAGCAGTGCTGGGTGCAAGAGAGGAGCTGCTGTCCTTGCCAGCCACCAGGCCAACACCAGAGGTGATGGTGGATTGGCTTTGTGAGTAGTGGATGTATTGTAAGGTTACTATGGTCATAGAGGGGGGAAAATTGTTTCATAGGTGCAGTTTAAAATAAATAGATGGGTAAAACAGATTTATAGAAAGGTATTCTAAGTCAAAAGGGGAAAGGGCAAGAGACACAATTAACAATAAATCAACAAGGCTGAAGGACTCAAGGACTTGAATATGAAGACTGGATTTCTTTCTGCCAGTGCAGCAGAGAAGAACTGGCATTGTACCTTGGGCAAAGGTAAAGGGTTTCATAGAAGATTATCTGGCATCTTGGTAACTAAGGTCATTGGAAATAGAAAACCTAAATGTGAAAGTGAAGAGGATCACTCTCCTAAGAAAGTTTTGTCTTCAAGATGAGGAAATGCAGAAGATAAATAATGTCAGCTAGAAGTAATTACCTCAACCAGGAAAAAATAAGCAAGGTGGTGCAGTCATGTGGTGAGAAGGGCAAACAGATTGAAGGAAATCTGGCATTATTAGAAAACCAAGAAGTATTTTGCTTCTAGTTTTAATAAAGATGATTGCATGAAAGATGGATGCAGAAGGAAGATGAGTAATGGGAAGAAAGTTATGGGTAATTACTATAGTGGGGGAAAACAATCTTGTCCAGTGTGCAAACAGGCCAAGTGTGGGTGAAAGGAGCACAAAGTCTCACTCTAGCACTCAAATAATTCTGGAATGCTTGCATTGAAGTAAGAGAGGGAAATAATTTACAATAATCTAGACAAATTTTGAAGGACAGAATAATTAAAGATATGAGAATAAATGAAATAAAAATTAAGTATACAATTACATGAGATGTTGGTTCAGCAGGATATCTTTCTGTGTTTCCCTTTTTCTTCAAGAAATGAAATGGGGTAGATGCAGTCTATTTGGGATCAATAATACCTGGTGCTGTCCAGACAGGAAACAGCTGTTGAAGCAGAAGAGCATGTGGATCAGGAGGCAGTGACAGAGGGTTGTTTTATATGGGAGGTGTCAGACTAAAGGAAAGTGCTCAGTGTGATTCATCAATGTTCCTGTCATCCTTCATGTTTTCATTACAATGGTGTCATCAAGAACACAAGCAAGCTAATGAAATCTACTGTTGACAGAGCTGGGAGTAGTTAGTATATTGGACAAACTGTATGTCTCTTGGAACAGGTTTAATGAAAATATAATTAAATTCAATAACATTAATGACATGCAGAGATTAATAAAAAAAATTCTTCCATTGGCTATAAGATCAGCATTTGGATAAGAGAGACTAGTTAGTCTTGAGATGAGTAAAAGCTGCTTAAAAGGGGAAGTTTAAACCCAGCAATGTCAGGTAAGTGATTTCAGAAAAGATCTGCAGTACAATGTGTGATTCTATCAGCCAGTCAAGAGTAAATCAGTGTTCGTTGTGGTTTAACCCCAGTCAGCAACTAAGTACCACACAGCTGCTTGCTTACTCCCACCTGCTGCCTCACTTGGAAGGAGAATCTGAGAGAAAGTAAAGCTCTTTTCTCAGGTAAGAACAGTTCAATAGTTGAGTCAAAATAAAATATACAGAAATGGGGCTTAGAAAATGGACAAGCCAGGAAAGTTAAAACTGAGGGCCAACGTCAGCATAAGAATAAGTGGGTATAAACTGAGTCAGAGTACCAAAACACCGGAACAGATCTCTAACAAGAGTGGAAGGAGCAAAATCAAGCCTAACTTCTGTAAAATTGAGCTGGAGGATTTTATAGAAGGAAATACATGGTGTGATTGACTTCAGTGGCAATGAGATTCAATGATCCCTTCTAGAGGCCTACAGAGAGTATTCTAACATCATTCCATAAATAAATATGCTAACATATAGCAATGCATACAGCCCTGGTGTCTCCAACACATGAAGGGGTGTGGTAGAAACCACAAAAAGGGGAAACGGGAAAGGATGATGAAAATGAGACAACGCCTCAGTAAACTGGTTTTATAAAGGAGATGATTAATTAGGGACTGGATGAAAGTGCTAAAATAACTGGAGAATGGAATCTTCTTCCTCTGTCTCAAAATACCAAAAGCAAAACAATCAGCCAGATTGAAAGGTGGAACTTCTGGAAAAACTGAGATACAAAATATGTTCTTATAAAATGCATATTTGAATCACTGAGTCAAATTCTGTAGGGAGGCACTGGAACAAAAACTAAAATTACATCTGTAATAAAAAGGAGGACACATTTATAAAAGAGGAGATGTATTTTTCAATACTTTATGCTACCTTAGAATTCATTAGCAGCAGTAAATAACCTTCTGAAATTTTACACGAATTTCTTAAGTATTCTGGACCAGAAAGAGTTCCAATGTGGTGTGGACAAGCTTTCTCACCCATCAGTCTTTTTAATAAAAAATTTCTTATATTGTCCTTTCAGGCAGAAATTACTGCTGTCAGAGATTACTTAGCCCAGATGGTCATGGGGCAGAGCTGGTGGGAATACAATTCCACAGTTCAGGGACACATTTGGACACATTCCTTGGGCTTATTTTATGCTACTGGATAGAGGGTGTGTTTGTATGTGGTTTTACACGTTCTATAAAGGCACTTCACTCAACAGCCAGGGAGTAAACCTTACTTTGTTACCTAGTGCTTTGGTAATTCCAACTCAGTTCCTCAAAGAAACAAGTGCTGTGGACATGGTGGTCAAAGGCTGCTCGTTCCAGATGAGCATTTACTTTCCAAAGCACTGTGAGATCTTTCTGTGGTTTTATAAGAGTAAATACAGGAAAGCTCCCTTTCTATGGCACAACACATGTTCCATGCTCCCAACTTTTAAAGCCAAGTGAAGCAGCCCCCGTGGAAAGCCTGAGAAGACTGGAGTTTATCCCTCCTCCGACACAGCCCTGCACCACCTTCCAAGAGCAAAACAAAGGAGAGAGGGAGCAGAGATATTAAAAGAAACTACAAAAGCAGGAAAACAACTTCTCTCTGTACTAGGAAAGATCTCCTGGCCAGCAAAAGCCAAGCTTACAGAGCAAGATATGATCTTCATTCCAGGGGAGAGAAAGGCGGGAGAGAGGGAATGACATGCTCCATGCACTCTCACCTACTCACAGACCCTATGTAGTTTCTATAGCAGCACAATAGCAGACATTTTTCTCTCTCCACAAGAAAGCCTGAGTAATGTTCTGCAATTATATTAGTCTGCATTTTAATCAGATTTTATCTTCTTTTAAGCTTGCATTTTTTTCCCATTTCCTCTTTATGTAATGCTACCAAACTCTAATCCAAGAAGTGAAAAGCTCAACGGTTTTGTTTTTCATTCAGGGCTGCCCATCTGCTGTCAGTATTTTTTTGTGCTGGTTTGTGCCCCCAGAGTACAAGCAGTTGTTCTGCACACAGAGTGCTGGTTTGATCTGAAGAGTGGGGGGGAAAGCCCCAATGGCAAAATGTTTTGAATTAATACAATCTCTGATGCCTAATTCAAAAATGTATGTGAGAGAACACAGCAAAATTTTTGTTTGCCATTTTAGGAAAGCCTCAGGATCTATATTAAGCCTTCTAAAAATTATGGGATTAAAGTCACGTTACCAACCTCTCTCAATCTCACCTGATGTTACAACAGAGTCAGTTCATCAAGAGGCTAATGCCTGGGTTGCATTAGGGAAGGTCAGTGACAGGTCCTGCTGTGCAAGGCCAACTGTAGCATAATGTTGATACTGGCAGAGGAGTTCTGGGGCTGGTACAGTTTCTCTCAGTTGCTAAGTAAATGGAGAGCTTGTTTCATATTCATTCTTCAAGTCTAACCTCTGCAGATCCTTTAAGTTTGTAGAGTCATCACCCAGAAGTTGCATCCCTGAAACTGCAGAGAGGGAAGGCAGCGTTTGGATTACCACCTCCCCAAATTTCAGTTGGCACCTCTGGGCACACAGCAGCTGGCCAGCTGGTGAGTGGCCCTGGGTGCTCGTGTCCTGCCCTGCTCAGGGTTTCAGCCAGAATGGCACACACCCTCACTGAACATGTCTTGAGCTGGCCCTGAGCTGAAGTCATAAGGTACTGGCAACTTTAAATTTCTAATATAAATTTCTGTAGCAAGAAGGAGGCAAATTCAAGTCATAGCTGCATAGTACAACAGAAAGCTATGATGCGTGAATGTGTAGGTTGCAAAGTCAATTGCAGAAAATATAGATAATGCCAGAAATAAGATTGCCTGGGCAACCTTAACTCATCCACCTACAGGCATATGCATTTTATTAGAGCCTTAATTGCATAATATCCTACCATTACACTGTCTCCTGATATACTGGCAGTCTGTCTTCTATTTGCCCATAGGAACCGAGAACCTAAATACACTTGAAGGTCTGGATATTATTCCACATTTCTTTTAAATCCTCAATTAACCAGCCCATGCTGCAACACAGGAAGCATTCCCTTTGTACAAGAATTGCTAACTCTTTCTTAGGCTTATCATGGTGTATAGCAAAGATACATGAGAAAAGTTCAAACTCCAAGTGAACCAGGTTGCCTAAGCCCAGCATGTACCTGCCACTCCAACTCCTTCCAGTCGCTACCTCATCTTGAAATACCTCAATAATTTATACACCCAAATACTCTGTGGCAAAGTCCCATAAACACACTGCATTGAAGCAGAGACTGCAGCCCTGAAGTTTGAGATGATCAGCTGAAGCATGGAAGGAGTCCTTCTCTCTCTACCTGAATGAACATCAAATCCCTCAGGACACTGGAACAACTTGAGCAGAAAGACTGAGAGAACCACATCTCAGCCTACATCAGGCTCAGACCACGGCTCTGAGCCTTCTTCTGTAAATGTCACAGCCTGGGGCCAAGACCTCCCTAAAATCAAGGAGAAAAGAGACAACCTGAATATGTAGGCTGCAAGCATGGCAGTAGATCATGTTAGGCCAACCTGGCAGGAAAGGGTGATGGGATGGGTGGGAGCTCCCCAGCAGTACCAGGCTCAGGTCTTCCAGGCATAAGTGGTGCAGCAAGGGGCTGTGAGGGCAGTCAGGGGGGAAATGACAGTTTTACAAGAAGAGAGGAGGAAAGACAGATTCCCTTAGCCTAGCAAATGGTGCCTATGAGAGGAGATGACAACCTGCTGCCAGCTCACATGAGAGGGATCATGGAAGAGAGCAGAGTTCCTTAGAGCAAGGAGCAGCTCATCAGAGGGTTTTCCTTATGAGTGGGTTTTGCAGACCTTAAATGCCTGAAAGAACTAGGTACTTTATGCATCTTGCCTTTCAGTAGGAAATGGATCTGCATTCCATTTTACAAATGCAGTTGCTGTTAACAATTTGTAACAGTTTTCTAAAAAGCCCAAAACTATCGAGATTTCTGTGAGGAACCAGGTGATTCAAAATATTTTGTCAATATCCAAACTAGATAAACAATAAAAAGGTAACAGGGAAAACTGGAAAGTAAATGATTCCCACTTGGGAAACATTACTAACAAGCTATATAGGCATGCAGACTACAGGAGATGGGTTACATTCTGCTTGACTGTGTTTCTGTTTCATAAAATTCTATATTCTATTATGCTCGAGGCTGAAAACCACTGGTGAAACTTAGTGAAGGATGTGTTTTAAATCATTTAAATGAACAGGCTTTGCTGTCTACAAGGCAGTCTTAACAGTCTTAAAAACATTTTATTCATCAAAGTTTCCGGATCATCATTAACATTCACACAATTACTATGCAGGCAGATGACTACAGATAAGCATCCAAAAATTGTCAGAGGAATGGCATTCATTTTTATTAGCAAAAAAACATGAGACTTTGCAGCTACTGCAACACCCAACATCTTAATAACAATCAATTTTTCAACAGTACATCGTTCAGCAGGCTAAATACGCACAAGGATTAAACACAGGAAGCTTAAGAGCAGACTGTCATCTATGTTTGTTTTCTATAAACCCCTTTGTGATGATGATGAACTGCACCACAACAGAGAAGTATGGTTGAGTGTTATTATATAAATGACTCATATAGCATCTACAGTTTGACAAGAGCACAGGTTTTTGGTTTCTCTTTTTTTTTTTTTCCCTAAATAAAGCAAGTAGTCAGTCCAAAAATAGAAGTAACACTTGGAAGAATGCAGCTCCTGGAGGAATTACAAATTCCATCTACTGAAAACACAGAGGTTGGTATGCTGGGGCATCTCTGCTGAGAATATTGTGCGAAAGCCATTAATTCCTCATCTGGAATGTAAATCTCTGCCATCCAAATGGGATTTAAGTGTTTCAAGGTAGAACTTCAGTTCCCGGCTGGAACCAGATTTTACCGGTTGGGCAATTTTCATGGTCATTTTTGTATTTGCTTTCTTGCTCAGAGCCCAGAGTTATTTGCCCTGTGCTACCTGCAGTGTTGTGGCGTGGAATGGCTGGAATGGGTCCCCAGGCGAGGGAGGAAATGGAGCCCTGGTCCCGCCAGCCACCAGCTTTTCTCCTCCTTTCACCCTGGCATGGCCTCCCCCAGCAGCCTGCAGGGCAGTTGCACAGCTGGCAAGTCGAAGGGCATGCTGCTGCTGCAGCACATTCATTGCACATTTTAAGGTATAATACCATATTAATAATAGGAAGGAAGAAAAGCATCAATTACAGATAGAAGGAAAATATTTCCATGTGTTTCTTAAACTACGACAGAGCACTTTTGCCTTCTGTCCAACATATTCAGGAACTCTGAAAAGAAATAATCTTGTTTGCCCAGAATAGCCTGGAGGCATGTTTCTCTGGCTGAACTACAACTTACCTTTAACTTAGTCTCACTGATTTCTCAGAAACAAACAAACAGATGTAAAAAGTCTCAGTGTATGAATTCATTGGTCATGTTTTCTTCTGAATAAATCACAGAAATCTCCACCAAATGAGAAAGAACAATGCTAACAGAGAGCAGCTTATTGTCTAACTTCTAGCTAGAAGCTGGGGATGTAAGAGCCTCAGACAGGCTGTCCTGGGTACCCCATGCCCTGACACACCATAGCTTGGGGGGCAGTTTTATCCAGCTGCCTAGGAAGCATTTGTTATTCAAACCAGATTGAACTACAACCTCAACCTTTCTTGTTCATACTGTCCAAAATAAAGCCCATCACTACTAATTCTTGTTGGACACAGCTGAAGATGTGAAAGAAAACCTGGGCTTAAAGTAGCTCCTCTGAGAAAGGTCTCTCTCCTGGGTGCATGCTAGGGCAGCAAGTTTTGTTGAGAGTATGAGGCCCAGAAAACAAACCAGCTGGCTAAAGGCAGAGAGGTTTCCATTTGGATCTGTTGGTTTAATGTGGGTTTTCCTTAACTTCTGGTTTCCATGGAGTCACTATTATGGGATGGTCACAGAAAGGATGCAAGTACACCACATCATTTGCCCCCTGTCCAGACAGGGCAGGTGACTTGGACTGATGGCAGCCTTACACATGCCAGAAAGTGACTGGTCTTCTCCAGGGCTCTCGGCAGCAGACAAGCCACCATTTAGGAAGCAGGACTGGGCTTGGTTTTGTTGTTACAAAACATAAAATCTCTGCAATATAACCTAAACAATCAAGACAGCCGCTGACTTATCCTCATTTCAGTATTGCTCCTGATAAGACCTCACAACAACTCTGTGCTTTTTGCATCAGGGACATCTTCCTGTGCTTGGAGCAGGTTGCAGAGCAATGGCTTCAGGAGAGCTTTGCTACCAGTGGGCTTTGTCTGACCTCAGGACTCCTCTGCCTTCACATATTAACTGACAAAGGGAAGATTGGAGCTGAAGTCTCCATAAGTGTTGATCTGAAATACTGCACTTTAAGATGAAGGGGCATTTAAATGCAAAATACTACCTTTTATCCCTTTATTTGAGTATGTAAGAAAATGCCTCATTATATTCCACTGTAATACTGATGCAGTATGTGTTTTCCTAGAAGTTTAAATCCTCTGTTGGTATTAATAAAAATTTACATTAATTTTCATTGTATGTGAATAGAATTACAGACTACAGAATGCATTCCTATAGTCTGAAGTTGGGGAAAAAAAGTATCTAGAAAGTCTGGGAAAATGTATGCTTTTTCACAGTTGTGTTTGTAAAACAGATTTTTTCTTTTATATTGAAAAGGAATTCTGGCCGAGACTGACTTGTGATTCAAGACATTATTTCAAATTGCTTGAATACTAAGAAAGAATACTAAGAAACAGCATCAAGCTAGCTGTAAAGCAAGAGCAATAGAAAAGAATGGTGTAATAAGTCAGGCTTAAGAGCAGCTCCAATTAGAATCGACTACTGGAAAATTAGGCAATGTTGAAATTTGATACGCATTGGTTTTTACTGCATTCCAGACAAAGGATCTCTGTATCTGCAGGTCTAACAACAAATAGTAATTCTCCACAGTAGTTATTGTCAGCATCATTCCTTCATTCCTATGGGTGTGAAAGGGAATAGATTTTGCACACAAATAATTAGGAAAATCAGTCAAATTGGTGTTATTCCAGCCATACTGCTTAGCTGCAGATGTAGATAACAGCTGACTCACTGCTTAAAATCCCACATTCTCAAACATCTTGACATCTGAAATAGCTGAAACCTCACATACTCTTAATAGGATTTCTAACTGAGAAGTGGAAGTATTTTGCATTAATATTACATATAGCAATGAATAAAACACTAACAACGTAAATAGAATGTTTTTCACTTGAACAGTAACTGCAATCTCAGCTGTTTCAAAATATGTATTCTTTCAAAATACCAAGAGGCAGTGGTACATAAAAGATTCATTCTCTTTTGGTCTATGAATCAGCTATGAAAAAACTGAAGTTGCAGTTCATTATTCTGTCCTCTCAGCAAGCAGTACAGCTACATTATTACTGATCTGGGAGAGATTGTAATGTTAACTCTGAAATAAAAACTCATTTTAAAAAGTCAATGCTCAGTAAAACTACTCCAGGGGAAACAACAGAACAACTGTTACAATAAAGCATCATTTTCTCAAACTCTACTCATACAGTATTTTCTAAACCAACATCTATATGTATTAATGGATGTCCCATTTTCTTTGACTACTAAATCTTTTGTAGAAGTAGAAAACTTTGTTCAAAGTTGTAATAAAATATTGCATTTACAGAAAGAAACCTTTTTTCCAAGACTTTCTGCAAGCTGTACAGCACCTCATCTGTGCCAATTTAGCTTACAATTTTTACTCACATTAGGACAGGCTGTCTTTTAGTTAGCAAAAAAGTACTAAGCAAGGATATTTTATTTGCCATCTCTTATCATTTTTTACAAAAATGCAGGGGAAAATTATGTGAGTTTTGGTTTGTCTTTCAGGCCTATAGCTCCACTAGCACTTTAAAAATTGCCCAACATATTCTCAGGGAAAAATCCTTTGAATGTGGTAGAAGAAGCATCCAACAAGTAGAGAATGGAAAACAAATTCTGCGAAGAAAGTGAATCACAGCCAGCACTTGTGATGGGGAAAGAGAAAGACAATGCAGGCAGGCTGGATATGGAAAGTGGGGCTGTGGGAAGAATGCATTCACACTATAATAATATTTTGTAGTCCGTAATGCATAGGTTTCTTAAATAGAGCCATACAGACATACTTTTTGCAGGTGGTTGTTTCAGTCATTACATCCTTGGCATTCTGTCAGTCACCAAAAGGGACAGCAATGTTGTGCAACAGCATCTATGGACTGAGAGATGAGCCTGCTGCCAGCCTCACCTGCAGGCTCTGCCAGCAGCTATGGACTCCTGCGATCCAAGCAGCAGAGGGAAACACAAACAGGATTCATTTGCTTCAGAAAACAGAGTAGCTGCTGCCATGAGCAGAAGCAGTAAGAAACCTATCTTTTTGCTTTGTTCAGCCCAGTCTCTGTCCCTGGCCAGATCAGAAGCTTACTGACATCACATGGGATTCTGGAGCTCGGTGGCCTTGCCTCAGGCTCTCCAGGATGTGAGAGCCCACCTAGAACTGAGGTGCCCAGAGTTAACTTGAGTGCCACCACTGTGAGCAGTAGCTATCAAAATGTAAGGAGATGGCCAACACCTTGAAGAGCAGTGATCACAGGTCTGTCTCTTGTCACACCTCAGGATGATGCATGTCCCTATCTGCTTGCTCCATCTTCCTGTCACCCAGCTTAACACCAGGCCAAGCCGAACCAAACTCCCCTGCCTTTCCTCGCCACCACCTTTGTCCCATACAAAGTCTCATGCTGAGCCCATCCCTCACACTTGTCTGCAAGCTCCTACCCTATGCCTTGAGCAGTATTTTGGCATCCTGAGCCCAAAAGCATGAGATCTGTATTGGTGGCATTCCTGCAGGTTTCGGTGCCAGGCCACCCTCACACCTGAGGGCTTGCTGGGCAAGAAGCCACAGCTTCCCCCATCCTCCACCAGTGCTGATAGGACACCCCAGGCAGCAGATGTCTGCCATGCCAGTGCTGGCAAGAGGAAGGCAGAGGCAGCTCCAGTCTGGAGTTCGCATCTGCTTGTGGTCTTCTTACCAGTGCCATGGGCACTGGCACGCTGCAGTGGTGCTGTAAATGACATCAGTGGCCTGGGTCTGAGGTCAGGAAGCCCTGTCTCTCACGGCAAGTTAGTCTGTTCACTCTTACAAGGGTTTTTCTCTGATTTTTTTTGTCCCCTCAACACCTGCTCATGTATTTTACCCTGGCTAATTGCCATCAAGATCACATAAGATACTGCCAGTATCTTTACCTATCACAGTAGGTGAAACTTGTGGCTTCAAGAATGGCTTTGTCAGGGGGTGTATGAGGAAACTTAAGCATGAAGGTGTGCATGGCTGTTGAGGCTCCCAAGGAGAGGCTGCCAGCACAGGCAGTGAGGCTGGATACATAACATGTACAACTTACATTTCATCATATATTACTGGAGGACATGTACTTCATGTCTAGAAAATGAAGCTATTATTACAGGATGAAAATTCATACGCCACAAGGCTTGTTTTTGGCCTTGCTGCAAGGCTGTACTCTTAGGAGCAGAGCTGTTGTGAAACAGTAAGGGACACGCTCTGATTCACCGTGTGATCCAGCAAGAGCTTCCAAACCATGGAGCAGTTGCTTTTCTTATAGCATCCAAATGGCTTTTGTTTGCCTGCCAAATTCAGCTGACATGTCCTGCCTTGCAGCCCTTCGTGAAGAAAGAGCAGACCCAGATGGCACACAGCATAGTCACAGCTAAGGCAAGCTCCTCTGAGCTCAGACATACCTCAGCCCACAGAGAAGAAAAACTGTGGGTAAAGAAATACAGTATCTTTCAAGGACACAAATGGAAGCAATATGTGCAGTAACAAGTACCAGTGGGCTATGATTTTAGGGCGCATGCGTTTTTTTTTTTAGAGAGCCAGAGTAAGATTAGTGTGGCTCTCTAAGAAACCCCGAACAAGAGCACTGATACAAGAGACATATGAATTCTTGAATCAGCACCATTGCTCCAGGAGGTTTCTTAGGCCTCCTGCTATAGTGCCTTTACTTGCCTCTTGAAATCCCCAGTATTCAATCAGCTTTAACAAGAGGAAAAATGCTATACACAAAAACAATATTAGGGGAAAAAAGGTACATTAGGTGATTTCCTAATGGCAGAAAACTCAGGACAGCCCTTCATTGTTTTCAGGAAAGCCAGGATGGTTCCCCCCTCCTTTCTTCTTCCTTCCTACCCTCTAAGTCTGCTGATAGATATTATGGGATATATTAATTGTGGCCACAGAGTGTGCATTTCTAAAACCTGCTCTGCTCTTTACCTAACTATAGAATATGTAGTTAGCCCTCTCCAACTGATGAGAAATATTGAAACATTCACCTAGATGTTAGCTGCAATGCTGTATTTCTTCCAGTTCTGAATTATATCAAAAGCAAGCTGAATTGACTGGTTTTTCATTTTCCCCATCTCTGGAATGAGGCAATAGTTTTTCACATCACCATCAAGTACACACAGCTGTGTGGATGAAAAGCACTATCAAGGTGTGATGCATCCTTAGTAAAATGGTGGCTTGCAAAAAAAAAAAAAAAAATTGCAGGTGCTTTCAGAGTGCAAGTGTGGCCAGGTTGTGCTGGCTAAGGATGAAGGTTGGAGCAGCTTTCTGGGAGTGAGGTCCCATGATTCCCTAGGAGGGATTAACTTCTATCAGTTTGGCAAGTTGGCAGAGCCACCTACCTACAGCTAAACTAAGGATGAGGCAAAAAGTCTGGAGGCTTTGCCTGCCCTGTTGTCAGTGGTGGTCATCCTCTCCTGGAGCATGTCCAAAGCACCTTCAGGAGGACATCCACAGGACTTTCTGTGACCCAGCAGAGCTTCACAGGGACTTTCCTATCAGAGTTAGCAGGAAGGATACAAAGCCAGTCCATTCCTTATTGTCCAAAGGGTCACATGATGACCTTGGTTGTATGAACACTGGTGCTGTGAAGATTATAGACCCAGCTTTACTAAGACACTGGACAATGTCTTAAAGGGAACAGTGATTCTCAGAGACATAGGTCAGTTCCTTGAGTGCAGATCTTCAGCTCACTTTTTTCTCTTCAGAGGGCAGAATGATAGAGACTGCCTATGACTGCCCATGATGGACAAGAGGTTGAAGTGCTCATCCAGAAAGCAGAAGACTTACATTCAGTGTTCTCCCAGCCTGAGATGAGTCAAAGCCATATCTTGCTTCCTTCAGGACTCTCCTTCAACCTCTGGACTGGATATTCCTATGGAGACAGGGCATTCCCTGCCTCTTTTCTCAAAGCAGAGTGATAGCACAAACAAGAAACAAGCTTCAGAGGCCAGAGAGAGAGAGAACACTCAAGAAAAGTGCTTCCCTGTGTCATCCACTATTGTAACATTCAGCTGAAGGAATGAGGCATTTGCTCCAGAAGAGTTTATATAATTTCAGCCAATGCTTTACAGCACTAAAGATTCAGAGAAAAAACACCCCAAACGAACAACTAAAAACTGTAGCTGTTATTTAATGAAATACAGAAGTCTTCATTGGCATTTATTAACTCTGAATGGCAAAAGGACTTTAGGAGTTGTATACATCCATTCCAGCTGTAGGAATAATTAATATGAACAGTCCTCTTGAAAAATAGAAGTTTTCTCTAGCAACAATGACTGTTGCTAGAATGCCATATCCCATATGAGCAGAGGCAAACCAATGATTCATTCATAGTTCAAGCTGGACAAGGTAGTGGCTGCTGTCCTATTGATGAATGTAATGTTCTATCTCTCACTAGAGCACAAATTGGATGCCAGCCCAAGCCAACCTGTATTATTATTATGAGTCAATATGCACTGTGGCAACTGTCCAGACCTCCCCTGGTGCCCTCTCATGCTAGGTGGAATCAGGGTTAGTCCAAAGACATGACTTCACAGACCAGTCCTGTGACTATTGCAGTCACAAGGTAAGATCTGCAGTGGTGATAACTGGGGGTCAAAATTTGCCAACTCAGCAGCAAGGCAGCCTAACAGTGATCAGTTTGGGAGGATGGGTAAAATTTGTTAAGGTCATAAGTAAGTGCATGGATTTTGTGGTGTTTTTTTTCTCCCCCTGCCCCAACTCTATTTTTGAGAACAGCAGGGGATGGAGACTGACAGTGATCCAGGCTTCTGAAATGCTCAGAGGGAGTGAAGGTCAAGTTCAATTATCTCTTATTTGATAAGCAGGGAGCCAGTAGCCAGGATATGGGGCCAGTGCAGTGTGCCAGCATGTATCTTGCATCCCAGGCTTGCTGCTAATGCTGCCCTGCCTGCCAGAGATGTTTAATGCTGCTCCAGCCCATTTTTGTAGGCTGAGGCTTTCTATTTATTATCAGATTTCTTATTAAAAGGACAGCATTAGGTTTTACTTTTGAATCCATTTTCTGGGTACTCAGGGATGTCACTAAACATTAAATTCACAGGAATCATGATACTTGTATCTTAAAGTCTGCCTTGTACCTGAAACCTGAGAAATACCATCTCAGAAATAATTGAGTTAATAAGATAAAAAATACACAGAATAAAAGATGTTTGTACTTCTTTTCAAAGATCAGTGTGTATTTAACATACTAGAACCCTGCACAAAGGTTACATTTTCTAGCAGATATTTGAAAGGGAAAAAATGCTTTAAAAAACTGTGTTGAGTGGAAAGAAAGACAGTAAAACTAAAACTAAGTTTTGCAAGGGCAGGCAACAATAAGGTAGCTTGTCTTTTAGAATTAACTTTTTGTCCTCTGAGATCTACAGGTTAGTGCCTTGGGAATAGAGGCAAAACATGGAATAGTGAAAATCCATGAAAATCAAAAAATAGTTGCTGAGTTACACTGATGTTTCACATTTTGAAAACATCTTCAGAAAGTTATTGCTTAAGCAAAAGCAACAAGACAGGTTAAAAATCGCAACAATCCCATAATGTCTCAAAACCAAATCATAGAAATTAATGTGTTAACTCTGGAAGCTGTTGAGATTGAACTTGCAGGGCATGAAGTAGCCACAAAACCCTTTGAGATTACCATCTTTTAGGTTAGACCCATTTTTGTTAGTAATTCCTACTGTGTTTACAAGTTGGTTAATCACTACTAGACAGCTTGAATGCAAAGGAGAACTAGGAGCTGGGGGAACTTGTCAGACAAATTTCTGGCTCACAGGTTTTAAAATGAGAAAGCAGGAAATGTAGAGAATGAGATCAGACTGCCCAGACTCACTACCTTACTGGCTTCCTGGAATGGGGAGAGGAGCAAACACTGGTAAAGATAAAAAATACTTGTAACTTAGCATGAAGTTGTTTGGTAGCATCTCTACCAACTTTAATGTAATACTGATGTTTTAAAGCAAATAAAGAAAGACTTTTTAGAGAAATGTGATCCCAAAGCCTCAGAAATTACAGCCACATAAAAAAAAGAGAGGTAAAATAACATAGCAATACTGCTTTTACAGAGTGCTAGGAGGAGAATTACAGGCAATTTCAGTCCTATGCTATTTTCTTTACTGCTTTGAAGGAATGCAGTAGGTTACCTGCATTAAAATGGCAGGCTTAGAAAATGGTTCTCTTTTACAGGCTGCAATAGCCTTAAAGTCCTCAATGCCTTTGGACATGTCCACACAGCAAAATAAAGGGCACAAAATAATGTAGTAATCCTCAACAAGCTTTTATCTTGCTACTACAGATAACAATAGCATCAAAAACATAGCAGTTAGAAAGGGCTTTTCACACCAGCATGTGTCTGTAACATCTACAGAGACTGCCCCAGGAGAGTTTATATTTGGTTTGCTGGTTTGTGCTCCAGACAGTCTGTGTCTGTCCATCATGTTGTGTAGGCGTGTTTTCTGTCTTATAGGCAGTAGATGCAAATGATAACTGTGCCTAATTAACAGAGCTCTCCCTCACTCACTGAAATCTGAACAGGCTACAGACGAAACTGAAGCACATGTAACGTCGAACACTAGCACAGACTGTTAGCAGGGGGGTTATTTTGCATATCACATCCATGTTAACTATGATACTAAGAGAACAGGTCTGTTAGAAAAGACCTGCAGGGATGGAAGTTTTCAGAGCACAAAGACCCAAGGCTCCTGACTGGTTCTTTTTATTAGATGTTTGGCAGCCTATGTCTCTATGGGTGACCCGAATCACTTGAGGAATGACTGGAGACAAGATCAAAAATAATCAGTAAAACTCTTTTTCTTTAGACTGTCTCAAATACAGCCTCTGGCCAGCAAGTAGTGGCCAGAAGATCTGGTTAACATCTCCTACCTATTGCTTAACTTATTTTTAAACAATCATCATTAAGACTTTCATTTGCGCTGGGGCAGGTGCTGTGCAAATCAGGCAAAGCAATAGGGAAGCCTAGTCTAAGGGGGGAAAATAAGTTAATGCCACTAATTTGGGTTCACAGACACCTAGGCAGGCTCTGAACAAGAAAGCAAGGCACAAAATGACATATCAGTAGCACTGGAAGAAGCTGCTTTCTATGTTCATGCTTTGTCAGTACAGTGGCTATCACTTACCTGACAATTACACAAGATACAGCCCAAGGTTATCATTATCAAAATAACTAATTACCACACTGAATCATTACACCCCTTGGTCCTTCCCACACCAGTAACAGAGTCATCTGCATTTTAATTCTGTTCAGGATCTGTTTATATACATGGGTAGTTAGAGCTAGTTGGAAAAGAATGGTTTTTATTCCACTGGAATACAAACCATTTCCAACAAAAAACTAAACTGTACACTTTTCTTCCATGTCTGATCTAGAGCTTGTTGCAAGAAAAAAAAACTTAAAATGTTGAGGTAGCTGTTAAACTGATTTCTTTTCACTTTATCTAGTTGAAAAGAATCTGTTCAGAAAACAATCTAATCTGCCGGTCAGGCTATGTATGCATTGACTGTTGTAAGCAAAATTTCCCATCAAGCTGGGAAACACAAGAGCAAGGAGTCTCCCCTTCTCCCACTTTTTGCAGCTGTTTGCCATTGCATGTTCAGCCTGCAGTCATCTCTAGGCAGAAACAAACATACCAAGCTGGTCCAGACACCAGAGAGGTGCCAACTCAGAACTCCCTTATCTACGAGCTAGGATGCATCTCTGTGACTGTGACAGACACCTCTTTAAGTTGGGTCTGGGTAAGTCAGTACTTTTCAGGGATAAGACATGTCTTTATTAATGGCTTTCTATTGATAACCTCATTGGCGTACATTTTTCTAAAGCAGATAATGAAAAAGCACACAACCTTTCCTACTGAGAAATAACCTTGTCCTTTCCTGTTAAATATCTGTAAAAGGGACTCAACAAGGTCACACAGTCCAACCCCACAACTCCCACCCCAGGCAGGAACAACTAAATTTAAACCATCTATCACAGGAACTGCTTACTATATTTTCTTGTCTGGTCACACATTCTTCTTAACCAACCTTAACCTTTCTCTTTCAGTTAAAAGAGGATGGATGATATTGTTCTTGCTCAGTAGACTTCCTGCTGTTTCTCTCTTTCAATGTGTTGTTTTTGCTGGATGTTTTTCTAAGTCAAATGCCCTTCCTAGGAATCCAGGCACCTTGTTGGATCTTAAACTGATGTCGGAGTTCACTGTTGACTAATGTGTGTAGACTAGGATTAATGCCATTTTTGTAAGAAAAGCAAATGTTTGCAGGAGAAGAATGGGAATGAATATATATTATTGTGGACATTGAGATATACATTGTGGAGACTGTATGTTTTCTGTTTCTTATCTGATAATTTCCTTGATTTCCTGGGACAGATTCTCAGCTTGAATAAACAATTTCCAGTGGGACTGACCCATGTGCATTCATACTAAGCAATAAAATGTCTCTCAGTCTCAACACACAGTGTACTTGGGCAGCCTGAAATGAGAATTCACAATATTTCTCTGTGGCTCCAGCTGCACTGTACTTTAAGGTGTCTACCAAGAAAAATATAAACCTGTGGGAAAACACAGATTTGTTTGCAATACAAGTTACCAAGAAAAGAACAACAAAATTTTTTTTTTAATAGAGATTTTACTGGTAAGGTGCTGTGCTTCAAAGATATATTTTGGCCACAATGCTATGCTCTGATGGAGCACAGGAAAGCACAGACCACAAGAAATCAGCTTTGGTAAATGAATGTAGCATTAACACAGTTATCACATAATTATGTCCCTGCCATTCTATACTGAAAATGTTGCAGAGTTGTGGAAATCCCTGGAACAGAAAGGGAATGAATACAAAATCGCCATTTTCTCATTTTTCAAGTGATGCAGAAGGAGGTAACAGTCTATCCATTTTCACTGTGCATTTTTTCAGTTTTCATGAGCAGGAAAAAGAAGGAAGTCTCCTGCCTGTTTTCTCCTCATA
Source organism: Vidua chalybeata (assembly GCF_026979565.1). Taxonomy (NCBI): domain Eukaryota; kingdom Metazoa; phylum Chordata; class Aves; order Passeriformes; family Viduidae; genus Vidua; species Vidua chalybeata. Next base: position 33,499,386 of record NC_071533.1, on the reverse strand, counting down.
TGTATTAAACTAATTATTCTGCTTTAACAAGGGGAACTCTGTTCTCATAATGTCCAAGTTTCATTCCAAGCCCTGCAGCTAATCATGACCACGGTCGCTGATAATGAGTAGTAAATTGTTATAGTCCTTAGAGCCTGATAGGTACATTCCAGTCTGCATCATGTAGCCCTGCTGCTCTATACATTATTGTTCGCAGATGGTAGCTGTCAAACTCTGTCAACTTCATATACACATTCAGAGAGTTACATCCGCATTCCTGAAATTTATGACTGCACAGCCCTCACCTTCTAAGGCCCTTGATTCAATAACATGTCACGTCCCTTCAGTCTCACCCTGCTTTAAAATACTTTCACCCACTTACAGGCCTTCAATTTCAGGAAAAAAAACTCAAAACACGAACCCTACTGAGTTATTACAATGTAAATATTTTAATAGAATGGGGTGGTAGTAGGGAGGGGGGCAGGGAGAAGCCTATCTGAGTTTAAACAGCTCCATTATTACATGAAGATTGATGATCAGGAGCTAATGGAGCATTTTCTTTAAAAGTTTATTTTACTACAGGGAAAGTGGATATAGATATGTGTATCTATTGACTGCCACATCACTGAGTCTTTGGATAACAGTACGTAATATAAAGAGATATTTGCCAGGGTTTCATTGTCTGAAGGGTGTTATTTAGACTAACTTTGCCTAAGTTTAAATCCCACAAGCAAAATAAAAACAGGTACGAATAATTTCCATTTCATTTTAAAAGCACTTCTTTTTACATTATTGAATATTTCATTTTGAAAATGGATGTCTGAGGATTCTGTCACTAACCAAAATAATGAAAAATTAGAAATTCCTTCCTTTGCCCAGACTGAGATAATGAAGTGCAAATTAATAAACAGGGCAAATAAAACAAATAAATTGAAAGATATTTTATTTTTATTTTTTTCTCATTAGCAATGTAAAGATATAGCTGGTAACTCAGAGACAATACTTGTTGATTGTATCCCACCTTCTTCATTGAGCTCCTCTAGCCAAGCTCCTGTTGGCTTAGGGAAGGAAATTCATGAAAACACCTTTCCAGAGCTTTTGCACTTTGAAACTGGCCTTGTCTCAAATTCATCTAAGACCATCTTCCAGAAAGGACTCAAGGAAAGGAAATTGCAGTAGTGGTCTGTAAACTGACATCATCTCAGGGCTAGAAACAAACCAGCCAGAGCTCTGAGCTGGATCTGCCCTTGCATTTCCCATCTCTGAGCTACTCAAAAAGGCAGCAAGCCTTTAAAACTGAGGGAAGTTGGATTTTATTAGGATGTGCACATGACAAATATCAGAAATTAAAATGATTGGTACCTTTTCTGTCACATTGTGTCCTGAAGTAAAGGCTTGATTTTTTTTAATTTCACCCTTTCCACAAATGAAGGACATGAGCATTGCCCTGCTGACAGCTGTGTGAGTGTGTCCTGTGTGTGGCAGGAGTGCATCATGTGCTGTGAACAGCACACAGGTTTACCACTAACTCAACAGCCACACTGGCTGTGCTAGAATTTAAGGTAATCTCATGCTGTGAACAAACTGAACTAAGTTTTCCTCCTACATGTCTTTCAGGCTAAAGTAAGTGAGTTCTTTTCCATGAATAATGCAGTAGGATGTATCTGGTCTTGTAGAAACACTTCAAATACACCCCCACACCCTCAGTAAGAGAACTATGAGTAATCTGATAGGGGTTATTCTGAAATTCAGTTGCAATGCTTCTGTCTCCTTTCCCTCATTAACCTTTTTAAAAGAACCCTAAGACTCTCACCAGCATCTCTGGTGGGAACTGGTGCCACCATAAGTGGCATGTAGCACACATGCTATGTCACATTTATGGCCATCTCCTCCACTGCTGTATCACTATGAGCCCATTGTTGCAGCAGTGGTGTATATGCCACATGAAAGGTCTGTAAGGCTATAATTTATCCAGAGCTGCATGGTCTGAGATTGCAGCCATGGTGACCTTGAGGCCATGGCACAGTGGGACTCCTTTGTAGGTTCCCCCACTCAAAAGTGCATCCTGCCAAGGTGGAGACACAGCCTGGGTCAGAGGATGGCTCTTGCAAAATCTTGTAAATAGCATTCTGAAAACTATATGCTCTGATGTCTTCCTTCAACTTGGGTAAAAGGATAATAATTAAATAATTGCAAAATACATCAGTTGATATTTTAAGTACTAACAACAAAGCTAAAAATGGAGTGGGATTTAATTCAGGTTGTGATTTTAAATCTCAAAGTGTGATAGATCAGGGTATCTAGGAATACAAACAAAAATAAATATGTCCTCCACCTGCCCTCATTTCTCCCTCCCCACCCCTGCCAAAAAAAAAGGCAAAAATACTTCCATACAATTAGTAAAACATTAACAAGGTGAGCCATGTTTGGTAATCTTTGATTTCTGAGATTCCAGTCTGATTGTCTTGCTGCCATAACTGGGTAGCTTTATCACAGAGAAGATAAATGGACTCAAGGCTCCAAAACTACTGAGATAGCTCAGTAAAAGTGGCTCCAAAAGGGGCTGCATTATCACAGGTCTGGACTTGAGTCAGGGAAACATCAATAGTCAGGAAAGCTCTTCAAGTCGCTGAGAGATGTGGTCTATTCACAGCAGCACTGTCCCAGTGGCCTGCTGTTTGGAGAGCTGAGGCAGAAGGATATTTGAAAGCTTTTCAGTAAGAGCTTATCTGGTTTTCAGATATTAGAAAGGGGGGGGAAAAGGCAATTTATAGGCTGTGATTTTATAAAGGCTCTTATGCATAGGTTTTTTCCCATGAAAATACAATGTCTCAATCTGTTCTGCATATTTTATAGCACTGCAGGGCAGAGAAGAAATGAGCATTATATGGCACACTACCTGCTAACTCAGCCACAGCATCCTAAAGCTGTAGAATCAGTCACCCAGGCCCATTCTAGCCCTTAGTCTCTTCTGATTTCTCTATAAAAATTCAGCTAGAAGTACATGGGATATCTGAGAAAAATAACCTCAAGGATTAATCTGTTCTTCTCTGTAATATCTATCTTGATCAGCCAATTGTCTAAATGAAGGGAGCCATAGATACCAATTACCCTTTTAGGTGCTGGTCTATCACCTGTAACATTTGATGAAGATCCATGATATAATAGGGAGTGTGAAGAGCAGCAGGCTATAAGATAGTGATTCATACCCTCTGAATCCTATTGGTCAAACTATTGGTCTGTATGATTCTATAGTGACAGTATTTGGGTAGGAAAATATTTCTCTCCTCCAATTAGTATTTTTTATTGCAATAGCTTACCAAAATGTAGAGTGCCTGAGCATGACAACTGCATTCAGCAAAATGTGGCTTGGATCCTAACTGATCATTTAAGTGTTAATGTAGGATAAATAATTTCAATTCGTACTTAAAAGAAACTGCTAGAAAAATACATGACTTTTGGAAGAATGGTTATAATTGTTATTTACATTTAATAAAGGGGGAAACTATTCATTTGGAGAAGAAATGCAGGTTATAGAGAAAAAATCTAGTAATTCTAAGATTGCTTGGGTTTAGATTTGCAAACCTTTTCCATTGTTGCAGGATCTGAACCAAATCCAAGTTTGAAAGCCACTGAAATTTGCTCTTTTCAAAATACAAATCTAATCCTCTCTAACTCTATGCACTGCTTGATACAAACAAAAAGTCAGCTTTTTTTTCCTGTTTATATATCAGTTACAGCTTAACTGAGGATACAGTGGAACCACTGTACTGGTGACTTGCTGCTGATCTACACCACATTCCTTCAGGTGCCAATTGGAGCAGCCTTATCAGGCAGATTTGTGCAGGTGCAGCAGGGAGCGTGCTGGTCTGGCAGCAGGCTAGAGAGCATTTTTCTGCTGAAACATCAGGGCCTAATTACACAGTATTGTTCATTGGAGAACATATACAATACAGAGGATTTCTGATCCAAAGTCCACAAATAATAGCAAAAATAATTTTCTAATGTTAACAAACGTGGTTTTGCAATATATGCTTCTGCTTCACCTTGACAATAGATTTAAACAGAAACATTTCTTTGTTGAATATTTAAACAGAAACATTTCTTTGTTGAGTGAAACTACATGAACAATACACAAATGAATCAGTAAATAATAAAATAATTTATAACTAGCTTGTAAATAGTGTACTAGGTACATGGTTTTTTTTTAATTTATATGGGTCCATATTACTCTGTTTATTTTCTAAGTGTTTTTTACCTTGAGCAGCTGGATTGTGGATTTCCCAGGTTTACCTGGTAGAGAGGTAATGGTGGATAGCAGGAAGATGTGTCAGAGGCACAAAACTAACATTTTGGAGGGAAAATAATTTAACCCAACCTGTTGTTCACCTTCCCTTCTCTGCTGCAGGCTTGCTAAAGAAGATGTAAATGGAGGTGAAGTATCACGTTAACAGGCCAGGACTGGGGGAGGCAACCTGGAGGCAACTCTGGGCAGGGAGTTTTAGGGGCACAGGAAGGTGCTTGCCAGCTAAGATGAAGCTATACAGAGAATTTGTTTCATGTGAGGAGGTGCAGAAAACTTGTTTTCTTTACATGAACAATGTTTTAGATCTGAATTAGAGTAATTACAGCAGCAGCAGTTGCCAAAACCACTCCCTCTTCTAGGTAAGTGTCCTGGTTTCAGCTGAGATGTAATTTATTTTCTTCTCAGTAGCTGCTACAGGGCTGCGTTTTGAATTCTGTACAAGAATAATCTTGATGACACACTGATATTTTGTTGCTTAGTAGTGCACACTCCAGTTTTAGGACTTTCCAGTTTCCCATGCTTTGCCAGTGAGGAGGTGGATAAGAAGCTGTGATGGAGTACATCCAGGACAGGTGACCCAAACTGGCCAAAGGGATATTCTACACCATAAAATGTTATGCTCAGTACGTAAACTGGTAAGGGAGAAACAATATGCCTTGTTTAATCATGGATCCCGCTGTAGAAAAGCATCACAGGTGGAAGAAAACTATATGAAATCCATTATGACAAGATGTGGAAACTGCTGAAGGAAAGGTAAGTCAGTTTGCGGAGGTGAAACCCATCCAGCTGGGTTCAGACATTACTGAACAAGAAAAATGGCCAATACTTCACCTCTGTACTGATTCACAGATGGTGGCAGATGCCCTGTGGGGGTGGTTGCAGCAATGGAAGCAGAATACCTGGCAGTGCTGAGGTAAAGCACTGACAGCTTGATTGTGAAGGTACATCATGTAGATGGATGCTCCTGTACCCAAGGGTCAGATCACTGAAGAACAGGAGAACAACCAACAGGTGGATCAGGTTGCTAAGACTGAATTGGCTCAGGTGGATTTGTACTGGCATCATAAGAGTGAATGGTTTCTATCTCAGTAGGTCCGTGACACCCTCGGCCATCAAGAGATGCAACATGTAAATGGGTTCATGACCAATGGGTGCACTTAACCAAGGACACTGTCACATTGATTATGTGTGAATGCGAAACATGCACTGCAATTAAGAAAGCCAAGTGATTAAAGTCTCCCTTGTAAGGAGGATGATGGCTGAAATATAAATGGGGGAGGCCTGACATTGACTAAATCACACTCCCATAAACCCATCAAGGCAAGCACCATGTGCTTACAATGGTGGAAGAAGCCACTGGACGGCTGGAAATATATCCTGTGTCCCATGCTACTGCTTGGAACACTCTCCTGGGTCTTGAAAGGCAGTCCTTAAGGAGACAGTATAGCACAGAGAGAATTGTCAGACACTGGGACTCATTTCTCAAACACTCTAGACACTTGGGCCAAAGAGTGCGGCACTGAGTGGGTATATCGCATTCCCTACTATGAACCAGCCTTTAGGAAGACTGAAGAATGCTGTTAAACACTCCATAGAGAGCTGTGGGTGGTGGGACCTTCAAACACTGCGATTCACATTTAGCAAAGGCCACCTCCTTAATCAACACTAGGGCATCTGTCCATCAGGCTGGCCCTGCTCAAACAAGACTGTTATGTACTGTGGAAGGGGACAGAATTCCTGCAGTGCACATTAAAACTATGCTGAGGAAAACAGTCTGGGTTATTTCTGTCTTAGACAAAGGCAAACCTATCCATGGGATTGCTTCTGTTGAAGGACCTGTGTGCACTTGGTGGGTAATGCAGGAGGATGGAGCACTCCAGTATATGCCTCAAGGGGGATTTGGTTCTGGGCAATAATGATCAGTGATTTAAAAAGAATGATGTTATTTGCTGTATAATGTGGCATATTATAATTTCCATGTGGATTTATGACCATCACCACATTAGGTGCCTGTATCCATCACTCCATATTTGAGGGTGAGAACCTGACTGCCTTTTGATCATCATGTTAATAAAGAATGAACTTTAATAAAACAGGATAAGTGCAGCAGTGACAGAATCAGAACTGGCTTTAACATGCAACAGTCCAAAATAACACACCACAGACTCCTATGACGGAAAGAGCTCCAGATCACAAACTAAATGAACTCAGCAAACTTTTATAGACATTGTCAACAGACTAAGGGAGTGATTGTTGCATATGCATCTATCAAAAGACAGGATAGTTAATGGTGCATTGGAAAGTGTGGGAACTAGCAAAATGTAAATGATGTGGAATAAGGGGTGGATACTGTCCTGGTTTTGGCTGGGATGGAGTTCATTTTCTTCTTAGCATCAGGTACAGGGCTGTATTTTGGATTCCATATGAGAGTCATGTTAGTAACACACTGATATTTTGATTGTTACTGAGCAGCACTTAGAGTAAGTCAAGAAGTTCCCAGTTTTCCCATTTCTGCTAGTAAGCAGGTGCACAAGAAGACAGAGGAAAGATGTCCAGGACATCTGACCTGAACTGGCCAAAGGGATATTCCACAGCACAGAATGTCATGCTCAATATGCAAATGCCAGGAGCTGGCTGGGGAGAAGCTGGCTGGGAGCTGCTGGTCACTGCTCAGGGATAGGCTGGGCATCAGTCATCAAGGGGTGAGAAACGGTACCATGCAATTGTACAATTGTACCATCAGTTGTTTCTTCTGAGGTTTATTCTTCTCTCCCTCTCTCTCTGCTTTTTGTATTATTACAATATTTTGTTTCAATTATTAAACCGTTCTTAACCCACAAACTTTAATAGAGCTGTGGGGAGGTGAATTAGGTGCTGTGTGGTATTTAGTTGCCAGATGGGGTTAAGCCATGACAGTAAAACAAAGAAACCTTGATAACAGATTTATGGATTTTGATTAACAGCAAGTACTTCAGAACATACTTTTTTGGCCACTCTGATCTTGATGACATTATTAATATGAAGACAAATTAATTTCTATGAGAAATTAATTGCTCTTTAACAGTTGAGTAAGGTGGTCCAGATATACTGTGGGATATATATTACACTGAACCTTTGCTCTGTGAAAGAAGGGATTTAGTTATTCAGCACTTTCTTCCAAAAAAAAAAAAAAAGGTAGATGAAAGATGGGACTATTTCCTTCCTCTTCATCCCAGTCATCCTGTGTCACCAGATGAGAAAGCTCACACTGTACTAGTTCTAGGAACAAAAGGAACATTTTTTTTCCCTAGTGCTGACAACCTGATACCATTCACAAGCATTGCCAATTTAAATTAGGAACATAGAAAAGGTACAAGAATTTTAGGCAGTCAAACTGAATTGGCAGGATTCTTGAAAAGGGCCTCTGGTACCCAGAATTTGTATGCAGTTGTAGGAGCTGCTAAACCAGAGCAATTGATCAGCAGGAACAAAAATGTGGGCCAGCCATATTTCATTCAATTAGGAGTTCATTAAGATTTTTGTCCTCCATCGAGGTGTTCTAACAGCAAATGCACACAGGTGTTATTTTTAAAATAGAATCATAATTTGAATACTGCCAAGCCAACAGGATAGTTACCAGAAAGGTCACAAGCAGCCTTAAAAATAGCACAAATTGACCTATTTTCTAGTACAAAAGGCCTTGGAGGTATGATTTTATGACACTTTACATGCAGTTATTTTTGTCTCTTGGTGTTTCAATATCAGCTGAAAATTATCTTAAGTGTTACAGCATGGTGGTGGTGAGTTCCCTGCCCTTGCACTGGAACAAGAAGGGAAGGTCAGCAGAGTTCTTTGTGTTTACTTACAAAACGTTGTATATGTAGAAAAGAGTAAGTTACAGGGGGGAGGGGTGTCCACTTTTTGATGGTACAATAATGGTGGATTTGCTTTTCATTAGTATAGTCCAGCATTTTGTCACTCATTTTGTTTCAGGATTTCATTCTTTCAGGCCAACCCACGATTTAAGCTTTGAAATTGACCAAGGCAAAGTCTCTACCTTCTACAAAATATCCTAGATTTGATACACTAACATTTCCCTCACAAGACAAAAAACCATTCTGTTACAATTCATTCAATTTCAAAAGCCTATATGTAACACTTCACTAGAATTTTACCATTTCTGGGATTTTGGAAAGCTTCTTTCAAGTTGCTGTGAGTCAGGGTAGACCTGCTGTAAAGTAACACTTGGCGAAAAGCATCTCTGCTGCCACCTAACAGTCTGCAGCAAACCTAACAGTTACAATGCCCTGAAAACAATGGGGCACAAGCACATCTTTAAATAAAACCACACTTTTGTCCTCAGGTAGCCAAGGTGTCTGGCTGTGGCACAGAGGATACAGTGAGGTAATGGATAATGCTAGAAGGAAATAATTTTCTCAATGCAGTAAAATCAGTTATTTATAGAAGTATAATTACAAGGAGACATATTTGCTCCTATTGTTTTACACATAATTCCAGCTATGAAAGAGTTGCAGAAGATCAAAATTATCTTTGTGATAAAATAATTAATACTAAACATCCTGTATTGCTGCTGAATGTGAACACTATACTCCACTATAGAGAACCAGGTCCCTTACAATATATCCAGATTCCATGGCACAAACTCCCCCATAAAATTAGGTCTAAGCAGATTAATTTGCATACTGCAAGAATGCAAATGCAAGAATGCAAATGCTGCATTTTCATGGTATTCCCTACAGCTTTGTTTACCATGTTCCTCTCTGCTACCACAAGAGCTGATTCTATATAAATTACAGTGGAGTTTTTCTCACACTGCACTGATCACATCCCTTTGTAGACTTGCAGCTCCATGGAGAGAACAGGAAATGAACTCCTGAGTGAGGAAACTGTACCCTTCCCCTGTTCTGCAAATGTCTGAGAGGATACTGTCACAGGTATACCATTATAGTGAGGCCCTATCCATTTCCATTACATTCCCTCCCCACTCCCTAAGTCCCCTCTGAAGACATAAAATCCCATAGAAGCAGGGCCTGCTGAGACCTACATTCTTGCTGAGTCCTCTACCTTTGTTCACATTCATCTTGAGTAGCCACCCATTCTGAGTGCAGATCCTTTGCATATGCCTGTTCACACAAACAGACCTGCTCCACAGAGCTTGGAATCAAAAGCAGAAGGCAAATGGGGTAACCCACCCCACCAGCTCTGGGTTCAGCAGAGCAATAGCTGATCAAGGAGCCACGAGTGTCTGATCTCAAATGCCTCTGTTTCTAGTTAGATCAGCACAGAAACCACACAGCCAAGACAAACAATTTTGTTTATAAACTTAAAGATGGTTTTGCTGAATTTGCATACTTCTTTTCTAACAAGCAAGGGTGACATTACACTTGAGTTTTTTCAGCTGAATTACAGCAATTACCTAAACAAATAAGTCATTTTCTGGACAAGCTGCCTGCAAACAGATGGGGCGGGAGGGAGGTAGGGCAAGTTATACCAGATTTAATTTTTACAACAATATTACTGTGTTTTATGGAATATACTTAATCTTACAGCTTGTGTTTTAGACAGCGTTTTAGTATATTACGATTGTAAACAAAGAGTATTTCAGACTGCTAAACAACAAATCTACAGACACTGATAACAAAAGACTTGTATTGAGTATCCCACCTCTTGCTAATGTTATAGACCAGAAATGTAAGAGGTGTGTAAAATATTTGAAAGAAGAAAACAAGAAGAAAACCTAATTTAGCTTCAATGCACACTAGACCTACTCAATTTCACAAAATGTCTGCATTTTGTTCTGTGTTTTGTTCTGGTTTTTCCAAATTTATATCCGCTCTAGATGAGCTTTGAACCAACTAATTCTCATTTGAATTTAGATTATATAAGTCACTTTACATCAAAACTTTATGGGTGGAACAGCTTATGTTGTTACAAAAAATATTTAACATCTCTTTAGCAGGCACTTTGATTCTTTTTTCCCCTTCAGTTAATGTTTTTAAGAGATTGACAAAATACAATTCCCACACTAAGAAATACTCAGCTAATAGTGCTTATTGAAGTATTCTAAACCAGAGCAACCAAACTGAACTCTCAAGGTTCCTGAATAACATACAAAACACAAACCATTGAATCTTTGCTTCTCTCTCTCTCTCTTTTTTTTTTTTTTTTTTTTTTAAGGATTCACACAACCATATCTATGCCTTTCTTCAGTCCAAGCCTAAAAAACTTAAATTAAATTTGTGGTAGCTTTACAGTTTCAAAGTAAAATTGGAATTAAACACTGCTGTACAGGATGGCTATAATCGCTCTCTCACTCATCTCATGGTGCTTCCTCAAGCTATCCTATTCTAAGTAGATTTGTTTAATAATTGTAACTCTTTGTTCTATCTGGTTTTTAATTGCAATTAATTATATATTGTTTGAGTAGGATTTTCTTTTACCCTGTGATGCTCCCATGATGACACTGAGATACTACACTACACTCTGAGACTGTCCCTGTGTTCTAGATTGAGTCTTCCATACCATTCTCTGTATGAATCGATTTTTTCCCTAGAAATCTTAATCTCTGTGGATGCTTTGGTTTACAGGTTGGCACTGTAGAGTGTTGCAGACTATAGGTGTGAGCTATCAATAATAACTCTACCTCGAGAACTGTATTTTAGGAAACAAAATTCAATCAAGCAATAAAGTATTACACAGGACTAGCTCAGGTTCTTAACAAATGGCATGGTGAGTAACAAAATGTTCTCAAATCAAGCTTCTGCCTTTTAAAATAGTTCATATTTACAAGACCATTTATATTTTCCAATGTATTTGATGGTACCTAGGGCATGAACTAACACTTCTAGAAAGACAGTCTACAACCACATCTGTGTGTTCTGCATTTCCTTCAGTGCTGACACAGTAATAAATTGCTTTTTCCTGTTGGCTTCATGATATAAGTATGGAATTACATTACAAGAGTTTCTGTGTGGGCAATCCAAATTACCTGGCTGAAGAAAACACGCCCTGCCACTTGAAGAGATTAAGGAATACCAAAGATTTTTATTTTAGTAACCAGCAGTGGGTTTTTCAAACTATTCAGTACAGGCCAATTTTTGTTCTATTGATATCAACTGTAAAACTCTTCAGAACGTTTGGAAAGAATCCAGTTCTGAATACTTCTGAAAAACCCTACCCTAAAAATCTTTATTTCAAATTATTTCAAAACATGCACTTTATGGAATCTACCACAAGAAATTCTACCACCATGGATCTGAAAGGCAGCTGGGGATATAAGAAAACAGATGATCCACATGATATTCTTACTTGGAGCTGTGCAATCTGACAACTGAAAATAATTTACTTGGAAGGAAAAACAATTTCTCTCTACCCCCTTTCCAATACATGAAATATTCAGTTCTCATTTATTTTTCCACAAGAAAATGGCAACAGCATTTTGTACTACTGAATTTTATGTGAGACCCTCTCAAGCAGTCCAATTTGTTCTCAAATCTCAAGACAATAAAAACATATATAAACTATCAAACAATCCAACTGAATAAAAGCAAAGGCACTTAAATACAGTCTATAACTACTTTAATAAATCTGATTACAAATTGCAAGGTATTTTTTCTTTTTGTGCTCACATAAACATACAAGACATTAAATAACTTTCCTAAGGTAGACTCTTTCCTAAGGTAGATTACTAATACTAGTAATACAATTACTCTGAACAAAACCAAAAATTCTTGTAATGGAAATAATTTACAATTGAAGTGCAGAAGTCATAATGGAAGGATGGATCAACTACATGGAAGAATAAAGATTATAATTCTTAAAGTGAAACTCAATACATGAGAAGCTGTGTGAGTCAAGCTAGAAACTTATGACACCTTGCTGAACAAGATCAAAGATGAGTTCAGGTTAACAGCATGAATATTAGTAAAGAATTGTATAAATAACCCAACTTTATATAACCCCAGACCTGGGCACCTGGCAGCACAGCACTGAGCAGGAATGGTGAGGTGAGCTACTGAGATAAGAAAAAGGCAAGACTGAGGAAGAACCCCAAATCTTAAACATTAGGTTATGAAAACCTCAGAAAGAGGTTTGTAGAGAGTTTGTAGCCTTACAAACTAAGGCTTGTAGAGAGGATGGGTGGCCTGACTCTGCTGAGGTAAACAAGCAGGATTTAATTGAATTTTGGTGAAACTGACTGAAGATCTACTCTGCATTTTTCTTAGTTCTCTTACAGGTCTTAGTGACCTCCAACTAAGTGTGCATACCTTATTTTTTGGAAGATTTCAAGTTAGATTCTAGCAGCCTTTTCAAATTATAATTGATAAATCTAAAGCCAGAGAGAGCTGAGAGCCGCTCTTCTATCATGTTACAGTTTACATAGAATGACATTTTCATTTAGTAAGGAAATACAACAATTTTCTTAAAAACCCCACACCACTAAACAATGGTGGTTCCCTATCTATATTTTCTTGCTCATAAATCAGGTCCTGTCCAAGGGTCACATGGGAGCTGTTACTAACTTCATAACAACTGCTGGTTCTGCTTACAGTTCCTGAAGTGCCAGGAGTACAATAATTGAGTGTTGTGAAGCAGTTTGAGATATGTGATATATTCAGGAGGGTGTATAGTATATTCACTATTTTTCTTCACTGTTTTATTTCATACCTAAACTCTATATCCAAATATGGAGAGAGAGCTCTCATCTGATAACTGAATCTGCATTCAGCTGTCATAATTCTAGTCAAAAAGGAAGACCATCAGCCCCTCTCTAACAGTATAAATACACACACTCAAATTCTCAAGGCTTTATGATGAATTCCTGCCATGCTTTCTTTTCCCTAGCAATTTCCAAAGAAAATGAGCAATAAGTGCAAGAAAAGAGTTCATAAAATTGTGGACTACACAATATTTAATGCATAAGCTAACTTAATTACAGAAATATGTGGAAAAAAAAGTCATGGTATGTCAGGGCATACCAGCAACTCTAAAAAGCTTGTGCTATACTTGACCTGAAATCAGTACCTTCAGACTGGGTAGGTGGAAGAGAACACATTATTTCTGGAAACAAACTGCATCCTTCTCTATGCTGTACTTGGCTATTTCTTCTAGTCAGTTTACCAGTGAAGCATATTGTGTGTATGTTATGTTTACACTTCAGAGGAATAAAATCCTGAAGTGATGATCCTAATAGGATCCATTACTAAAATGCTGAGAACATTACAGTTGGCAATCTTTTTGAGTAGCTTGCTAAGTTTTTTTCTGCAGAGCTATCGATTTTCTTTCATTTTCTGAGCTGAGAGTCTTTGCTTAGAAGTAGAAAGTTGGAAAAGCACGCTGAATCATAGGCCACATACCATTTCTGCTTTAGTGCACAATATACCACTGAGAAAGAAATAAAATGACCTCACTTGTTACCACGTTAAATAAATTAGAGCTCTGCATGACCTATCATCTCCAAACCCAGGCAATGCTAAAAGCAGGAACTCCCAGCACTTTCTCTTTCCCTGGTTTTATGCACACTGCTGTTTCTAGACCTCTGCCTATTTCCAGTTATTCCTGCTCGTACATTTAATAAAGTATATTTGTTGAAATACATTTATTAGAATGTGTGGTCAATTAAATAACTTTGTGTCTTAAAATAAACACATATAGTGCAATCTGAAGATGGCAAGTCATTGTTGACAGCTTCTATACTTTTTTAAACTGAAAAAGTATGAGTATTTTCAGTTTTACAGTGTTCATTATTTATGCATTGAGTCAAAGCTGTAGAATTTTATTATCAAAGCATAGGAGGAAATCTCTGAGCTTTAAATCAAAGTCCAGTGAACAGAAAAAGTCCTCTCTGCAGCAACAAATTTCAGGCCACCTTTACCAAGGTAAGCAAAAGTATTGATGTGTGGAAAAATCCAATGAGACTTGCATTTGAAACCCAAAGTAGAAAGTTTTAAGAAAATGTGGTTTATATAGATCTGAGATGTAACAAGCATAAAAAGGATTTTTACATAAACTCTAGTGTGGTAAGAAATGTCAGCTGCATTGATCCGAACCAGAATGCACATTGTTTCTTTGATTCAAGCGCATTCAGCCGACATTCTCACCCTCTTTGCATGAACTGAAGGATCTTGGATACAACTGTGACATTATGAGAAAGCATGAAGAAAAGTAAGGAAGATGCAGTCAACTAACCATGAACTCAGAAGAATAGCTAGGACAGCAAGTAGCCATTGTTACTTAGGCATTATCTCCAAGCTTCCCACTGAATATCAGTTAGACTGATTTGTTAATGTAAGGCCACAAAGAGTCATAAAGCTTATTCTAGGATGAATTAATACCTGCATCCAAACTTCAGATTATTCAAAACAATGCACTACAAACCCCTGAGATCACAAATCTCTGTTACTAAGCAGAAATCACACAAGCTTTGATATTGACAAGCTCGTCGGAACTAAAATTCTTGCAGAGTACCAGACTTTCAAGGTGGTCTCCCAAGAAAACAAAACATAACAAAAAACCCAAAAACCAAACAAAAATAACAACAACAACAAATCAACCAAAAAAGCACATTTTTATGCCTTGCCAGATCCTTGCACAGAACATAACACAATGTTGCTTCATGTAGCTCTGTGTATAGAAAACTGTCCAATGCTAAGCACATTATTCCATAATTATATTCTTCAGGGTTTTGTTTTGTTTTTTTTTTTTTTTTTCATTCCTTTGATAATTTTAACTACTTACTATATCAATTGTAACTACTTACTAAAAGGAAGTGAAATAGAAAATATCATGATTTTCAATTGTGTGTGAGAACAGGAATAAACACATAGGTATGTAAATATTCCCCCTTTTGTTTGACAGTCTTCCATCTTGATGAACAGATTAACTTTAGGTCAGATTTAGCCAAAGAAAACCCAAAGCAGCTACATTTGCTACAGTAGCTACATTTGCTATCAATAGCCAGAATAAAAAGAAGCATACAGATTAAAAACTGTATTATATCGTTCCCTGTTCTTTAGTTTCCCCAAATCTCTCATATAATCCCTGTTGTACAAAGCATACATATAAAAATGTATAAAATGACTGAGTATGGTTTCATGTCACTTAGCCTATAGCAAGGCTGTAAGCCAACTCGGTAGCCCTTGACTATTCTCAGGCAAATCTGGCTATTTTTCTTCCATTAGTGTTCACTTTTCCAATAAGTAACAAAAGGGAGAATTGTAATGTTATCACTCCATTTAGAGCATAGCATTCATCAAACAAACCAGGTTTCTTGGTGAACTGCACAGCCCCAAAGCACACAGTCCCCCAAGGTGGCGGTCGGGGTGAATGAGCTCATTTACACCAATGAAATGAAGTTACTGGATTTAGACCCACTTCATACACCTAGATTAATACTAATCCCTTTGTTTTGCTTCACTACTTTAATGTGATATATCATAAATGTAGTCAGGTGAGTGATGCCTGCACTGACATATTTATATACCCAAAAGACTGTTGATGGAATAGGAGCAAGCCAAAGTTAATTGAGGAGAGATTTCTTATAAATACTCATGAGAAGTCACAGAACAAAGTACTCTCAAGTGACTTATAATTCTAATGAGTGTTTCTTCAAAACGAGCTTCCAGCATAAAGCAATAGCCCCAACTTAATGATAATAGCTATATGTAAAAAGATATAAGGCTTATAAATATGTGAAATAATTTGATATTTCTTTAGTCAAAAATATAATCTATGCTTTGATTTTGCATTAAACCAGATCAGTTTTTAAAGAATAATGCCTTAAATTTGCCTAGTTATTTCAAGAACAAGACTGGTGAAACTTTAGGTGTTCACCATGGAGTCTCAGGTAGACTTTATTTCATTCTTGATCTCTCTCTAGATGTACTAAACCCACTAAACTTATTCCATTTTGCTGTGTGAAATCAGAATAGTGGACCATGTATCAAGTGGACTCTCTTTTCATTAGCCTCTCTAATCAGATGTCTCATAAAAAGAGAACAGCAAAGGCTGGACCTTGCATGCAGCATTGTGACTTAGTGGCATGTGGGTATTTCATCAAAAGCAGCAGCAAATCATGACTTCATTAACAGAGTGATTCTATTGTGGAGCTTTTACACCAGTGTCAATATACTGTGTAAGCCACTAACGTGAAAAATTTATCTTCTACATCAGACATACTGATGCAAAACAAAACTTTAATTGCCAGTAATAAAAAGAGGTAGATCCTAGAACACTTTTACATTAAACGTCTTGAAACTTAAGATACCCCTCTTTTTAAGAAAGGGGGGGGGGGAAGTGGAAACTAGACAGCAATGAAACTACCAAAAAAAAAAAAATTCAGAACTAACCCTGGCTGCAGACCCCAACAGACCTTGATTCTGACAAGATCCTTGTGGACAGAGCAGCATATGGAATTTAATGCCATTTATTGCATGATAAATTAATCTGGAAAGGAAAACTCAAACTCTAATTCTAAGATACCTCCTGATTCTTTCAGAAATTCTGTAAGTGTAGACAGTTCACTGAAAACATCATGTCAAACTATCAAAGGTAAACAAGCTTACTGGTTAAGGAAAACAGGAGTAAACATTCAGAAATCAGTCTATACTAGATATCAATTAACATTGAACTTGAGAGAGGCAAATTAGAAATCTTGCACAGGGCAGACATAGAACAACCCCATAACACCACTAAACAGACTAAAAAGTAATCCTTAAGCATGGCTACAGAAGACAAATGTCTATAGAACTGACAAGACTTCTAAGAAATTATATAGTTTCTTGCAAGAGAAATCATCCCTTGTCAAGTTTAATATCATGAAGATAAAGTACTTCTGTATAATCTTCAAGCTTAATTTTGTCTTATTAAAACAAGCAGACTTAGGTGAGCCTAGAAGGCCACAAGTAGACCATTACTCACCCCTTTCAGTGTATGTTTAAGCAAAGGTAAAAAGAAACAGTTCCTGTCTAGATGGAGGTTAAATATGACCACCTACTTATAAATATACATTTTGTTCCTAAATCCACACCAACTCATTCTCCTAAATAGGCAGTGGTGAGCACCTGACAGCCATTTCTGACTATTTTATATCCTTGCTTGTGCATTCTACAGAAGCACTGGCAGTAATAGGATGCACAAAATTAAGACCTACCATTAAGAAAAACATTTCCAATATTAAGACATAAGCTACTGTTAAGCTTTCAATTGCTCAACAATAATGACCTTGCTTTTCAAGGACCTTCTCACTGATAGTGCTTTACATGGAATATTGCAATATTTTCCTTGTTAATTTAAAATAGACAAGAAATGAGATCCTTGGTAACTTGTTCTTTACAGTTTGAGACAATCCTTTTGTAGAGAATACATAGTGTAATGAAATAACTAGCTGATTGATCTTGGTGCTTTTGCATTACAAAATACTTTAAAATACTCAGAGGGCCTTTTCAATGGAATTGTAAATTTAAGACTAAGCTTATCAAGTCTGAACATGGCAAGAGAATGTTTCTGTGTGACAGCACAAGTGTTTACATCCATGAAACAAAGTGTTCATACAGAAAGTACTTTAACAAGAAACCTTCAGAACACAAACTTTTAGTAGCATACTTTTAATTAATACTCAATTTATTTCAATAATCCACAAACAGAGTCAAATTACAGCAGTTTTTGTTAGGAAACCTGTTTCAACATGATCACTGAGGACATAATTTAAGCCATCGCTTGTCTCAAATTCTACTTCCAAGACGATACTTAGAGATGACAACTGGAATCATCTTGTATGAAGTCAGAAATCACCCAGTCAGGAAATCATAAGCTGATGTTTAATGTCAGTTCCTGGCACACGTTGTCTTCATTCCTGTAAAAGAAGTTCTATTTAAATTGCAGTCAGCATTATGCACACACAAAACAGGTAACTGCTCTAAGGTTGAGCTATATGAACCTTCTAACTTAGGCCAGAGCCATTTCTCAAAAGAAATTACTTTGTACAGGATGGGATTTTCTTTTCCTAAACCATTAGTATGGATTCCATTCCTGAGGACCAGCTATATTAGAAAAAACACAGACCCAGTAACTATCATTTGCTTTCCTTTGATTTTTTTGCTATGTTTTTGGCTAAATCTATATAAAGTTCTAACTGTTACCACACAAGATTTTTGCCAGTCAAAGCTATTTTGCTTTGTTTTCCAGCAATGAGTAAATTAAACTCCTTCAGGAAAAGAAGACAGTGCATCCACTATTATCTGATAATCCTTTTCACTATTACATACCTGGAGACTAAACAATTTATAAGAAACTCTTCACTCAAGATATTCACCACATAGGTTTACAAAGCACAAAGATTTGAGAAATCTGTGATATTAAGATTCAGATATCATAACAATAGGACAGTTCAAAATCTTCCTACAAACCATTAATAAAGTTGATTCAGCAGCTTCCTGAAGTTCAGCAGTTATACAAATGTGTTCCTCCTAAGCATGATCCAAAGAAGAGTTTCAACCTCATCTCTGAGTTTGCAAGAGAACTTTTATACCCCTCTGTATTGGCCACTTAAGACACTGCCAGACTTAAGAGGGCAAAGCATAAAAGGGGAGTAGATTTTAGTATATTGTTTTCTTATCAACATAGATGATCTGAACTTACTATTTGCTCAAGAGATACTACAATTTGCTTGAAATTTTAAGTTATTAAAGAGCAATATTAAAAACCATTGGCAATTGTCATTAGACGAGCACACTTACCTTCCATTACAAGGCATTATTTATTCCTAAGAAGTCTCGAGTATTGCTTCACATTTAGGTGTGATTATCCACATCTAAGACATTTCAAGCATGAGGTTGCTATGTGAGGCCTCTAAACAACAAACAAAAAAATGTAAAGCTCTAATACTGTTTAACTAAAGTTAAAATTTTAAACTAAACTTTATTCTACAGAGTTGCTACTATGTTGTTAAACATTTAGAAGTAATTTTCCATGGAGATGCAGAAGTCATTTACAAGAAGTTCATTTTCAAATCAAAACCTAGAGCAAAAGGTAATTAGTGGTTCAATCTGATGGCGAGGCACAATCATTAGCCCAGTTAAACTACGTTAAACATATTTTTAACATTCTATAAAATATAATTTTAATAATAAATAATGGAAAGTTTATTAAGCCTAAATTCCTTTTAGTGCTGACACTACCAAGGTAAGCTATAAACCTGTAGATTTTACTGAATCTTTGCCAGATAGTTCATTGATACCTTGTGTCTACTCACAGATAAATACCTTGTTACAAATTATACAGCACTCAAGCAAGAGACAAAGAACACTTAAAAGTGGAGTAGAAGACTGCAGGGAAAGCCCAAGACAGGGTTTTTTCTTTGTTTGAACAGTTATTAAGCCCATTTGTGCCCAAGTCAAAGTGCCTACAGCCTAAACATCACAGGTTATAATTGCCATTTTCTTGATGTGGCCTATAAAAAACTAAATTAACGCAGTGATTCAGATTTAAGGTCTGTGCAGCTCAGTAGCTGCGGTTCAAAGAACAGAAGAGTGCAAATGTAGACAATTATTTTGGCTCAGAGACACAGGGCAGGACCCCACATATCTGCCTTTAAAAAAATCTCAGGATTCAAAGCCTTCCACTTCTGAAGCCCGAAGCCTTTTCTTACCAGCCTCAGGCTGTAAGAGGAGCGATGAGCTCGGTGTGCCCCTCACCCATAGGCGTCCAAAGGCCTGAGCACAGATCGCCAGCGCTTCCCCCTGCCCAGGCCCGCCGCGCTCGGCCTCCTGCCCATCGGCAGCATTTGAAGGGCTCGCCGGTACCTCGGGACACACTGCGGAGGGAGAAAGGCATCAGCCGGGCAGCAAGGGGACCGTGAGGGAGGAATGGAGGGACGGACTATTTGTGCCTCACGACAGGATGCAGGGCGGAGGGAACGGCTCCGCACTGGGTTTTAGTGAGGGAAAGCTGCTCTATCCCCCTGTGTTGACTCCCCGGAGCACCGCCAAGCTCCGAGAGGGCAAGATGTGAAGGGAAAGCCACACAGGTTCTACCCCCCAGCCCCGTCCGTGCGGAGCGCGGGCGGTTTCCCCTGCGAGCCCGCAGACAGCTTACCGCGCCCTCGGCCGGCGGACAGAAAGGTAGAGCTGCCTCTCGCCGGCCATTAAATACCGCCCCGCGCTCCCGCGAGACCCACGCGGCTCCAGCCGCCGCTGCCTATTGGCGAGAACAGCGCGCGTGACCTCGCGCGGGGCGGAGCGGCGGAGGCGCGCTGAGGGCCCAGGAGCTGCTCCAGAGCCGGGCCAGCCCGGGCCGGCTGCTCAGCTCTGCTTCCTGCAGCCGCCCCTATGGGTCAGATCAAGGCTTCCGCGGGGACACGCTCGTCCATTCCTGCCCAGGCCGAGTTCTGGGTGCCCGGAGATGTTTAACGCCGGGAAACAAAAGTGTCTTCGGTGCGAAGTGGCAGCTGTGTAGCGGTTTTGAGGCTCTAAATGCCGCTGATCTCTGTCTAAACTCCTGTCTAAGCCCTGCTTAGGAGGCTTAGGAGCTGTCTGTGAGGATGGTGAGGTAAAGCCCCGAGCCTCGCTAATGCCCTGGCGTACAGCACATGCGGCTCTGCTGGGCTGCGCGCCAGGGGTGACGCGGTGGCACCAGGCCCGTCCTGCGAGCCAGCGCTCAGCGCGGGTGCAGAGCACTGCTGCTGTCCTGCCCCAGATAAAATGCCTGCCTGTCTGGGGATGCTACTAAGAGGTTTTGGAGTGAGCAGATTAGAATAAACAGGGAATTAGTAGTTTGTAGCACAAAGATTTTGTATGTTGCCCAGCAAAGCTGGTAGGTAGGAATCACAATATATCATAGGATATACTGAGTTGGAAGGGACTCATCAGGGTCTTCAAGTCCAACCCTTGGCCTTGCACAGGACACCCCAAGAATCACACCCTGTGCCTAAGAGCATTGTCCAAACTGAATTGAATGCAAGTCCCTGCTTCTCAAATAGGTGTGTATATTGCTGATAATTCATACCTTCCTTTCCCAGTGAGAAACAGTATTTCCTGGTTCATGCCGAATTACTTCCTGCATAGTGCCTGTAAAGTGTGTGGAAAGAAAATAACGAGTTGGCCCGCTATCCCAAATCTGAACCCTGTATTTAAATTACCCTCAATAGAGCCAAACCAATCTGATGCACCCTGAAACAAATAGTCACATAGTTGCAATCAAGGAATGATTCTAGAAATTGTTTCCTACCACTTCTAGTTACATCTCCTGTCTACTACTTGACACTCAAAACATTGTTGCACATTGTTGCAACCCGGTGACAGTTTATTGTCTGTACATCAAGATTCAAAACCTTTCTTATGTCTCTAGGCAAATCCATCTCTGGAGATAATTTTGTGAGACATGTAGTTTTAAGTTATTTCAAGTGGGCTCCTTTGCAATGACTATTTTCTACAGTCAGACACCAAAGTCAGATCAGTCCTTTTATGTAATGTAGTCAAAATGATGAAGTGGCATTCAACCTTTAAATGTTTAGCACTTGTGCCAGTGGGACTTATGTCAAGTTTGGTTTCTTCTTTTCCAGTACAGAATGTAAACTGGCACTTCTGTTACACAGAAAACCAACAATCCACAGCAAACCAGTGATCAGTATCCATCTCAGCTGAGCATTTTAATCATTCACATAATCCTACACCTTTTTCTTGCCCCTCACAAGCTTTCTTCTGTTTTCCCAATGCAAAGTTTGTATTGTTTGCCTTCTCTCTGGCTCCATGAAACTCACTTTTGTGTCGGATAGTGTCACAACTTCAAGAGAAGAAATGCAGAGTCTACCTGACCTATCTGTCCTTTTCCAAACCCTCCCTATAGAATAAAATAACTGCCCTTTAATAAATTACTGCAAGGATCAGATCTGGATTTGAGCCTCTTTACTTGCAGGTTAGTTCTCCCATTGCTGGAAAAGTTCTGTGACCACTAAGTTGCTGCCTACAAGGCTGCAGGCAGATCTGCTGTTTCCATGTGTGCGGGATGTAAATTTTATCTGAATGAACTCCTC
The DNA here is from genome assembly GCF_026979565.1 of Vidua chalybeata. Lineage (NCBI taxonomy): Eukaryota > Metazoa > Chordata > Aves > Passeriformes > Viduidae > Vidua > Vidua chalybeata. The sequence continues at coordinate 33,477,073 of NC_071533.1, read as the reverse complement.
AGCTGGGCACTGACTCTGCCTACAGTCTGGGTACTTTGGGGACTTGAGGGAAAGATCACAATATTGGTGGATCTGAGTACAGGTTAATTAATTTTGAGATTACACTGGATCACTCATTAAATGGGAGAAATACAGGCGTGATCATGAGCAGAATTTGTAGGAAATCCAGTTGTCATGGGGGCATTTTGAAATTTATTAAGTGGCAGCAGAGTGTCTTGGTTATTTTGTAGATTAGTGTTGAGCTTTTTAAGGAGTTGTGTGAGCTGAACTAACTTGTTCAAATCTTGAAGAGTGGTGCTCTAACTAGCCAAGTGTCTCTTTGTCACATGCAAGAATTAGGTCTCAAAGTTACTGCTTTGATGCTTCTCACAGAAGAAAGACTCTAGAAAACAACTTAACAACATCAGGAGTTTACCACAATGTGCAATTGTCATAAATGTTTCAGTTCAATTTTACTGTCTTTCTCCACACTGATATGAAGGGAAATCAATCAAGTAAAACATCATTGTAACCTTCAGTCTTTGCAGGTGGATTACCTGCAAAGTAGTATTAGTATTCAGTAGCATTAAATAATTGTCAGGTTTCAAATCTTAGAATGTAATAGGCTTATATATATATATGTGTGTGTGTGTGTGTGTGTGTGTGTAATTTTGTTAAAACTTTGAGATGTAGTGTAATGTAATAAAAGTGTAATTTAATTAATTTATGCACAATTTAATAAAATGTAAAAGTTATTTTAAATTCATACTGAAAATAGACTAAATGCCATTTACAGCTTATCTGCCCTTTGGGGTTTTTTTTTGTCCTCAGAATGCTTGTGAGTTAAAATTGGAGCCTGTAAAATAGAATAAAACTAATAAATAAAATCTTTGGAGAAGAGGAAGGCAAGACAGAATGATTATTTCCTTTTCAGAGGCAGAAATACCAATATATTTCTGTTAAAAACTTCAGTTTTGTGTTATTTTTGCTCAGTGAGTCTCTTTTTGTTTGGTAAATTACTTCCATGGTTAAAATTTTTGGTTATCTCTTTCCAGCCAATATGTACGATTAGAATTTAAATAGTATTTTTCCACCTGAAAGCACATTTTGCATAGGTAAAAAAAATGCCAGTAAAGTTTGCTAGTGAGCTCTCTTGCTGAATAATATACTTGATGAAGAGGCCATTCTTCAAGATTCTTCTTTCTGGAAAGGTGGGAATATTTTTACTTGAGTAGTGAGTGTGGGGAAGGTTAATATTATTTAAACTGATGAAGCAATACACTGAAGTTCTCTTATTGTCACTGTTCTAAGCTCTTAACACAGTGTATTTGAAACTCAAGCAGAAGGAAAAGAGCAGGAGAAAGATATATATAATGAGATAATCACAGCTCCAGGCCATTATCAACATTGGACTGGCTGCAGAGGCTTTAACAGCCTCTTCATAGAATAGAATTTAATGGCTTGCACTAGAGAACTCTTAGACCCTTTGTATCTACACAGTCAGCTATTGGTACCTCGACATCAATATACTTGCATCTGTCTTATTCTGCTCTCTTTGGGCTTTCAGATCTGGTGTCTGGCCAAAAAAAAAGATGATGTCAGATGTTGTAAATGTGTTTTGTTTTCTTTTGTAGAGTAGTAATTTCTGAGAAAAATTAAGAGATGGTATTCTCTACTTGCCAACTAGTAAAATGCTTAAACTAGCAAAAGGTAGGCAAGATTCAGGGATCAATTTAATGCAGTTTTATTTCCATGCTTTATCTTTAGAATGCTGACAAGTCATACTGTCACCAAAACATGAAGTTTTACACTATTTTGAATCAAGAGAAATATTTTCTCAGATAATTTGAAAATGCTGGGTAGGGGTTGCTTTGAAGATGACAGTCTTAAAGAAGAATAGTAATTCTAAAGTTGCGTTGATTTTTTGGTTTTAGACTCTCCACATTTTCTATGGATTTCCATGAATTGTTCATGGACTACAAGTCACTCTTACCATTAGAATTTCAGGTGCAGATGGAGTGGTTTCCATGGACCTGCTATGAGCCATGTGCCACAGATTCAATCCATAGGCTGCAAGCTGGTGTTTGGCATTGTACTAAAGCCACTAGTCTGTTCTGAAATGAGGCCAAGCTTCATGGAAAATCCTGATTTCTCATTCTTGTGAAATATTTACTCTACATATTTACAATTTTGTTAAAGAAATTTTGCTATTTTTTGGTAGAACATAATTTAACATTAGATACAAAACAATTTTAAAAATTCTAAAATTCTAAACCTACATTGTCAGCCTGCAAGTATTTCAGATCTCTGAATTCTCTTTTAATTATCTTATAATTCTTATATATTTTCCTTGCTTCCAGAAAACTTTTTTCCAACTTCTAATTGGTTGGAAATATATCCTGAATTTGATCTATTCCAAATATTTGTTCAGCAAAACTGACTGACGATTACCCACTTCTGGACCCAAGTTTATTACAAGAAAAACATAAATGAACCCTTTGTGGAATTTTACAAGATTTCTGGAGAGGAAATGCAATATCCTCTTTGTAGCACAGAATGAACAGATATTCTAGTCTCAGAATTGCTACCAACTTTCCTGTGTTAACTTTGGACAAGTCACTAAATTTCTGCTGGCAATTTTCTTTCTTTGTAAAAGAAGCTAATATTAACTTGCCACCAAATAATTTGACAATTCTGAGTGAATGCCTGCAAAATACTCTTGCAAAAAAGTCTGATGGCAAATGTTATGGAAATCCATGCCTCTGTTAGCCAAGTAGGATATCTACAATAGGTCCATATTTTATGTAGTGAAATTGAAATGTTCAAGTGTAAAACCAGACGGGACCAATATGGATCTAAAATTATATGCAGGAGGTATTTTTTGACCTTTCAACAGAAATTATATAAGCACTTTTAGGTTATAAATAGTCCTTTGTTTTCCTTCTCTTTGTCTAACACTCAGAAGAAACACAGGGTTGGTTGTTTGTTGTAAGGAGATAGGGCAGTGCTTCAGAGTGGAAACAATTGTGCACTGTTCTTTATTTGTATTCTTATAAAGTTAGTAACTAATATCTGTTGCATTGCTTAGCACTTTTTTTATCTTCAAACAGCTACAGGAATAAAGTTTCTACTCCTGCAAATGACAACAGCAGAAGAAAACAAAAACAGATACCAGTCCATTTCCAGCATGAAAGTTTCTTTCTTCTTTCCTGTTTTGATATGTCTGAAGAGTGAAAAAGACAGTGCTACACTATGGTCAAACTGACACATAAAGACTTGTATATTATTCCCTATTTTTATTATTTATCTTCAGAAACAAGGCATGAAATGTGTCCACCTTTAAATGAAAGTATTTATATTAGCATTAAGGAATATGATACTGAATTCTTCACAGAATGATGTGTGTGCATGTTTACAATTATTCCCTTGAACAACTAATAAGTGCTTAATCAGCAGCAATTTAGTTTTGTGTCAAAAAATGTTTAATGATCAGAAACAACTGAAAACTTAGCCTGAAGTCAAGTAATTGGCATTTGAGAAAAACAGAAGTATGAAAATACCACTTTTTTCTTTTTTGTTTTCACACTTCCTATGATTTCTCTGGGGTTTGTACTATGGAAATAATGTTATTGACATTAAAATATATGTGAGGCAAATGGCTTTATTAGATACTGCATTTTGTTTAATTAAAATTTTTAATCACCTTTCAAACCCATTTGTTTGTTCCTTAACTTTTCACTGCTAGCAACTATGATTCTCCACAGTAAAGTGGGATAAGCAGGCTGCAGCAAAGAATACATGATTAGGCTTGTGTAATAACAGGCATCAGTTTATAAACCAGGGATGGTGCAGTACTGTCCACTGTCTGCAGGCTACTAAGAAATGTGCTGGAAACTAATCAGACCTTGATTGCTTCAGTCCTGACACATCGGCTTAACTCCCATTTTCCCTGGTTATGTTGAGAAAACCTGTCATATTATGTGTAATCCAGTCCTCTGAGTTTAAGCAAATTAAACACTTGGGATCAAATTCACACATAATGTAAGACCATGAACTTAATAGAATTATACCAAAGATAATTTTTTCCCCCATGTTATTTAATGACTCTTTTGCATAGTGATTCGTGGATTTATGAAGCAGTTTAGTGGCCCTGAGGACTTCACTAACTCCATTATGTCCAAAAATCTTTCTTCATCCTGTATGTTGAATGTCTGTAATGATTTAATATAACTAATCCAGCTTAAGGAGGAAAGAAAATTCTGTCTCTGTGACAACTCAATTTTGAGTTTCTTTGCTGAAACTGTCAGCAGGATACCAACTAATGCCAAATTTGATACAATTTTTATAAAGTGGGCACTTGTCCACAGTGAGCTGGATTAAGGCCACTTACCTAACAGTATTCTTAGGGCAGGAATTTATCTTTAGATGTTACTGCTGAAGCCAGATTTTTACTAGTAATCATAGCTCTTAATTTGAAATGATAATTAAAAAAAACCCAAACAACTGACTTCAGAATGTTTCCTGTAAATAAAGCCTGTGGATGCAGGCTCTATAGGTTGCAATTATTTTATTCTAGCATCATGAAATGAAAGGCGTAGCCAAGCATGAGCATGCCACACTTGAGGTGCTGTTAGGAGCAGAGGTGTCTGTAGAAATGTTAGTAGTTCTCTCTTCACTTTACTGATTTCCTCAGCATAGCAGAGGAACAATAAACGGGCCTTAAGCTCCTGCTGAAAAAAAACATCTGCTAAGGAAAGGGGAATTCTAAGATGAGGATTTCCCTAGCTGAACTCTGTTCTTGCTTCTCTTAGAGATTTGTTATGTGACCTCAAGTTAGCTATTTAACAACCTTGTGCCTAATATCACGTGTGTAAATTTAATATACTTACACTGCTCTGCCTTGGAGAAAGGCATGGGCCTCAACTTGTTTGTGTTTGAAGAGAAACTGAGATTATTACATTAGCCGTGTTGTATAAATGCTACATGTCGTGAATTTGTGAGTGAGCACTTGCACACGCGGTGTGGACACAGTCCCAAAACAGCATTTGTGAGGATAAATGTTATCTGCATGAATGGCAATGCAAAGCACCAACTGAAGGCAGTAAATTACATTCCAGCCTACTGTTCTGGATTTTGCAAGTACCTGGGCTCCTGTGTACCTCCTAATTAGGTGGGGTGAGCATGTCCCAAAGCACAGTGCCGCCGTCCTCCTGCCCGCACTCTGCCTTCCTGTCCTTCACCCTGCTGCCTGCCGCTACGGTTGTGTACGCACTGAGGCCGGGTTTCTCAGCCCCGTGGCCATTCCAGGCCCGGCGATTAAAGCACCACGGCCCCTGTCGGAGGGCCCGTCCGGAGGGGCGGCGGGCGCAGCTCCCCCGCGCCCCCGCAGCGCATTGGCTACGGCGGCGGCCGCCCCGCCGAGCCTGCTGGGGTGCCCCGTGTCGGGCACTGCCTCTGACCTTCTCTTCCCTTCCCTTCCCCGGCGCTGTCAGAGCGGATCAGCGGGCGCGGCGCTGCGATGGAGAGGCGAGCGGCAACGGCAGCCGCCGGGAGAGGAGGAAGAGGAGGAGGAGGAGGAAGGGAGAGATTAGCGCGGTGCCGGCTGGCGCAGAGGCGCGGCTGAGCGCTCCAGCGGGAGCCCGGGGCCCTGCGGACCGTGCGAGGGGCACAGGCGAAGAAGCGGAGATGCGGCCGCTCTCCCCGCGCTGCTGAAGCTCCCGGTCACTCGCCCGGAGGAGGGAGGGAGGCCGGGAAGGTCCGTCCTTCTCTCTGCTCTGCGGGCGCAAAGGGTGCCTGTGCAGTCCCCTCCTCTCGCTTTTATCCCAGCCCCGGAGCAGGAGCCGCCGCCGCCCCCTATCCCTTCCTGCGCTCTTCCCACCATGAGCGGGGCTGTTTTCACCTTATAAAGATGGCGGTGTGGGATCGCTGCAACCTTTAGACTCATGACTGTCAGAAACATCGCCTCCATCTGTAATATGGTGAGTGCTGGCGGGGGGCGGGCGGCGTGGCAGCCCCTGCGGGGGCCGGCTGGGGGGCTGCCCCAGGGGCGCAGCCCAACGCCGCGACTCCATCCCTTGCCCCAGCGGCGGGGGAGCCGGGCAGGCTGCGCCGGGAAGTGCCTGGGATGGAGTTGGCCGACGGAGAGTGACGATGTCCCGAGGAGTTTTCCTGGAGCAGCCCGGGCGTGAGCCGGGGAGGGACGGAGATGCAGAACCGGTGCGAGGCCCCACGGAGCGGGTCTGACCCCGGCCGAGGCGCGCTGCAGACGGAGCCGTGGCCCGCCCTTCCTCCGCCTGCCCTTCCTCCTGCCCTAATACTGCGAAAGGACCAAAGTTGGGTTCTGTATCCGCATTAAATCAATGACCCTGTTTAACACTCTCAGGCAGGCACTCTGAGGTCTCCTAGGGCCAGGAGCTCCCCAGATTACATAGAAAAGGAGGACGTTTAGATGTCTAATGACACTTGGATCCCGATGCTAGGTGCCTGTTCTAGGAAGTCTTGGCTTTAGAGCTAACAGGGTTTAACTTGCACTGCATGCTGCTCGAAGAGAACTGGTGTTTGTAAAGTACTCTTGAATCACTTAGCTTTCTCAAAACCACTTAGGCAATTAGGAAGGAATAAGGAAACGTTTATATTTTTGTTTGTTATGTTCACTTTGCTACTTTTCTCCCCATGGAACAGTTGAAATGATGTTTTCTGCATTCTGTTTGGGTTTAATTTAAATTTTAACAAACTTGGAGCGCCTAATTTAGTTTAGGTTTTTGAAACTTGGCAGGAGGAGGAAAAGCTCAAACTATGTCAAAGACTTTTTAATACAGTGAGACTGTAGCAAACGTACCGAATAAATGGTTGCATTCTAAGCATCCCAATGCAAACAGAAGAGAATCTTATTTTTGCACATTTTGGTTTTTTAGTCTGTATTTTTCACCCTTATTTCCAGGTTCTTCAAGAGCAGCTACACACAGTTGCCAGCTTCCCTCCATGTGGTGCCCCAGCATGCCTTGTGCTGCTGATGCCACACATACCATTCATCTGCCCTGGAGAACGGAGCCTGTCTCTAGGGTAAGGCAATGGGCACAGCCCCAGAGGCTCGGCTCCTGCGGGGTCTGAGTGAGGAAGTGCAGATTGCAAGCCTGCTCCCCTTCCATGTGTCTGCACTTCCATTTAAGTGGGATTGCTCTTTTGTTGCAAATGAGATGCCTGGGAAATCCCATGCATAGGTTTGATTTGAACCTCATCCCTCCCTTTGAAATACCTGCTCTGAAATGCAGGGAGGGTGTGTCGATTCTGGGCTTAAAAGAATTAATACAAAATCCATATTTGAGGTATAATAACCTGGGTGCTCACCTTTCTTCACCAACAGTAACAAGTTTTCTGAACTCTTCATTGTTCTTAATGATTTCCAGTCCAGTGAGCCACAAATACTGCAAAAAGAGTTTCAGGAAATGGTACAGAACTGAGGAGAAAACCTAGGTGCACTTCTCTCTGAGACAGGTTCCAGTTTTTACTGCTGATTAGTGGTAGATGTGATGCCTTGCAAACTGTATAAAAGAGCAGTGCATGAAGGGGAGCTGGAGACTCAGAGGTGGATGTAAGACCTTGGCATAAAGTGCTAGGAACTCTTATTTTTTCATGTGCTTCAGGCAGATGCTCTTGTACGCAGCATACTTCTCCCAAATACTGAACAGATTCACAGCAGAACTGATGAGCTTGTTGCAGTGGTGTGCTGCTCAGCTGTCATTGCCAATATATCCTGCAAAAGTAGCATCTGAGAGATGGAGAGACCAAAGGGAAGAAGGAGAGCCCAAGCAGAAAAGGCATACAAGGATTCATACTTCAAGACAATTCTAGCTCATGGTACTGTGACAGAAGGTGCAGTTGATTGAATGTTAATGATATTTTACATATTCCTTGAGGTCTGTGTACTTAGCTTTTAGAGATGCCATGTTGTGTTGGTCACATTTAGTTTTTTTCTGGATAACCCTCAGGGACTGGAAGTTCTTTTAGGCAAAAACAATGGAGTTTTAGACAACTACAGGAATTTGGGGCTGTAAGAGAAATACAAATTCTTGCAAGTGTTGGCAATATTGCATTATGGCTCCTCCAAAAATGTGTCCACCCTGATGAGGTGATAGACTTGAACTCAGTGATCTGTAGAAGGAGCTATGACAACCTTCCAGAGGGTTAGAGGTATAAAAGTAAACCTTTGCTTTTTTAAAACCCAAATATTTGCAGCACTAGTTTGATTTAGGACATCTGTAGAAATCTATCTAGAAAGATGCTGAGATGCTGATTCTCAGACCTTGTTCCTGCACTATAACATTGTGCTTGAAAACTGAGCTACTGACAAGCTGTAGACTAAGAAATAACTGTGTAGTTCTTAGGTAATATAATATGTTTTTCTATATAATGCTACATAATAGTAGGTTTCTAAATTTTTTAACCTGGCTAAACTCAGTAATTAAAAAAAGGGGTTCTGGTCTTTATTTTTTCCCATTCCACTTTAGAGTGTTCACAGAGGTTTTTTTTGTTTTTGAAAAAAAAAGCCCCCAGAATCCAAACAATTATGTCTGGTTGATTTTAGGGGTGGTGTGGAGAGTAGAGGAAGAGAGACAGAGGCAGCAATTGGTCCTGAAATACTTGTCCTTCCCTGAATGCAACTTAGATTGTGTTTTCAGTGGTAGTCCTTTCTTGACAAAGTTTTTTGTGTGTGTTTGTCCAATGTTTGCTCTCATGTCCTGAAGGGAAAAATAAAAATATTACTGAAATTTAACTGAATTAATTGAAAAACCTGGCTAGCCAGCATTTTTGAATGTATGTTTGCTATTTAGTTGACTGCCTGATATTTGGTATCTTGGGTTGTAATTTTGATCTCCTAAAGATGGTAGAGCTTGTTAGTCTTTTCAGGAAGGATCAAAACAAGTGTAGTGAAGCAAGAAAGACAGGGACAGTATTTAACTTGCAAAAGATACTTAGTACTGGATAAGCTTTCACATGCTGAGACAGACACAGGAGGAGCTAGCCAGTAAGAAGCAAATATTTGGTGGGGGAAGTTTTCACTTGGCACATTTACTTGTAGTAAATATTTAAATGCACAACCTTCTAGAATTAAACAAAATTTCTCTATTGTCTTTTACCAGTTTTGTCCCCTAAGTTATAATAATAGCAATAGTTCTAGTTATTATTCACTGATTTGCTTAATGAGAAGTAAGAGCTAAAACTTGTTCTGAATGGGTGGAGGGGATGAAGGCAACTGTGCCTGAAGGAATCAGTAAGATTCTTATGTGGGCATGATGGCCATGTTCACTGAGAAGGGAGGTGTAGTCTGCAGGATGTTCAACTCAGCTGCCTCAGCCCAGTAAAAGCTCATTCACTCTGCCTGCACACCATTTTCACCACTGAGGGATGTATACAATAGGCAGTTGTCATCTTTTATGTAGGACAGGTACAACAGATGTGAAGTATAAGATACATTGGAAAAACTCTATTTGAGGGAGTACCAACAGCCAGTGCCTTGTAACACTGGTAGACTGCAGGCACCAACTAGGGATGTGATGTAACTCCTACAATGCTGTAATTCTCTTTGGTTATTGTTTCTGTGGAAAAACTCAATGACTCAAGTACCAAATCCTGGTTCAAATGTAGACAGGTATGCTGGCATTTCATGCTCACTGAAATCCTCTGCAGTGTGCTTCTCTGTTGATGAGCTTTAGGTACAGCCTTGAGTTCTGAGTTAAGCTCATGCTGCAGCTGTGGCCTAGGGATATTACTGTTATGTGCAGTGAAGGACATCTAACCATTTCAGAATGTATTGATATATATTTATACTGATCTGGCTAACAAGCTCTGTGGATCATATTTCTCTCTTTTAGAATTCTGTTGAGAACAGGTATTAATTCCCTCCCTTTCATAATTTTGTAATAGTATTTCAAATATTCCAATTAGAACTTCATAGTGTTCTGACAATTAATGAACAGAATAATCTAAACACATTCAGATTTCTTTGATACAAGGTATCATCTGAGATACCTCATAGTTACTCCTGGTAGTTGTTGTATAGATATCGTTTGGAATAAAAGTTGCATTTCCTTGGATTAATTTTGGAGTTTCATGTTACTCTTTCTTCTCATGGTCTCATAGTTATGAGCCTCAGAAAAATAGCTGGTTTTCTGCATGAAAGCATTCACACAATTCATCAGGAATTATGTGAACACCTGTGAATTGCAGCTTTCATTTAAAAATAAACAAACAAGCAAGCAAACAAACAAAGAGTTTCTAACAATCCTAGAAACTGGTTGTAGAGAAAAAACATACAAGCCTAGGAGTCTGTACATTCAGGAAACAAATAAGAATAAATGTTTGATTTTTTTTGTTTATTTAATAGCATTATTTTAGAGACTAATTGCAGCATTTGTTTGAATATTGGACATTGGCAGAATGAAGACTCAAACTACAAACAGATTTGGAAAAGGCTTTATACAAAAAAAACCCTACAATTTTAATGCTGCAAAAATACTAAAATCCTGTTTCATACAGGAATAATAAGAATATTATTCAATTAAAGAATTGATCACTATGATTTTCAACTGGATTTATTCATTTGGACAACCTGCAATATATATTTCTTCATGTCTTATATATCTTCCCATAAATACAGATAAAGGCAAAATAATACATGCCAGACAATAAAAACAGTTATCTGAAGGCATATTTAAATTGATAAAGGAAAATAAATTTTTACATCTGATAAGATTAAAGAGTTCAAGCAATGCAGTTTTAGAAGCATAGTCTCAAGAGTGCACAATTTCAATATGACATAGAAAATATAGAAACAAAAATATGAAAAGTATGGAGAATATGAAGTCTAATCTTTGTAATAACTTTCTGAAGTAATAAGAAACTTGAGAGTATGGCTGACAAATGGGTATTGGACTAACAGACAGAAAGTGTGCATTCCATCAGAAGATGAACGGAAGTCCACAAAACATTTTTTTTTTTTTGATAGAGGAATATATGTTAAATGAGAAACATCCTAATATATCATTCCCAAAGTATAACCTCGAGTAATGGCTGAGGCTTGTCTTGCATGAATATATTTTGATGGCTAAAGTGGTTATTATGTACTTAGTAGCTGCTTAGAAAGTAAGCACAAAAGGACAGCTCATGAACACAATGTGCAGTGTACAGTGTGTTTCTTTTAGATGCATGTAGTCTGGCTTCCTATTGCTGAATTAAGAGTAAACCAGTGGTAGTGCTAAACACCTCAGTAAAGGAACCTCTTAGTTATAGATCAGCAAGACTGAGTGAATCTGAATTGTGGAAGAGATGACATTAAAAGGAGACTCTGGACCCTGATTAACTGTGTGTGGTGGGCAAGTGCTGCACAGGAGGTGAGATTCTGATGGATTTGAAGAGCCTCAGTCTGTGGAGTCTAAGTCCTGGCCAATCAGAGAAGCAGTCAGCCAGTTCCCTTCTGCTGACCTTCCTTTAGCCTCAGAAACTGCCCTTGGCTGGCTGTTTTGCAGGTACGCTTGCATATATTTATTTTATTTATTTATTTTATTACATACATTATGTGCTTAACACCCCAGGATATCAGTGCTTCTGGGGAAGAAGCATCCCCACTGTCAGGACTCCACTCTAAGCATGTTCATGGGTATGCTCAGCCATTGCAGAAAAGGCTGTTGTGCTGAAGGTTTCAAACCAGCCATTACTGGATATTGTGTGTTTCAGTTATTTAATTTGATTTTTTTGATTTCACAATTAATGTCCTCGTAACAGCTGTATGTAATGTATCCTATGACAATAAAGTCTCCAACTGTCCACTGAATATGATAAACCTGTGTTATTTCTGATGTAGGTCAGCCAAAGTTGGAGATTGCCAATGATAGGAACGACATCGCATTTCCTAATGTCTTACTGGAATCTACATTACGGTAATTTGAGCTTGGTACTTCTCATCCTGTCCATTGCTGAGACCAAGAACAGACTAGTTCTTTTCTGTAACAAACTGTAGTCTTGAAAATATTGTCATGCCCTTTCCTGCATTATGCAGCCTTTTCTGTCTTATGCAACACAACCCCATTCAACCCTTTTTTATAGGTCACTTTCCTCTAGAGTTGAGTCTTCTATTTTGACTGGCTTCTTTTGGATCCTTTCCAGTTACTTTTATCTCCCTTGAAACCAGGCACCCAAACCTGGATGTAAGATGTCTTACCAGTGACAAGTTAAACAGGAAAGTTACTTTAAGATCTTAGTAGACCACCTGCAAGAATTGATTATGTTGTCAACATTTGTTGTTGTGGTTTTGGGGATTTTTTAAAATAACACTGCATACCTGTGGCTTATTCATCTTAGATGACACAGAGACTTCCCTTTTCTTTCTTTCTTTTTTAAAACTTTACTACCTTGGTCAGCTGTTTCCCATTTTGTACATGGTGATTCTTCTCTTCATGTACAGAATCTTACACTTGTCTCAGGTCCTTAAAGGATTTCTCTAAAAGAAAAATACTGTAATTTTTTTTTTTTAATTCTAAACCTGTCCTGCAACATAGCTGCAGCCTTCATTACTCATCTTTTATGGAGATTTAATGAATGTATTCCTACTTCTGTCTCCAGGTTATCAGAGTATTCCAGCTGGTCCAGCTGTGATGAAGTTTAGAAGGCGCCTTGCTTTTAAAATGCTCTGAGGCAGCACAAATGCAGTATGTGGTCTAGACAAAAACATTACTGAAAAAGTTAATAGTTTGTAAGCAAATCTTTGTTTAATTTTGACTCATGAGACCATCTTGAGGCTATGCATTCTGAAGAAGGAAACTGGCCAAAACCAGTGGTTTTGCTGCTTCTTCCAGCACAAGCCTGGGTGCCTCTAATCTAAGAACAATTAAGCTGGAGATACAAAAAGACTCACAAGAGAATATTGAGTTGCAGTTTGGTAAAAGCTGTCTAATCTTGGAAAGTTTAAAGGTCAATATTTTTAAAAATTTACTTATCGATATAGACACTGGACTTCCAACACTTCAATAGAACCTCACCTGCAGTACTTTGTTGCTTTGTGCTTTGAGAAAACCAAGTTTATCAGCTATGTAAGACTGAGTACCTTAAAAACTTTGTCCATGGTTTTAAGTGGTTCAGGATTTCAGGTCTTGCAATTATTATCCATTTCTTGGAAACCGTATAGGGGTAAAGTTATTTGTGGTATATGTGATACTTAGATCTGTAAATAGAGATAGTTTAGTGTACCCAGCAAGAAAAAATGTTAGGCCTCTCCTTTCAAGCTCTTCTGATTTGCCTTAATGATCAGAAGGCTCTTTGGAAAAACACACAAAAATAATTTATTTAGATACGTTTTGATAAATCATCTTTCCTAAAAAAAATTGAATACACAGTCATTTTTCAGTCAGTCCAGGTTCTTTTGCTGTTTACTATGGTCCTCTATGTGTTTTCATATAATTGTCTCTTTCCTCTTTCTTCTTGTGGTAAAAAAGACCCAAAATAGCTTTGCTGGAGGAATAAAAAGCATTTCCTCACAGAATGAAGAGATAGCTAATCTGGTTAAATTCAACCATCTTGTGGGACTTACACTTAAAAAAATTACAGAAATGCTCCACGTTTGGCTTTTAATATCTATGATTTTTTAAGAAGGCTGGTTTGGCTATTTCATACTCACCATAGCTCTCTGAAAGTTGAGATTGCTCCTGAGGATAGCCAAAGTCCAGCACTGGGGACAGGTGATGGATCTTTGAAAGCAGCTGCATGTGTGCTGCATGCTGTGCATGCTAGTTCTCCTTTTACTCTTGATTCTTTGTGTTGCTTCTGGGAGCAAATTTTGGGATTTTTACAGTTGCCTCCTCTCTTTTGAGTTATCTATCACTGCTATTTGTTGGCCAGGAGACCTTCCCCATATTTCTTTATTTTCTTTTTTCCTTTCCTTCCATGTGTTGTGCCTTCCAAAATCCTTAAATTCAGGCTGCCTAGCCCTGAAGCCATTTCTATTTTTACTCTAATTTCTCTTCTACCAGCTCAAACATCACTGTTAGTTTGTCTTAAGTCTTCAGTTTTTCCCTTCAGGAAACTATCGTGTTGCTCTCACTTTTCCTGAATACTAAGAAAAAAGAAATCTAGTCTATAAATGTATATGATCCAAAACTCTTTGTCATGGACCAGCCATCTTCCTTCATTAATCTCTTGCTCTTCATGTATTTAAGTTCCTATTTTAATTATTCAATTTTATGTGTTTTTCCATTATATTTTGTAGATTTTCTTGTGAACAAAATATTTCTTCTTATTTCTTTTTTTTTTTTTGTCTTTGTACAGACATATTTTTCTATACAAAGAAAAATTTAATTAATTTTTTGGTTTTCATACCATGTTTCTGTTTATTTAGTGATACCCACTTGGGGTGGGTATCACTAAATAACATAAGGTGGCTTCTGAAGAGTTCTAATTTCTTTACTGTATCCATTTACTTTAAATTAAACACATGTATATTTCTAGAAAGTTAGTGCCATTTTTATAGCTCTGTCACAGTATGAAGTTTAGTCTGCTGTCTTCTGTTGACACTATCTTTCATATTAGCTCTTGTCCATTTCTCATCCTCCATAGAATAATTGTATTTAGATTACTTTGCTACATGTGATTTAATGAACCAATCCGATTACTTCTCTTTATCCTGAAGTTTTTTTATATATCAGCTAAAGTGTAAAGGAACTTCAACTTTTTTTTTAAACTAATCTGTTTCCTGTGATCAAAAGCACAAATGAAACTCTTAGCAACATTATCAGAAATTTCAACTGAAAAGAAAACCAGCAGTCTTATTCTTTGGAAAGTCCAGGGCAAAGTAACAAGAGGAAAAAATACAGGTCATATGGGCCGAATGTTTTTGGAGCCATGCTGTGGCAAAAAATTTGGCCTGAATTGACTTGTTCTTGGCTATGTCTCCAGCTGTATGTCTTTTTATGAGGGCTGAATACTGATTGTTGAATTAAGTGGTAAAACTGAGAAATCAAGGTTCCAACACCACAGAATACACAGTAGGAGTTTCCACATTGACCTAGTTCTCACTCTCATTAGGTCTAGAGACCACAGTCACTCCACTGCATTTCCTTCACAAGTGTATTCTTTTAAGAAGGAGCCAGTCTCCTTTACTGTCTCTACACTCTGATATGACTTTATTTAATACTCCCAAATCCCTCTTCATTGACTTATGCAGCCTTTCCTCATTTCAAGCTCTGTAGCTACACTGCTGCTTCTGCTTATTTTTATGGAACTACAGTAGATTCAGCTGTGGTAGGATATTTCTGCTAGCTGAAGCTTTTATGAAACAATAGAGAGTGGTTGCATTAAAATGTCTGAGCAGGTTTTCACTGTAGAAGTAATCAAAATTACTTGCTAGGAGTGAGAACAAACACGAACATGCTGAAAAAATAGTCATGGTTGACGTTTGCTGTAGATTGACATCAGTAGACTAACTAACATGTTTTCCATTTGATATGATTAATTTAAACTGAATTCTGAACCACCTTTAACGCATCCCTAATAATATATTTTACCAGTTTAAACCTGGATTGGGTGTAAAGTTTCTGGTATACTTTCTTGGAAAAATTTCCTTCTTCTGTCCTCATGTCAACTGCTTATTGAGGAGACTTCATATGCAAAACAAGAAATTTATATGCAATGTGACATGGTTTGAGTTTTACTAAGTAGCCTGTCTACATTTTTTTCTCCGTGTAAGGAATATATCCTTCTTTGAAGCACCAGGTCTCTCTGCTTCTTACCTATGTTCTTAGACTGCTTTTCCAAGGATTTAACAGTATCTTTTTGGAAACCTCAGAATAAATAAAAATCAGATTGAAATTCCCTTTGATACAAGAAGGCCCTATTCCTAATGAAGTCTGAGTGAGTTATGTCAGTTTACTCAAAGATTGAATTTCAGCCTCACTGTTTTGTTGGGTCACTGTTACACTGTACTTTATTTTATATTTGCAACAGCAAAGGCCTGGATTTGGAGAGGTAAAAAAGCTCCATGATGAGATGTTACTAAGCATGTGGTTTTTTCAACAGCAGATACTTTGGAAATTTCCATGCAATGTAGAGTTTTTATATGAAGATTGGTTAGTATAGATCATTAATTTGTTTGGTTTTCAGTGATAATTTCATTTGATCAATCCTGATTCTTGATCTTTCTCACAATATTTACAAGAAAATTTAAACACAATAAAGGGTTTTTCCAACCATCTGGCATCCTCTGAAATAAGAAAACCTGGCCCTGGAGAAAAAGCAAATGAATAATGTAGGAGCAACTAGTTAGCAGAGCATTTGCATTGTATTTTTCTAACAGAATGCACTAACCTGTAGTTTTATGAAAGTGTAGAAAGTTACTTTCTAGAGATAATATTTTCCATGAACTGTAGAGGAAGAATTTATTTCAATGTAGAGAATACTTCCTACAAAACTGGAAAAACACCCATTTCATTTTTTGTTTAGGGTACTCGATTGTAATGTTCAAAGTGAACACAAAGAAAACCTTCACTTTGATCTGAATGCTGTACTATGAGTATTAATATGAAGATGTTTTTCCTCAGAAGCTGCATTAATCTTCTGTAGTCATGTTTCTCTTGTATCAGACAAGGGTTTGAGGGTAACAGTGGCTGTTTGCTTCACTGCTAATATCAGATAGGCAAATATTTATCAGTTTCTTCCCTCTTGGAATGCTTTGCTGAATATGTGCATCTTTGGCAAGGCTGACTTCCCAAGCAATGAAACTAATCTTCATATAAGACTTGCATAATTATCACACTGTCATCTCTGTTGAATGGTAGCCAATAATTGCTTTGCATTAATCAATCTTTTTTTCCACGTTTCTCACCAAGGCTTAGCAGAATCTGGTGAGACCATATATCCCTTATGAAGTTTCTCATGAATGCTTGTGCTTGTGAAGTACTTTAGACTTGAAGGATTTTCTAGGAAGTAACATGGTCTGAGCAATGAACTCCGTGTATGTGAGAGAAAGAGAGAGAATGGAGAAAGATCTAAGAAAGGGATGTGAAATATGAAATCTTTGGAGCTTTTTTTGAACCTGCCAACTTAAAGGAGATGTTTTACTTTCAAGGCTTGCAAATTCTCAAAGATCACCTGTGCTGAGTTTCACAGTGCTCATTCTGTTGACGAAATCTTCTTTTAATGAATTGGCATGAAATAATAATCTAATTTGGCAAGCAGTGGTGATGGTAGGTGCAGTGAGGAAACAGAAATCAGGCCTTGGGGAGAAGATGGGGAAGGGACATGAGAATTCTAAATCTGATTACCAGTTACTTTGAAA
Source organism: Vidua chalybeata (assembly GCF_026979565.1). NCBI lineage: Eukaryota > Metazoa > Chordata > Aves > Passeriformes > Viduidae > Vidua > Vidua chalybeata. The sequence continues at coordinate 33,459,774 of NC_071533.1, read as the reverse complement.
ATTTTAGCTGATGAAGTCTAAGCAAATGTCTACCTTGACTTCATCAAGGCTTTTGATACTGTCTCATACAATGTCCTCATAGACAAACTCAGGAAGCATAGCCTGGATGAGTGGACAGTGAAATGGATTGAGAACTGGCTGACCCCAGAGAGTCACTATCAGTGACACACGTTCTGGTTGGAGGACTGACACTTGTGGTGTCCCCCATGATTCAATATTGGAGTTGTTTAAATTATTCACCAATGGCTTGGATGAAGGGGCAGATTCCTCCTCAGCAAGTTTGCTGGTGACACCAAGCTGGGAGGAGCAGCCAATACCCCAGAGTGCCATGCAGCCCTTCAGAAGGGCCTCGACAGGCTGGAGAGATGGGCAGAGAGGAAATTCAGTGAAGGCAGGTGCAGGGTCCTGCACCTGGGGAGGAGTAACCCCATGCACCAGCACAGGCTGGGGATTGACCTGCTGGAAAGCAGCTGTACAGGGAAGGACCTGGTGGACAACAAACTGTCCATGAGCCAGCAGTGTGCCCATGTGGATGAGAAGGCCAATGGTGTCCTGGGGTGCATTAGGAAGAACATTGCCAGCAGGCTGAGGGAGGTGATCCTGCCCCTCTTAGTACTGGTGAGGCCACATCAGGAGTGCTGTGCCCAGTTCTGAGCTCCTCAGGGCAGGAGAGACATGGAGCTCCTGGAGCAGGTCCAGTGGAGGGCAGTAAAGATGAGTGAGGGATTGGAGCATCTCTCTTGTGAGGAAAGGCTGAGGGAGCTGGGCCTGTTCAGCCTGGAGAAGAGACAGCTGAGAGGGGAACTCATCAATGTCTGTAAGCATCTGAAGTGAGGGTGTCAGAGGATGGAGCCAAGCTCATAATGTGTATAGGAATGATGACATTTGCTTTGGCAGCAACTACCTTACTTGCTTAGTAATTTAAGCTTGTTCAAAAATGGGCATTTTAATATAGCCAAACGACAGGTAACATACCAGATTAGTGGTTGTGCTTACAGGCCAGCAGTTACCTAAACAACGTTGGTGTTGAAGATACAGCTGAGCATAACTTGCCACACTAGGGCAGTGACTAAGAGATCTAACAGTGCTTGGATTTATGTGCTCTTTAATGTTAGATAGGACAAAATGACATATATATTGCATTTGCTTTAAGCATCTGTGATGTTACCAGAACTAGGTGCCAATCTGAAGCCCAAGTATTGTTACAGGCTGATGTTTAATTCAGAAGGATTCAGAGGAGTTTCAGTAATTCTTAGAAAACCTGCCTCCCATCTAGAAACTGGTTTTTAGGGTTGTACTTAAGATCAACTACTGTCTGTATGAGACAAGAAAGTAATGGGATCCAGATGAGCATGTACACAGTAAAAATAAGGGGGAGGTGGGTGTGGGAAGAACCACTGTTGTGACCTGTTCATTCTTAGTCACCTATTACTAGAGGGTCCATGCCAGGCCAGCTCAACTATCCAGATTTGCAAATATTTTTAGTGGCTCATGAGACTGTTGTGCTTGCCTATCAGTAAGACAGAGTTAGCTTGACTAATCATAGCTAAAAGGAATGAATTATTTTGTCTTGATACTGTCCATAATTTTACTTTAGAATCTTAATATTTTAAATAATTTCTTCCTTTTTAATATTTTTGTTGTTGTTGTTGTGGTTGGTTGGTTTGGGTTATGTCATTTTTTCCTTTTTTTTTTTTTTTTTTTTTTTTTTTGTGTGTGTGTGTGTGTAGGGCACCAATGCCTCTGCTCTGGAAAAAGACATTGGCCCAGAGCAGTTTCCAATCAATGAACACTACTTTGGATTGGTCAATGTAAGTTCCATTTTGATGTTACTTGAAATTTGCCTTATTCCTTGGTTTTGTTTTGTTTTTCACCCTGCACTTACTAATCTTATTCTAATGCAGGATTGTCTTTTATTATTAAGTGCTGCTCATGTTGCTATTTTAGACAAAGTGGGTTGCAAAACTCTATCAGATGTTTGAAGATGGGTTCATACACCCCCAGAGAGAACAGTTCTATGAATATTTCCAGGGATTAGAACATACACTTAAATAAAATTAATAGTCTATTTTAGGTGTGAAATAGGACGGAGGAAGTGATGAAAGTATGTACAAGTTTAGGTACAGCATTCTACATCGGCGACTCTTAGAAGGAGCTTTTTTATTTGACCAAGGAGAAAATGAGTGAGAAGAATGTTTGAATCACTTGTTTGTTCCCTGATATATGATATAGGTATAGTAATTTTTGCATTGAAAACATTAGTCATTCTGCTACTGAGCAGTAAGATAGAGCCCAGATATGGAAATAAACTTAATGAAATCCACTGCAATAAATATTTTTCTTACAAGTGGAAACCTTTACTTTGTATCCTAGTTAATTTAGGACACCATAGTGTTTTTTCATGAAGTGTCATGGTGGGTGTGGAAATCTATTTCTACTGCAATTACATGGCAAAATGGCTGGTTTGTGACAGTGACAGGAGTCAGAATTTGGATGAACAGCTAGTTTTGTTGTGATGCACAGGGATTAAGCTTGTTTTTAATTTTGCATGGCAGTTTGGGAACACCTGCTACTGTAACTCTGTGCTGCAGGCATTGTATTTTTGCCGGCCATTTCGGGAAAATGTATTATCATACAAGGCCCAACAGAAAAAGAAGGAAAACCTCTTGACTTGCCTGGCAGATCTTTTCCACAGTATTGCTACTCAGAAGAAAAAAGTTGGAGTTATTCCACCAAAGAAGTTTATATCAAGGTTACGAAAAGAGAATGGTAAGTGTAAAACCGAAGTTCTCTGAGGTATTCATGCATTGATCAAAAAAGTATAAATACATATTAAGCAATGTGATCATATTAATCAGAAACACGGGTTAGATTTGTAAATTGCTTTTATTATTTTGTGGGGTGTATTATTATTTTAGTATCTGTGTATGTGATATTATGCTTGAAATAACCATAGCAGATTTCATAGGCTCCCAGAGGTGTGTGAATTAGTGATGTTTGCACAACATGGTGGGGCAGACCTTACTGTAGGGTGAGCTAGGGCTGGGAATAGGGTGAAACTGCTGTAATTAAATTTTTTTTTTTGGAGTATGGCAGAGAGAAATATTGAGGGCAGATGGCAGTATAGAAACTGTGTGACCTAGGAAGGCTGCAGGCACCACCAGCTCCAGAACACCCTGGAGGATAAGGAGCCGGGTACACGTAAGGTGGTCTATCAACTACAATCAGCTGCTGCTCTGGTTCTTGGAAGTGGTGGACACAGTCTTACTTGGTGAAGCATCAGACCCCTTTTGACCATTAAGTTGGCAACAGCATAGACCTAATCTTGTAGTAGTTCTGTCTAAGGGATATGAGCCTGTCACAGCTCCATTTTGGCCTGGATTCATCTCAGTGTGGATGGTATGCTTAGAAACAGAGAGGCTTTGAATGAAGAGACAGAGTATGAGTCAAACACCTGGAAGAAATTGCTTCCTAGTGACAGCATATAAATGAGCAGACTGTTCATTTCAGAGCAGACATTTGAAATCATGAAAAAGTTAACTCTGAGTCATCTAGTGATAAATGCCCCCACACTATTGGGGATCACGTAAAGACTGGATCTCATGTTTTCAGCTTTTTTAAATTAGTGCCAGAGTCAGTGTGTATTACCCTGCTTATATGTCCAGGCTAGACACTACAAAGCCAACGGTTCTGTGCAATGTTTTCTGAGGAAATCCATGTGAAGTTTTTCAGGAACAGGGGGATAAAAATACACATTTCTGGGAACACGCATACTTTTTTCTTTGACATGGTGGGCGAGTTAAGCCTTTACTGGAGAAGTCTGTACTAAATCACCACTGGGATATTTTCCCCTCTTACTGCAAGCAATTTGTATTGAACAGGACAAGTCTTTTCTCACCAGACTTGTGTGTGAAAAATGAACTTTGTTAGGTAGTGTTATTATTACTACTTGAAGTGAGTTAACCTTGACTGGCTGCCAGGTGCCCACCAAGCTGGTCTCTCACTCCTCCTCTCAGCAGGGCAGAGGGAGAAGATAAGAGGAAAAAATCTCATGAGTTGAGATCAAAGTAGTTTAATTAAAAAAAAAAACAAAAAAAACCCAAAAAACCCCAAAAAAATACATGCAAAAACAAAGAAAACCAAAGGAGATTTATTCTCTACCTCCCATCAACAGATGATTTCCAGGTACTATCTGGGATGTAGGGCCTTGACATGTGTAGAAGTTTGTTTGGAAGAGATATATCTTAATAATGAAAACCCACACATCTTTCTCTTAGATTTTAGTGATGAACATGAAGTCACATGGCATAAAATATGACTTTGGCCATTTTGGGTCAGCTGCCTCACCTATGTCCCCTTCCCAACCTCTTTCACACCCAGTCTACCAGACTTTGGGAGGATGAGGTTGGAGAGACAGCCTTGATGCTGTGTGAGTGCTGAAACACTGGTACATCACCACCACCATTTTAGGCACACCTACAAAGCACAACACCCTGTGGGCTACTGTGAGGAAAGGTAACTCCATCCCAGTCATAGTACACAAGTATGTGTCAGCATCCAATAGCCTCAATTTTCTCAGCTATGTGGCTTACTGTCAAAACTCTGTGAAGTTCCTGAATGTCTGAGGGACTTGGAATATGGGAATGGAAGTTAGTGCTGACTAAAGTTAGGCAGTGAGTGTCTAGTGTAAGGAAATAATTTAGGATGAGTCACTTTCTTGCTTTCTTCATTGATTGTAATGGGAGCCTACACAACCAGCTCCAATGAGTGTAACTTTCTAGACAGCTAAAGTTAGGTGAGATGAAGCTCTCCCCCAGAGTAACTTCACTGAAGCCAGGGTGACTGGCTGCAAAACTGTTCTTTGGAATGACTCAAAATACTTTGCTGAGCAAGGATAAGTATAAGTATTTGGGAAAAAAAATAATTTTCTGTCTTGGAGGAAAGGATATTCAGCTGTACAAATCTTGACTCTCTTCTTCACAGATCTCTTTGACAACTACATGCAGCAGGATGCACATGAGTTTTTAAATTACCTGCTCAACACCATTGCAGACATTTTGCAGGAGGAGAAGAAACAGGAAAAGCAAAATGGGAAACTGAAAAATGGCAACATGAATGAAGCCGAAGAGAACAATAAACAAGAACTGACCTGGGTGCATGAGATTTTTCAGGGAACACTGACTAACGAAACTAGATGTTTGAACTGTGAAACCGTAAGCATTGGGATAGATTTTTTTTTTTTGGTTGTTACCCATTAATAGATAGATACATTTTGTATATATAAATATATGAATCTTTTCAGACATCTGAGAATTGTGGATATTCCTGTAGAATTTACTTCTTGAAGTGAGTATATTCTTTTCTAAAAATTTATTTTTCTAAGCATTACTTGGCTAATCTCTGCCAAGTTTTGCTGTCCTAATACATATGTCTACAGTTAAAATCCTTGCTGGTAAATCAATACCTTTCCTTATCACTGTTACTTTGAGAGATGATATTCACATCATATTCATATAATAAGTGAAATGTTAAGATGATTTGTGTTAATTCCATCTTAAGAGTCTGACAGGTATACAGAGGGTTCGTTATTAACAAACTGTTTTCTTTTATCTCCCTAATGATTTCTAGAGGATGATGTCAGTTTGAAATGTCTTATGCTTGAGCTATAAGTAAAAATTAATTTTTGTTGGGAATCCTGATTGCATGTCTCCTGTTGATTACTGTCTTTTTCAAATACATGCTTCTATTGAAAGAGAAAATAAATAATTTTTTAAAATTGTTCCTGTGAGGTTGCATGAAAGAGTAACAGACAGGAAAAAAAATCTTTGGGAAGAGCAGTGACACTGACCTTCCACAAAGGTTGGAATTAACATCACCTAACCTTTGCTTGGTGAGGCAAAGTTGATAGGCATCAAGGATGAACTAGTTATCTCAACTCCTGCAGATGATGGAGATTGTGAAGGAGCTTTTGCAGGAAACTCTCTCCATCTGTCTCTAGGCTGTTTCATGAAACAAAGTTTTTAGCAGTATCTGGTGTTTTGTTCCATACAGCTTGTCTTGGCTTCCTGGTGTTGCAATTGTTGGTGCAGCAATGCTGAGAACTGGGCCAACAAACTGATCTGGCCTAAGAATGATGTACTTTTACTAAGATCAGTGCTGCTACTATGGGCTTCCTCAAAGAAAACACAACTTTAGATTAGCTGCATTAAGATGGGAGAAGGTGCCCAGACAAGGTATCTTCAGACAGCAAGCTGAGGTTTAGACAGCTGAAGCTTGGTGAGATAAACTCTACCCATGTCCTACCAGATGTGTAAAAGAACAAAGTCTGATATTTCTAATAATAAAGAATAGTTCTATATTCCAAGAAAATACATGTGGCTCTTCCAGGAGCTTGGTCAGAGGAGGATGGTGAGGAGAAGAGATACAATGATAGTCAACATAAGGTGTTGGAGCAAGTTTGGAACAAGCTTGTATAAGTGAACACATGAGAGAGATACTGAAAATTAGCTATTTAATCTATTTCAATTATAAAACCTTGGGTAATAGCAAGTTAAAATAAGTGAAAAGATAGAATTATTTTTTAACTGACAAGCTTCTCTAAATAGTTGTGGCCTAATTCTAAATCAATATCTAATGTTTACTCGGAGAAACTGTTGTGAAGTGAGGATGTGTCCTTGGGTAACAGCATAACTGCACAATTCCATACTTGTAATTCAAAGTGAGGAAACTTTATGGAAAATGTAGCTTGTCTGTAGCTTTCTCTGAGTACAGAAATGCTGTATACTACTCAGGATATTTTTCCAGTGTGTTTTCCTTGGATTAATGTGACTTGAATCTTAGGAAAATAGCAAAACAGATTAAAAGTTATTCTTTTGCTAAAATATTCGTAAGTAGTCCATGAAGAATCATTCAGATTTCAGCAGTTCTTATTCTCACTTACAAAGAGTATAGTTTGAATTTGGTTTTCCAGCTGCCTTTAGTTTTAATCTGTATTATTCTAGAACTAAGTAGCTCATATTCCCTTCCAGGAAATATTTGATATTCAGAAATCAATAACAGAATTCCTAGCTTCTTTAAGGCATTCAGATGAAGCACTATGCCTGCCAAGGACTTTTTCAAGTGTTTAAGTTCTCATGATACTCAGTATGTCTGACAGAAGTCTAGTTCCAGCTGTAGACACACAATGTTCTCTGAAGCTTTGTTGCTTTATCTTTCAAATTTTAGCTGCATATTTATACTGCAGTCAGTTGCTGCTGTTTTTGTGGTTTCCTGTCCTCTGTGGGTCAAGTCATGTCTCAGGGAGGATTTTTGTTTGAAAAACTGTTGTTCATTTCAGTTTGGTATGCATTTTTCCTCTGTATATCTTTGAAAATATCAAAATTAATCCAGCCAAAGGTGTTTCTCTGCATTCAGGTCTGATATGGGCTGCATTCACCAAGCTTATAGGATCCCTGACATAACACAAATATGAGCTCAAGGTGGTACATAGCTATTACATCCACAGCATTGCAAAAATCTGAGCATGAGGGACTTCTGCCAGAACAATGGATCCTCACAGAAGTTCTTGATTTGGACTTCACTATTTTCCCATCTGATTTAGTTATTCTAAGGAAACACAGTAGGAGGCAAAAACATGGGGTGTTCATGCAACATTTTATAAGAATATTGTTATGAATATGACTGAATTCACATGCAGTAAGTAATTCTGCAATCTTTTGACTCAGTTGAAGTATTACAAGAATTAGCCATTTGGATTATTTTTTTTGATAATATTACTTCAACTTTGAGATTATACACTCTTAGTGAAAAATAATTTTCAATGCAAAAATCAGGATCTCTCATTCTGAAAATATTCGGACTTAAATTTTTTAGATAAAAACTCTTCCGTATAATTTTTCTCCTCTTGTTCTGTCTAAAAAACGATTGGCAACACTAAAGTGATTTTGCAAAATATTATCACTGAGCCATTTTAACCTTTAATATTCTAAATTTTTAATCAAAATATTGACCAGGAACAATATCCAATGGGGAAATGTAGCTGTGTCAACCAGAAGTATAAACCCACACTTTTCAATACTCACTAGAGAGAAAGGATAACATGGTATAGTATGACTTTTGTGACAGAAATATATTTGGAAATTATCTTCATTGCATCCTTAATAGTGGAAATAATTATGTAAGAATAAAATGTGAATGCATATTGTAATATGTTATACAAAGGGTAAACAACTTTCTGATAATGAAAGAAAGTAGACTGTGTTACATAACAAGGAAACATACATAATCTCTGATAATATAGGGGGAGATGGTTCACCTTTACTGAACAGTAGGCTGTCATTAATAACCCACGGTTGGTGGGATTGGATAAGTGGAATAGACAGAAGTTAAATTATATGAAAGCTGCATTGGTAGAATTACTAATAAATACACACTGAACATTAGTCACACTGAACTAAAAAATATTAAAGCATTGAAATGAATTATTTTTATGTAAGAGCAATTTCTACAGAAAACAAAACTTTAGCATTTGCTAAAGATAGAAACACCACTTAGATATATGGTATCTCTGTTTTACATGTATGTTTTTTGCAACAGGTTAGTAGCAAAGATGAAGATTTTCTTGACCTTTCTGTTGACGTGGAGCAGAACACATCGATTACACACTGTCTAAGGTAAACCAATGCATCTTTTCGGCAGTTAGTTCTAACTGCTAGATTTTTCAGGTCTAGTAGGTATAGAAAAGTAGAAAAACATTTAGATTTGAGCTTACCCTAAGCAGGAGAAAAAGACTTTAAACTGGATGTTTCCTCTAATTACAAAATATACATTAATGTACTTTGCTTTACTCACTTTCTCTTTCAATGTATGTATTTGAAAGAGGAAAAGAAATCAACTTCCAGGGAAAATAATTGATTGTGTTGTTGTCTGGAAGAATTGCTGCAGAATAATAATTGTCTTCAAAGAGATTTTAATGTGCTTATCTTTAAGCTTCTACACAAGTGCTTTGCTGATTAGGATTTATATGCATATTAAAAGTTAAGTGCGTGTTTTGCAGAATGAGTGCTAGAGTCTGTAGAGGGCAAAATATTTCAAAAGTCTATTTTATTATCAGAAATTCCTTATTCTGTGCCTCATCCTAAAATTATGTGAAGTCTTTTATTCTAAATTTCTGTTCTGCTCCTAGTATATTCTTAACTTAAACATTCTAGACATCAAAAAAATTTTCAGTCTTACATGGGTGATTATTCTGAGATATTTAAAATGTCACGAGTTTTGACATTAATACAATAAACCACTACCTATATTTAAGACAATATATTGCTGTTCTAAGTTAATGATTATCAATTGGTCAAACTCCTTCAAATGTCAAAATTGCTATCAAGGTTGAAATTGCATTATTCAGTTATTCTGGACTGCCTAGGAGGGGTTTCCTGGTGTGTCATCCCAAGGTGAGAGTTACAGAAAGAGAAAGAATGTGAGGTACTAACTATTTCCTGGATCAGAAAGCAGTGACTTCTCTGTGAATATGACAACTGTACTAAGTAGCTTCTGTCATAATTTGAAGTTCCTTCCTTCTGAGTTTCTGTTCAGTCTCCCACAGGATATTGTAGCAGTCCTTAGCCCTCAAGTAGTTCCAGACTGCATTAATTAGCCTCCCTGTAATAGGTGAGCAAAACAAAGAGAGGCTTTGGAAAGCAGTACATTCTCTTTTCCCCCTGTAGTCTCTTTTCCTCTTTATAATAACCAGTAGTTGAATCTTTATTGGTATTACAGGCTTTTGTTTGCACACTTTTGAGTACTCATTATAGCCACTATGCTGAACTTGCCAGTATTACTATTCCCTATGGTGTTCAAAGTCAGTTTGAAATCCCACTGAGCTGCAAGAGTGCTGCAGTGCCTTTGTAGACCCTTTCTAATCTGAGTTGTTATTTGGTTCTGTGGTACTGGAGACTGAGCTCTGACATTTTCTTACAGCTGAGTCTGGTAAACATGTTAAAAACTGCTGTTGTATAGATGTTACCATCTGTCCTTCAGCTTTCTCCAGTTTTTTATTTACATTCTTGATCTTTCATATTCTTGGAAATGTTTTCATAGGAATGGCCATTTTATGTAAAGGCAAAGTAAGTACTTCAGTAAAAATACCAATAGCATTTATTGTACTTAACAGACGGTGGCTGTAGCTTAAGGCATGGAAGGACTGCGTCTGCACAACTGCAACCAACAAGTGAATGGTGGAGTTGAAAGTGACCCCAAAGAGGTTATCCCCTACCTTCATGTCAGAGAGGATGCTTATCCAACATGTTCCAGAAGATCTTTTTAGCAGTATTACCTTGATTGTCTATCCCAGTCCTTCCTGTTCTTTAGTACTAATAAGTTTTCCCTACTGTATAATATGAATCTTTGGTGTTTCAGTTCAAGCCTATTTCTACTTGCCCTGTGTACTCTAGACATAAGTCAGAGGTTGCCCCCATTCCCTTTTGCAGTAGCCTTTTGCACACAAGAATGTAATCACTTTTTAAAAAAATTTAAACAGCCTAAGGTCATTCAACTTCTCCTTCTCAGGCTATCTTCTCTGGATCTCTACACGTTCATTACTCTTCCGCCTTCTCTCCATTGGACCTCTCTCTTGAACTCTGTCTTTCTTGAAGTGCTGCTGTCTAGAACAGGACATAATATTTCAAGAGAGATCTATACAATCCTGAGAAGAATGAATGCCCTAAGTATCTTTGTGCATTCCAGTGTAGTGCCTTTACTCCAACAGCATGACATGCATTTTGAAGTTTACCCATTGCTCCTTTTGGAAATAAAGGAAAGCAAAATCCTGATTTTTCTTTTCTTGGGGTGGGAGGTACAGGCCACTATTTACAGATTGAACAGGAGGAAAGTTATCACCTCTCATCTATTCTATTGTGTTTTACATTAGCAACATTTCTACCTCTGTTTAGAAAACATATATTCAGTTAGAATATGGGTTTCCTCTCATTGCTGTCTGGTATTATGCATTATTACACAAAATGTAACTGGTTTTGTGGTTTCTTTCAATGGGAACATCCAAGTTATTACTCTTTTTGGAATCTTTGCTGTTTCCTTTTTTTTAAACAACTGCTTTGATATGTCTTAATAGCTTTAAGGGCTGCTGCATTTAAAAGGTAAAATACAGAAAAGCTGTGCAAGATAACATTTAAGTATAGTGAATCTCTTTACCACTACAGATGAATGTTCTTTTATTTTTGTAGTTTTTCAAAATGTAAAATGTTCTTGTGTGCTCAAGATGTCCAAAGAACAGAAAGAATACAAGCCTCTGGCATAGTCTAAACCCACAGCATAGACAGCTGGGCCTGAAGCAATAAAAGTCTTATAACAAATATAGTATATATCCATTGGTTTTATTTCCACTTGGAGGTGCAATATTTATCAGTCAGTTTGATCCTGACTTGTGTAATAATTTATATTACACTAATAATTGTCTCATCTCTTAAAACACAAAAATAATACTGTTTATTCATATAAGCAATAGAAAGCAGCTTTCACACTGTAGCAGAGAGGCTGTAGAAGCACAAGGTCAATGATAAGTTAGAACATCTTGAGCAGGTATATTAAAAAATTTCTTTTTCTTGCTAAAATAACATATAAGCAGAATACAGATTGGACTGTTAATGGGATAGGAGAGAGTTAGACATATCTTGAAACTAGCTTTGCAGGCCTAGAGAAGAGTTCTGCAAGGCTGGGGCTCTTGCACATGCAGACTTTGTGGACTGCAGTCAGTTATCTGTTGTTTTTAACCATTCAACATCTGTTAGAGGTGCCATGCTGATAATTCTTGATTGCTGAAAGAGTTACTGAAGTTGAAATTATTTCAATTCCTAACCATTTTTCAGTGAAACATTTTTTTCTAATACTACCAAGAATGGATACCATAATGCTACTAATAAATAAATAAATACTACTACTAATAATAAATCATACTAATAATCGATATTAAAAGCATCAGAATAACTAGTATATTTTAAAAGGAACTCAGAAACTCTTTGAGTTTAATTAACTTTCATAGGAAACTTGGAATACAACAAACCAGTATCTATCAAATTTCTACCATCTGCATGTTTCTTCACGTTAGAAAAACATTTTTCTGTGCTTCACTTTGAGATGGGAAGAAAACTAATAGATTCCCCAAATTTATTTGCTTTTTTAAATTGAGACTGTAGGCTTTGAAAATAAATATCAGACTCTTTCTCTAACAGCCAACCTAAAACTTTCACAGGCACATTCTACTGAGTCTTATATTCCCTGCACATATAACTCATCTTTAATATTTTCTAAAGTTTCAGCTCTTCACTTACATTTCCCTGAAAGGTTACCATGCTTTTCAGAGGAATTGGCTGAATTAAATTAATTTTATGTTTAAATTCAAATGTGAAATCACATATTGAGATCAGTGTTTACCACTGAAGCAAATCCTTCCCAGTAAAAATGTTTTGTTTTCTTTTAGAGAAAAAATAATACTTATGATCAAAGTTTAGCTGTAACTTATCTTTCAAAATATGTATTTTTTTCCTAAATTTCAGCACTTTCTCCTCAATGTTAAGGTCTTATAAAGAAAATAAATCAATAAAAGTATTCTCAGTTGTTAAAAATATTATGTAGCCATATGAAGTGCTTATTTGTCATGCTCTGTCAACCTTAAACTTTTATGAAGTTATGTCATTAATTTCTAATATCTATGCCCTAGCAAACAATGTAGTCTTCATCTCTCCCACCTACCCCTATAGTGATGATGTGAAGAAGGAATAATCATCCAGAATCCTCCCTTTGCCTTGTAAGACAATTCTGGTGCTGCCTACTGTGAGAGCAGGCTGAAGTTGCAGACAGTGTGGATTCAGGCTCCATGAATGTGAATTGCAGTGGTAGAAGGGAATTTATTTGGGTCTGAATTTGCCTGGAGTTCAGAAGCCTGTCAGGTACAAGGTAGGGACACTCAATAAGACAGTTCTGGAATTCTGATATAGCTATTTAAGGCCCGAAGTCACAGGAAAACCCATGTGTTTAAAGTGGAAGATTGGTGCTTATACCTGAATTCACAGTTCTCAAAACACCTGTGCAGCTGCAATGTAACACAAGAGGTGACAAAAATAATTACTGTTAGTTTTTTTTAAAGTTAAGTGGTGTTAGGTACCTAAAATCCTGCTCCAAAGCGTATCAATGCTGTGACTTCCAGCAAATCTTTTCTGTGAACTGAGAGATGCTGTCCTTCCAGCATAAAGGCAGCCTTCCACTGCCTTTATCACTTTAAAAGCTCAATCCAGAAATACCTCTGAGTATATTTACTTGATCAGTTTTTACAAAATTTTCTAGAAAATGAAAAAGTATAATCTAAAAACTTCTGGATGGCTGTTCAAAAGGTTAGAGCATGCAGGAAGCTAAGTTCAATTTATTTCTTCTTTGTAAGATGATTCAAACCTTTCTTATGGAAGAACACCATAAAATGTGAGATACTTGGGGATGGCAGAAGTGCACTTAAAGCTGTTTTATTCTGCAAATATTTTAAAAATAAACAGAATGGATTGAGTGATTGTACCCAAGTCTGGGCAGCCCCTTTATGTGAGAGAACAGACATAGGTCCTATTTTGTGACACCTGACCTTTCATTTGTATCATATAGAGGGCCTATGCTCCTAATATAACTTATCATAGCAGCCAGATATCCTTAGTCTTTTTGCAAACCCCAGTACAGTCATTTCAGATGCTTTAGAAAACTGGAATGGGTGAAGATTTCATCCTGTGTGTCTTTTGGGTTCCAGTTTGTCCGCCCAAGTGGGGCAAACGTATTCATATCCTTAACGAACCGATGATTGTATTTATTTACAGAGACTTCAGTAACACAGAGACGCTATGTAGTGAACAGAAATATTACTGTGAAACTTGCTGCAGTAAACAGGAGGCACAGAAGAGGTAAGCAAAGAGCAGGCTGTTTCACCATGCCCCTCCTGGGTTCTGGCAAACTTACTCCTTGATATTTATTTTGTTTAAATACCTAGAAACCTTACATCCCAAATGCATTCTCTGTGTGGACAAGAGAACCTGTAGGCAGATTTAAAGGCATGTGTCTTAGTCTAGAAGCTATTTCTAGTTGACTATTGTTACTTACAAAGTGCTTTTATAATGCAGCCATTTGCTTATTTAGGGAAGAGAGGATGGCTTTGAACTGGTCAGGTGTTCATCATATGCATTCTTAATGGTTTCACAGGATGAGAGTAAAAAAACTGCCAATGATTCTTGCCTTACACCTCAAGAGATTCAAATATATGGAGCAGCTGCACAGGTATACAAAGCTGTCTTACCGGGTCGTGTTTCCTCTGGAGTTACGTCTCTTCAACACCTCTGGCGATGCCGTCAACTTGGATCGGATGTACGACTTGGTCGCGGTCGTTGTTCACTGTGGAAGGTAGCGTGCCTTCATGTGTGCCACAAGCTATTGGCAGGTGTTTGCCAAGGGCAGAGCTATCCCTGACAAAATGGGGAGAATGGACTTAAAGCCTGCTGCTGCATGGGCGTGCATGTGTCTTGGGCTGAACCATTTAGCCAACATCCCTCATAGTAAATCAGTACTTGTTTAAGAAATAATGTCTCAGGTATCCAAAAGTCACAAGTTTGGTTTAAATTGATGAAACTGCCTCCTTCCTCATAAGACCCCTTAAAAAAGTTGGGAGCCAGGACTCTGTGAGAGCCAAAGGCTGTCATCATGTAGGTCTCACAACAGATCATTTTGGTCAGTTGCCCCTCTATACTTAGTTCTTACAGTTTTAAAAGTATTTGATGCCTACCATGAGCAACTTGTGAAGTGTTCTGTAGGATAATTTGCTAAATGGTCCTGGCTCAGGTGAAAATTACACTTTAGCTTTCAGTTGATTAGCTTTGCAACAAGTTAAAATAAAAAGGGAAAGGACTAAATGTCTAGAGTACCACCACAGGTGGATTCACCATGTTTTTCATAACATTTGGTTATAATTCTGCATTCATAAAGAAATGTGACTTATCAAAATGGACTCAGTAGTACATTCTAATATTTTGGGTTTTTGTTTTGCTTTATAGTGGACCTAATCGGGGGCATTACATTACTATTGTGAAAAGTCATGGATTTTGGCTCTTGTTTGATGATGACATTGTAGAGGTCAGTATACTGAAGGTCATGAGCACAACTTTTGTATTAATGTTTGCTTCCCTACTTGGGGTTAAAATTCTGATCCAGAACTGGGTAGAGATTGCCAGTTTGCAAAGCTACAGTTTGGCTGTAATGTTTATTTCAACTCGGTTAGGAAAAAAGATTATAAACAAAATTATTAATCCTGTAGTTTGTGCTCTGTCAGTGTCAGAGCGTATTTTTTTTTTTTATTTCATAGCAACATCAAATGTTTTTAATACCAGACTTCAAGAGTTTTTAATTTTGAATGTTTTCTATATCTAATAAAATTAATTTAATTGATTAAAACCTTATCACTTGGTAAAATTGAACTAAGTAAAGGTAGCATTGCTGTAGAATTTTCAGTTTTGAATAGGGAAGTTACAAGAAAGTCTGAATTTTGTTGTTGATCTGGGATTGCCTGAATCTAGATTAGAGTAGAATCTGTCCCACAGCAATTGCAGATTCTGTCTGAGCACTCTGAAATTAATTCTTGTGCAAACTCTTTATGTCATTGTGGCATACTGGCAAAACTGAGGTTTCAAGTCTGATTTCCCAAGAGGTAAGGAAAGTAAGCACTAGCACTTCTTGAGAAAGATGGGATCCCATGGTCACATTTATGTGTTTTAACAGTGTTCATTACTGCATTCCAATGAGTCTCTCTGTTATTGGAAAAAGCCTAATTCAGTTAGGTTCAGTGACAGAAACATGCCTATGAATTTCATGAGTGAGACCAGCAAGGCTCAGCCCCTAATCTTTACCCTTTCACTGCTTAAATTGCAAATAGAATTTGCTAATTGCTGCCTCTGAACAAATAACTGAATTTGCCTTTTCTGTTCATGCAGTCATTTAATCTGTTTGGTGTTTTATCTAACAGCATATTAAAAAATATATTTATTTTTCAGAAAATAGATGCTCAAGCTATTGAAGAATTCTATGGTCTGACATCTGATATATCAAAAAATTCAGAGTCTGGCTATATTTTATTCTATCAGTCACGAGAGTGACTTAGAAAACTGTGATACTGTGATGATTGCGCACAAGGATGCTGCACGCAAAGGAAGGCGATGGCTCCCCTGAACTGACTTTTACACAGATCACATCTCTGATGGTTGAACAACAGCTCACTGTCTCCTATTCAATGGTCTCTGTGATGTTGATTATAACTATCCATTCTTGACATTCAAAACTTTGTTTTAGATTGGGGGGTGGGGGGGGCTGTTTGTAGCTTTTAAGTCTGATTGAAGAGCTAATTGAAGTCAGATTTCAGTGGAATTTATATGGACTAACATTTACAGATAATAAGATTTGGATGTCAACTGTTAGACCCAATCCAGCTAGAGTAGTATTTTATATGAAAGTGTTCATTACATTTAGGGCAAAATTATTTAAAACTTTCTAGATGGTTTTGGAGTGTGTTGATTTACAAAGCATTCCTTTAAATACATCCTGACATATACTTACCCCTTTTAAGTGTAAGAAAAAAAATCAATTTCATGATGATTTGAGTTGTGGTTGTATAGGGGATTTTTTTACATGTTACTCTGCTGCAGAAAAGATATTCTTCCAGAATCATTTCAATTTTGGTTGTTAAAAACTTACAGTGTGTAACCACAGACCTAAAATTCACGTAGAGGGATTTAAATTACACTGGGACTAAGTAATTCTGTATGTTCAATCATTTTGTTATGAGATAGTACAGATGAGGTGAGATTTCAGAACTTACAGAGCACTGGAATAAAGGGAGGAAGATCACACATATGACACAGAGATAATTGCTTTTATAAAGATTGATCTTACATTTTGGTTAAAATTATATAGATTGTTTACTTGGATTGTGTTTGCAAAGACTGCAACACTGCTCACATGTAACATATCCATCAGGACTGAAATTATCCAGTCCATTTAAATAAGCATTGTTTGTACATAAGACATAACTTGATCCCGCAATTTTCTAAATATCTGTAGGTCCCATTTTCATTTCTTAAGACAGAGTCCATTTCTTAGAAACATAATACATAGCAACCACTAGTGTACATGCTGTCATGTATATATATCATCCTTAACATTTTGGTCATATTTGACAGAGTTTTGTCACCACAGAAACAGATAGGGATCTGGAGTGCTTGATTTCAAAATTAGTACAAAAGAATTAGTTTGTTATTTTCCTGGATGAATTTGGCTGGCACTTGTCATGCAATGGCTAATAAAATTTCTGAATTCACCGGAATACCTGAATTTGGCAAAGAATAAACGTAGAAGAAAGCATCAATAGGGTTTGAGAAGGGATTGACAGTGGCTTGAGTCAGTGGTTGTGCTGGGTAACTACCTTCTTCTGTTTGACACTTTCACTCCATTATATAATTCTTGAACTTCAGTAGCCAAAGTCCTATTCCAATGACATCAACAGCAAAAGCACTCTTCTTGTCTTCATGGGGACTGACAGTTGGTTCTAGTATTTATAAGGAAATATTCTCATCTCACAACATTTATTTCTACCTGTTACATTTTATTTGCTCATTATGTATTTATCAAACTATGTTGATTTTTGTCCTTTTTTCTAAGAAGCCTGCCTGACACTTTATGGCCAACACTCCCTTTCAAGAAATGGCTTTTGATGTGCAGATATGTTTCATATTTTAATCTTCTGTAGAAAAGATAGTAATGTTTTTCATTGTACTCTACTGTGAATGTGAAATACCTTTTGTGAAATATTGGTGAAAATTAAGTAGCTTCTACTGTAACATCATCTGAAGTTCAGTTGGATTTATCAATGGCCATTTTGTAAACTAAGGCAATGTAGCACTTTACACTGAATGAGAAACAGAAGTGGACTTTTCAGCTAAGATTATTTGTGATTTATCATGTTATTTTATTGATGCAAGAAAACAGACGTAGAATGTAACCTTAAAGGACTTAAGTGAATGAGAGCAGTGGTCTACAGAGATCTCTCACATGAATGAAGGCTGGTATGCAGGCTCATAATTAGGATGCAGCTCTTATTCTTTTATTGATGTTAAAATGAAATGTTCTGTCTCTAATACAGAAGATAGACATCTTACAGCAGACTTCA